>NW_009260191.1:314824-395380 GCF_000687185.1 Egretta garzetta
AAGCCTGTTTTTCCAAAGGAAAGGCCCCCCCCCCCCCCCATACCTCTGTGAAATTTGGGGGTTTGCAGGTATGTATGTTCAGGTTTTTGCATGTGCCTGTAACCTGAGTTTGGAGGGGCATGGCTACTGATCTCTCCTTCCTATACACAATGAAGGGAAGGTGCCTTGCTCATAACCCAAGCAGAGAAACAGTTAAGCATCTTAAGCTGTGTAAGCAAAAAAGAGGAAAAAAGTTGCCAGCGTATTTTTGACAAAAGACAGGAAAATGACAGGCTGTTTGGGGTATGCAAAAAATTTTTCCTTTCATACATATTGACAGCCAGAGGGGGGTTATTATTGAGAATATGGGTAAAGTTACTGCCAGTTTCTGCTGGTACTCATGTTTAAAAAGAAACTATGGAAACCAGGAGTAGGAATATTAATTAAGTTCAAATTTGGAATGCCTTTGCCAGGAGTGGCTGCATGAATTCAATGAAGCAGCCTGTTGGGTTGCAATTCACTACGTTGTTTGCAATTTAATAGAATGCTGAACTTCTCATAAATTAACATGTTGTTTCAATAATCTGATTAAAAGGTTATATGTTGATAAGATTAGCCTTAGCTGAGGTTTTTTCCCCTTCTTACTTAAAGAACCAGTGTATATTTTCTTTAATCAGTAGGCAGCCATAAACTGTACCTTAGGGGCAAGATCATTGACTCCTTCAGATGGTGGAAGTGCGGATGATGAAAGTGTGGCTGTGACAGTTTATACCAGCTGAGGATATGACCCATGTCCCCAGATTCTGGTGAGCAACTTAGTTATGAAGATATTCCAAAAATATAGATTTTGAAAAAGATTTTGATGAGCTGTGGAAGTTGATATAATCTTATTTTTATGGAATAGGATAGCAGTGATGATACTTTATTCTCTTCTAGTTTGTCTTTTTCTTCCTCATAACTTGGCTATATTACATACTATATGTTTAAAAATATGTGTATGTGTGTATAAATGTACATATATAGAGGGACAGAAGGGGAGCCACACACTCATAAACAGACACAGGAAGAAACCTTTGCTTATGGAGGATCACGTCCTAGGACATGAGGTATATGCAATGGAATCATAGACTCATAAAGTGCTTTGGGTTGGAAGGGACCATTAGAGGTCACCCAGCCCAACTCCCCTGCAGTGAGCAGGGACACCTTTAACCAGATCAGGTTTCTCAGAGCCCCATCCAACCTGGCCTTGAATGTTTCCAGAGATGGGGTCTCCACCACCTCTCGGGGCAACCTGTTCCAGTGTTTCACCACCCTCGTTGTAAAGAATTTCTTAAATTTCTTGGAAAACTGAGTAGACTCAACACTGCATCATCCAGTTTAGAAACTCAAATCCACAACAGTATTGGGGTGTCTAAATCCCATAGTTTTGAAGAGGCTTTACATGCCTGAACAACTTTATTGAGTCTGTGCCATAATGTGGCATTCCGCAGTGCTTTGCAAGCATCCGCTGAGTCCGCGAGGATGGGTGTGAATGATGGGATGTATATTGCTGTCTCTGGTGGTAGCCAAAGAAATGAAAGCTCAGAACCACAGATGGAAATGCCGTCAAGCAGGGCAGACAGGTCCTTGTTCATGTAGACAGCTACCCTCTCTGCCCGGCTCTTTGCATACCTTCTCTTCTACGTGGATTTAGCCACACTTGAGTCCCACAATGTTCATCCGCATCCAGCTCTCCATATGACTTGCATGTGCAGGTGTATCTGTTGACATGACAGTTATTGAGCAGAAATAACCAAAAGCCCAAGAATGACCTGAATTTTATGTCAGATAAGGAAAACCCCATACCTATTTGCCTGGAAAATCGGGGCCCAACAGAGCAGCCAGTTCTGTTCAGTTCCCAAAAATTATTCCCAATTTATGACCCAGTCCTGAGTTCAGTTCACTGAACTGGCACACATATTCAACAATAACATTTGTTGACCAATATCCCTCTCCCGTGGCCTTTTCTGACAGCGAAGGAGAGACTTTCAAAGTGGCAACTCTAGCTTTGCCGAAGTGTCTTGTAGCTCAACCAGGAGAACCTGGGAGAAGTGGCGGAGGGAGAGGAGAGGTGGGGGACAGAGTAGGAAGGCTGAGAGTTGACTGTCTCGTGTGCGGGATGGGGGGAGTTATCCATGGGATGCTGCTCGGGTTTTAGGAGTACGATGAAATACATGCCAAGTAATTCTTTCTCAAGCCTTCATGTGAAAGGCAGCGATTCAGGAAGGCTGCCAGTCCTGTGTAAGAATAGAGTGCCTGCTCTGGTTTTTAACTGCCTTACATCTTTGTGATAAGAATGGTGGCTGTGTTCAGAAAGCACTTATTAAGCCAAAAATAACCCCCCATTTTTCTGTGAAAAGTGAGTTATAAATATAATCACAGTCAGCAGTAGATCTCAAATCTAAATTGCATGCTTTGCTGAGACTTTTTTTTTTTCCCCCCCCCCTTCCAAACAGAGGTTAGCAGATGGTAAAGATGCACTTCCCTGAGATGGCAGAAGGGAGGCAGCCTTGTTTCAAGTAACGCTGTTCCTGGGTGATAATCCAAAATGCACAGTAGGCAGAAGTTAAAAGGAAGTGCTTGCTTTTAGGTTTTTAAACTATATCCCTTAATCCTGGGTGATGATTGACAATCATGATTTAGAGTACGAGGTGCCCCTTTCTAATCCGGCAAGTTTGATGTTATTTGCGTATCTAGTATGGCTTTATTCAACTAAAACTAAATGGGAGCCTGTGCAATTGATGCCACATTTCAGAGACGAGTCCTGGACTGGGAGTCTATTTACAGATTAGTGGATACACACTACCCACAGTACTGGCCTTTTTTAATGGGCGTGCGTGTGTCATCTAAAGGCTCCAAACGGCAAATTTACAATTAAAATGTTTCTTGCTGGGTAAGAATACTAGTGGGAGACTTTTTACATCATTTAATTCACCGTGAAGGGAAGCAATATACAAGATTATATTAATCCTAGTTTGATAATTATAGTAAAATAAGAATACATGTTTGTATTTGATAATAATAAAAAAGCGATCATTTATAGGCTTTGTGGTTTTTATTATAACATACGTGCTTGATCTTAGTTTCAATGGCAACGCTTCTCCTCTTGCTGAAGTTTGCAGTAAGTGAATGTAAAATGAAGAGGACAAAACAGTTAATGAGTATTTGCCCATGGTTTGCTATTTGTAAAGGTGAGGTGATGCTTCTTATCTTCTGCAATCAGCAGCTTTTAAATCAATTTTATTTAAAGAAAAGAAGTAATAGATCATGATACATTAGAAATGGCAAATAGAGGAAGCATTTGAAAAAAAAAAAAAAGCTGGATATAACTTAAGCATGTAAAGCTTTGCAGCATCTTCTGCATTTTATAAGGTTTACTGTTGCTTTACCAAATAGAGAGTAGCTAAGATGCACACTTGCTGATTGAAGCTTGGCATGTATATTTAGCATTAATCACAAGCAGCTGTGGTGCAGGAAAACCTTCTTTCTAGCCAGCCAGATTATATTAGATTAAAATGATCCATATGTAAGGTGTTGCAATACCTACTACTGGGGCAGGAGGGAAATCACATTATACTTGCAACTAGATTAACACAGGGATTGAGCTGACAAAGAATTCTCTCCCGCTTTTTATTTTGTCAGGTGGGAGAAATAAAATGTTGCTACGCTGGTGAACAGCCTCCACGAGCCATGCTGCTGTAATTGCTTTGGATGCACACGCTGGCTCCTCGAGTTGACGAAGGATCCCGGCAGAGCCCGATGCCGTAGGATGTGCGTGGTTAAACCCCAGTTACACAGCCCCGTCTGCAGGGAATGCAGCTGCCTGTAAGCTGCAACGGGCCAATTAGTGGACGATGTTGGGTGCGTGGTTTTGCACCTTGGATGCTGGAGAAGCTGACTGTCAGCTGGCTGAGGGGGGAGCCGCTGTTGGGACAGTGCCTAGGGTAACATCAGCTGGGGAAACAGGCTCGATTATGGTCTGGTGTACCATCCGTCATGAGAGTGTGCTACCACGAATGGGGTGTAAGCACGTGCTGCGTGCTTGCGAAACTCATCCGTGAGGGCAAGAATATTTTCTTTTGTGGCTTGAGACTGTCAGCGGAGGACAATACGTGATGTTTTCTGTACTGTCCTAGAGAAACAATAGCTCAATAAAATACTGCATGGAGCTAAGGAGTGGGGGGCAGGGGGGGCTGAGCTGGATTTGCATAGCCCCAGTGTTGGAATTTGGCTGCCAGTGGGGCAGGGGGAAGCAGGGGGCTATAGAATTCACTCTCTTGATCATGAATAGCACCGGGGGCTCCGTGCTGAACTACTGGGATGGAGCCGTGGTGGGCCTGGGCATGCTTCCAGCACGCTCTGCCGCAGAGGAAATTCCTCTCTTCAGTAATTTTGTCTGAGCAAAGAGGACAGGGCCAGGATCCTGATTATCTTGGGACGCTTGAGGAATCCATCTATATTGTCATCTTGTTTCACATTTTGCTGATTTCTCCTTCCCATCCCCCCATAACCTCTAACGGCATCGGATTTTGGGACACCATTGGACCCTCTCTGAGCCAGGTCTAAGGCTGTGATCTGGAATCCATTCATTCCAGGGTGAAGAGCACCTCCTTACTACTTTTCTGGTCTCATGCATAGAATGTGAAGTTCAGAGCTGGCTCCCACTCCCTGAAACCAAAAGCCGGTGTCCCATACACCTGTGGTGCAGCACTGCTGCCTGTGCTGCTCTCCTACCTTGTGAGCCAGCTGTAGCTGTCTTGAGAGAAGCGTCTTGGACTGTGAGAAGGGCCGTGGTGCTGTGCTGTGGCTTGGGTCCTGTGTCCCCACAGCATCTTGTGCTCTCCCTGAGAGGACCACGTTACTGGGTTGTTGCTGAGCGCTCGGCTTTTCCTGATCCTCTAACTCAGCTGGTGAGATGTCATATGTTGGGAGAGAAAAGTCCTGAGAGGTCTGGTCTGTTACTAGGAAATAAGGTTCAAGTGGTGAGTGAGGGTGGAAAGGGTGTTTGCCATCCACACCGAGGTGCTGGGGTAACAGCAGGGTGGCCAAAGGAGCAAGGGGACTTGGTCTGGGCATACCCAGCCACAGTTCTGATGTTTGTGATTAGACCTTGATCCCGTGTGCAGCGTGGAAGGGTGTTTGGACCACAGTCCAGCACTTCTGGTTTGTACCTTGCCTCCATGCTGCTGGTAACAGACTCTCTCTTCTCCTCCTTTTCTCTTCCACTGGTTGGCCAAGAGTTGACCACTTCCCCCCCATAGCAACATGCTTTCCTTTTTCTGCTTTTTTTTCTGCTCTGTCCCCTCTCTTTTTGTCAATCCACTTCCTTTGTCAATCTGTTTCTCAGCTTGTTTTTCATTTTCCACCGTGTTTGTGTCACCCAAGATCTGGTGGCATAAGAAGTTTGAGTCCTACCATGCTCAAAGAGCTCTATCTGCAAGCATATTATTGTAACCTTTCTAACATAAGGTCTGTATAATGTACTTGAAGAACATAGAATCATGGAATCATTTAGGTTGGGAAAGACCTTTAAGATCATCAAGTCCAACTGTTACCCTAACCCTGCCATCCCACCACTAAACCCTGTCCCTAAGCACCACGTCTACCTGTCTTTTAAACACCTCCAGGGATGGGGACTTGATCCCTTCCCTGGGCAGCCCATTCTAGTGCTTGACAACCCTTTCATTGAAAAAAATTCTCCTAATGTCTAACCTGTAGGGTCTGAGAGTTGTCTTTGTGCTTGCAGAGTTAATATGGTCTCCGACAAAATCATGTGGGTGATAATACCCAACTAGCGATTTATTTTAGCTTTAGTTTTCTACACAATAATGCATTTAATTGATGTGCAAAATTGTCTGGGTAGGAATTTCTAAAATGTGAGGCTTGCAGAGGAGGGCTTACTTGGGAGATGATCAATGTGTGTTGCACTGTATCTCAGAAAGATTCTGCCCATCTTCCTACCCAGACCTGTTAAATCTGACACCAATGGGCCATGTTCGATGCTACAGGCCATTTACATGTGGAAAATACAGGGAATGCTTTGGTTTATACCAGGATTTGGATGTCTGTCATTTTTTTCCAGGCAGTGACTCCATTTTCCATGGGATCTCAGGCTGCATCTGCGGCATGTTGCTGCAGTTTCGTTGTCCGGTAACAACCGAGGTAAGACAGAGCAGGGACTTTGAAGCACTTTAAGTCAGGAGTGGAAAGATCTGAAAGGTGTCGGAGTTTGGACTCTTGATTCCACTCAGGAATCCTTGAAAATTGAGTCTGTTTTGATCAATTAAACCCTTTCCTGTTTAATGGATATTCTGAGTACCTGAAACACATGCCAGTAAACCTTAATAACATAGTCCACAGCTTTGGGCTTCTTATTATCTTTCCTTGTATTTCAGAGTATGCCAGCGAGCTATCGTACAAAGGGTCACCTGAATAACTTCGGGGTAGCATCGCTATTTAGGTATGAAGTCAGAAAGGCCTTTGGCATGGCGCCTGTGAAACCTCTGTCCGTGCCGTTACTGCCTCTGCAGTTTAAGATGTGTCCTTCTCAAGCAGAATTGGTGGGAAAGAACTTTCATATTCCTACTTTTATTGGGGCTGGGTTTAGAATCATAGAATCATAGAATGTTTTGGGTTGGAAGGGACCTTTAGAGGTCATCTAGTCCAACCCCCTTGCAGGGAGCAGGGTCACTGCTAACCAGATCAGGTTGCTCACAGCCCTGTCCAACCTGGTCTTAAGTATGTGTCTGCCTATAAAGCCGTATGTCCTTGTACCATAGGTGCAGTTGAAGATGCCCTTGCAGAGGGTGGAAGTGATAATTATAAGTGCCCAGAGCTGCTTTTACAGGTTATGATCTTACGTATTCAGGAATCTGGTCTCTTATAGCCTGGGACGTGGCCCCTGCTTATAAGCTTTGGTAATGTCTGGAGAAAGGCAAACTGTGATGAGGAACTGCTGTTTCTCCATATGTAGGTCATAACTTGAATAGAACTTGTCGCTGCTCTAAGATTAAATATTGTTCCCATTCTTCTAGGGTAACTCTGTTTTCCAGCCCTGTGAAACACATCTGTTCCTTGTAAATTTGTAGATTTAAACAGTGGTTGTTTGGACAATTGATGTCTTTAAAAGATGTCTCGTTCTGTACATCTCAATGAGATTTAAAAATCAATCAAAGTCTGAAAACTATATACTCTCCACAAACCTAATGAATGCATGTCTCGATGCGAAATTGCAGCTTGCATTATATTTTGAATTAATTGGCAAACAGTTACATAAAGAGATCATATTAAGGTCTCTGAAGAAGGAAGCTGGGTTAAGAATGAGCTTTCATCTTTAAATCTGCTTTTTCTGACTTTTTAAAAGCTTGATTTGTCAAGATGTAGTTGACTCTTCTGTTTTCTGTATAGATTTTCTATCTTTGTTTTTCTTTTAAACAAAGCATGTGGGGGGGAAGCCAATATAACATCAAAGCATTAAAATAAAGAGCTTTAAGGGAAGGAAAAGAGAGATGTTAAGATTAGGTGAATGAGGGAAGGCAAAGGTGTGGAGGAGATATAATCAAGTAAATAAAGACATGGCAGTGAACTGCTCTAATGAGACACAAGGCTAATTAAAGAAAAGGAACAGATTTAATTATTCTCAGATATTTTACAAGGCTTGAGAATGAGGCGGGCTGAAATCTCAGTCCTGCTGCAACTCCAAATTCTTTTTCTATATATATATGTATTTTTTTTTAATAATCTTCCCTTATGAAGGCAGTGAAAAAACCTCCCCGAGGTCTGGCCTCATGAATCATGTGCTGTTTTCCTTCTGGTGATGCTGTTTTAAGAGGTAGGGTGCGTATTGTTTTCCTGGCCCTGCTTTCCACCTCACGTTTAGGGAACCATATTTGAAACCTGGGTTTCAAACAATTTTCAGCCTCTGTTCCATCAGATGAGTAGAGCCCTGGGTCTCACATTTATTCCTGGATAAGCCCTATTTTAGGAGTCAAGCTGTGGGCCATAGCATCAATTCCTATTAATCTGAGCCTACCTAGAAATGAAGTGTATGTCCCTGACACATCCCTGCTATCCTGTGGTGGAGGTAGCACCTTAGACCTAGTCTGCACCTCTTAGGCTATAGCCTGACCTATGTGGATATTGTTCCTTGATTAATCTCAGGAAAGGATGGAGAAAAATGGAAGTGTGAGTTGTTTGGACCATGCTGAATAAAGGCGACAGAGTCACTGTTTTAAGCATGAGCTGCAAAAGCTTCATTGGCCAAATTCAGCGTCCTCCAGCTCTCGCTGTCCGTTGAGGAAGGAACCTAGGCATGCACCAGAAAGCTGCAAGGGTCTCTTGGGACCAAGCACCTGGATGTTAGGCTTTGCAGCCCCTACTTCATCAGTGCCTAAATGCTTTACCGGGTCAAATACGCAAGTCTAAGAACCTACGAGTGCTTGATCTGCCTCACCTGAAAAGGAAGCAATTTGTAAAGATTATGTTCTGAAAATCAGCATGTTCACATTCAAGGCTGTGGGGGGACTGAAGCTGCCTCTGTAGAAGTTAAAGGCAAACCTTCTGTTGCCTTCTATGGTCCAGATCATTGTTGACCTGTTCTGTTGTCATCAAAAAAAGAAAGAACCCTATGACATGTTCAGCTTTCAGACAAGATGCCTTTCCCCACCTCCGCACCCCTCCTCCTTCCATTCCCCTCATCCTCCAAAGAAAACTTGTGTGCGCTCGCCTCCTTCGCCGCCTTGGCGCTGCGTTAGAATACTTGCAGCAAAGGGAAAGAAAGGAAAAATCCTGAAAGCCACGCTTTTCCCTGTAGGTTGGCACCATTGCTTCAGCTTTCATCAGCGGGAGCGGTGTGCCAATCTCACGCCAGCACAAACAGATGTGACTCTAGAGCTTTGAGTGTCCAATGAAAGAGGCATTGCTCGCTGTACTACGCTCTGAAAGCCGCCAAATGCACCGGCCTTAGGATTTTCCATTGAGACGGACGGGTTTCTCAGAGCTTTGCTTCAAGGTGCCTGGATTTTGGTTTTCTTTATTTATTTATTTTCCCTTCCTTTGTGCGCTGACATTATTCCAACGTTCAAGCATATGATTACTGTTTCATAAGAATGTTATCAGACCAGGGTAAGTGCATGGGAAGGCTCTTTGCTGCTCTCTGAAAACCACTATATACATAATGCAGGACTGTATATATAGATGGGATGAAATGTATTCCACATGCATTGGGAGCTCACATGTATTGAAAATTTGTGCAACAGATAAACTGTATTTTAATTTCCACAAAACCAGCCAGTTTCCATGCTATTTGAAATATATAAAGCAGTAAAATACGTACGATTCAGTACGCTCCGCTGAATCAGAAAAAGGAGGTGCTTAGTTGGCAAAACCACTTAATCCAGACATCTACAAGGGAAATCATGTAAGTCCAACGATGCTTAGTGGCAATGAGTGCCACTTAATAGGGATTGTAGTTCTGCTTAACTGGGGCACCTCCAGATGATTTAGTAGGCTTAGTGGAAAGGGGTGAACAATTTGCAGGCTGTATTCTTCCGAACACATCCCTTTTTCTGATATGCAAAAAAACAAAAATCACCAAATGGCCTGCAATATTTGGGATGGTATTTGCTCCTCAGAATTTTGCAAAGGCTTCCCTATGACTGCTCCTTGCATGGCCTGCATGTGGATACGGTAAGAAATCACTGCTTACTCATGAGCCTGAACTGACAGTTGGCCACAGTGGATTAGCCAATTTTTTGTAAGACTAGCAGGATCCACTGTGATCATCTGTCCTGACATCTGGCCTATATTAGCCAGAGAATTTCATCCTGAAGTCTCTCCATCAGGGCCATCGATTTTAGGATGAAATACGGTTCAGCTTTTTTGGGGGTAGGAGTCACAAAACTGGCTTCCTTCTTCAGCGATGTCTTCCTGGCATTCATGCAATAAACATTAAATTAGAGATGAAATCCCTTCAGACCCAGGAGCATCGTACCAGGGTGAGAGGAGAAACAGTTCTTAAGTGGCAAACCATACTGAGAAGCAAAGATGTAGCTGATCCATGGTCTTCTAGACGGGATCAATTTTGTTTAAAGCATTCTGTAGAGGTTTTTTTTGTCTAACCTGGCTTTAAAAGCTGCATACACCATGATATCCTTTGGCATTATTTCACTAGCTTTCACTAATATTGCTACATTGCTTAAGGGCTCCAAAGGTAAATACGTGGCAAGAAACTATTTCCTAAATAACTTAGGCTCCGGAGAGGCTGAACAGACAACCAAAAGCAAGTGGTATTATCCCCATTCTACATATGGAAAGCTGCATCTTGGAGGGATTAAACAAGTTCTTCAAAACTCAGAAGCAGGATCGGGACTTGAACTCTTGTGACTTTGCAGCCTAGTCCTGTTTTAACCACAAGACTAGCTTCCTCCTGAGATAAGGAATGCTCAAGGTAAGATTAGATTCAGAGACTGGAAAGCGAGTTGAATGCTGAGCCGTATGACAAGATGTTCTTGTGAATTTTTAATCGTTGGCTGTGTGGACATGTGTATAAGGCAATAACCTGAGGAAGTCTGTCCTACATTTTGGAAACTGTCATAGTGTTGCAGCTTTTGGAATGAGTCTCAAGTGAAAAATCTGTTCTGCTGTACATTCCCTATCACGTTCCCTCTGGATAAAGCTTTAAACCTGTCAACTTAGTGGCTGTTATTCCAGGAATTTATCCTTGGAACCAACTGACAATATCCCTAATATTTGGCTAGAAAGAAATCTCTTCTGGGAAAGACTAAGATGGTGCAAGCTGATCATAAATTGATTGTTGTCTGTTTCCTTGTTACACAAAGCTGATGCTCTGTTATTTTTCTACTAAAAAAAAAAAAATCAACATTTAGCTAGTCGCTTACAAAATAGCTTTGAATCTTTTAGCAGCTTTAAGTTAAATGTTTCTTTTCTGTTTTACCTGGGTCATATCTATTGGTTTCTTCTTATAACTACCAGTGTGAGTTTGATTCCAGCAAAGTAAAGCTATGTTAACTTGTTTTAAAAAATACATTAAAATGGACTTGTGGCTCCCTACTCCATGGAACCTCCCTGGAGGTGAGGCTGGGATATCAATTCTGTGGAAAGCAGGACTTTTAGGGAGAGTCTAGAGGCTGGATTCAGCAGAAGAGATGAACATACCTTAATTTTAAGTACACAAATGCCTTCAGCTCTAGTGGCAATATTCATGTACTCTTAGTTAACGGTGCTTCCATTGCAAAGGTGCTCATAAATGTCTGAGTTTGCTGTCACCAACCACGTGAACACTTGCAGTCCCTCTTGGTGCAAAGTCAACCAGTGGAGTTACCATCCCCAGCTAGGGAGCATCCTGAGAAGCTGTTCCTCCAGCCTGAGCTCCTACTGCACCACCTATGGAAGGAGTTCGCATCTTCTTCCCTCGCAGCTGCACAAAAGGGCTGGTTCTTCTCTTGCCCTACACTTCATGAAGGCCTTCGAGCATCAGACTATAGGTGCATTGAGGGTTAACTGTGCAGATGATTACTGAGTTAAGGATCAGGCTCGGACACAAGCTTAACTAACTGTGTAGACACACTGTGAGTCACTGGGAAGCTTTTGAAAATCTCACCTTAAAGGTCCAACACAACTGCCATTGAACTCCAAGTGCTGACCTCCGTGGAACCTGGGCTGGACCCTGACCAAGGAATCCTATGCATGTCCGATAGAATTTACAGTGTGTGTTTGAAAATCACTCTTAAACAGGCATAATGTGCTAAAACACCATGTCTGTGTGTTTGGAATAATTAAGCAGGAGCAAATGGAGAGCCTTCCTTTCTGCTAAGGAAAGGCAGGATAGGGGAGAAAAGCTTCAGTTAAAATTAATTCATGTTTTTCCTATGAATTTGGTCTAGATCCACATTGTATAATATTTCCTCCTGTTCTTCCGTTAATCTCAGGTTTCAAATGCTTCTTAAAGTCTGTCCAGTGTGAGGTGAAGTCCATGTTTCTAGAGCAGGATTTTTCCTTTCGATTGGTGTGTTCTAAGGCCTCTGCAGCTGAAATAGAAGGAAAAGTCAAATTTTGTGCATTGTAGTCTGTACATTCTTGCTCTGTAATCATCTGCCTTCACAACTGGCACATACGAGATGGGTGTCTGAAGGTTCCTGTGATTTTATTTTGCTCCTTGGGACAAGTCAGGAGCTGGACCTGGCTATCAGATCCTTGAAAATTGTGTCTGATTGTGAAATCTGGGGGAGAAAACTTTCAAAATTTTGGAGCTGGTGTGTTGGAAGTCACCTAGAAACTTTTTTTTTTTTTTTTTTTTTTTTTTTTTTAGTGGTATGGGTCTTAAGATGGGTTATGGGTATCCTATAAAATGTAATTCATTGCTTGTATTCGACCCTTACCTATCTGTAACAGCAGACTGAGGGCCCACATCCAGCAGCACCTTCTGCGCTTGCCTGTTTGTCCATTCCTTTTCAAGTTTGTAATTTGCTCGTTCTGAGCTGGTAAGTGTTTGCTCGTGTGTATCTGCGTGTATCAGGTGTAGATTCACTCAGAGCTTAGAAATGATTAAGCAGCCGTTGTTAGCAAGTGGGCCAGTGCGTGCTCCTACGCTGTACGAGAGCCGTGCATTGCTCTATGCCCCCCTTTCATATTTAGGGCTGCATCTATGCATCCGTGTAATGCCCAAATGCAGTAGCACTGCTGGGGAGGAACTGCAAAAGAACCTGTTTGCTGATGAATTTACGTTAAAAAAAAAAAAAAAAAAAAAAAAAAAAAAGGAACAGAATTCTCCATTGAATGTATTAAGCTATCAACTATGTTGATGTCACCCCCTCTTTTGGAATTATATGAATGATTTTATCTACCACACATTGATTAAGGTTGTCGTGGTTTAACCCAGCTGGCAACTCAGCACCACGCAGCCGCTCGCTCATTCCCCCCTCCTTTAGTGGGATGGGGGAGAGAATCAGGAAGGAGAAGAAAGGTTAGAGCCGTGGGCTGAGATAAAGACAGTTTAATAAGAGAAAATAATAATAATAGTAATAGTGGGAATGGTAACAGAATATACAGAATATACAAAACGAATGATGCTCAATGTGATTGCTCACCACCCGCCGACCGATGCCCAGCCCGTCCCGAGCCGCGATCAGTCCCCGAGCAGCGACCACTCTCCCTGCCACCGAACTGACTGACTAACTCCCCCCAAGCATGATGTTCTATGGTATGGAATAGCTCTTTGGTCGGTTTGGGTTAGCTGTCCTAGCTGTGCTGTGCTCCCTCCCAGCTTGTTATGCACCTCACCGAGCAGGAGAAGCTCAAAAAGTCCTTGAGTAGTCTGAGCACACTTGGCAACAACTAAAAACATCAGTGTGTTATCAACATTCTTCTGGTACTCAATCCAAAACACAGCACTATGCTGGCTACTATGAAGAAAATTAACTGTCCCAGCCAAAACCAGGAGAAAGGTCTAAGAGAGACAGAAACTATCCAAGGTTGGACCAGAATAATAAATCAATAATGCTTAATAGCACAGAATGGTTTTCATGTACAGATTGCCTGTTTGGCAGGGAGGAAACCTGAATCGGCCCTTGATTCACCAGCGGGATGTGGAGGCCCCTTATGGGATGGTAGCATTGGAGGGAAGGAGCCTCATAGCCTTATGCTCACCCCTATTTCCATCCTTTTTGTGACTGGACCAGTCCAAGCAGAGTTAGTCGACACCTATGATGATAACGCAGTCCAGCCGACAGCAATAACAAAATTCCTATGGACTCAGAAGGGCAGAAATATTCTGCATCCAGTGGACTACTGATATGATCCTGATGGTAAATGTATGATCCTGATGGTAAATGTAATGCAGGGGAGGGAGGTGCACATGGGTGGCTTGATTCTCATCTGAAAACCGCAGATTTTCTTACCCTTCAGGGGAATTAGACCCGATTTCCACAACTGAGTGAGACAGATGAATATGCATGTGTAAGACTACATCCATATGTTTCAGTCCATATGCAATACCAGTGAAAACATGTATCTTTGTATAACTTCTAGCCCACGTCATATAATGCAATGTGGAATTGGCATTTGGTTTGGTAATGATGACAATGTTTTATGCCATGATGATCCCAATTCCATACTTGACTGCAAGGTCATTTAAAAGATCTTTCACAAGCAGGAGATCTTTTTAATAAAACTGTCCCTTTTCTCTCCCTTTTGCCGTTGCTTTAATACCCTGATGAGACAAACTGAGCAGCCGAAACATGTGAACTTTAAATTACTTAGAAGTCGGTGTGTTTGAAAGTCAACTGCTTTGTAAACCCTGCCGACGAAAGGTCTCCCAGTCAGTCCAGAGAAGTTTTTTTTTGCTGTCATTTCTGTCCTGTTAATTTGAGCAGAAACTGTAATTAGATGTAAGTGGTCTTGTTCCCACAGAAATGAATGGCAGCATCTGGAGAGAGACAACCGTTCCAAATGCTTTTGGCTACCGGCTCTCTACAAGTTAGCAGTATGGAGCAAGGGCCTGCATCCAGACTTCTGTCGGCCTAATTTTATATCTGTGGAAGCACAACACTAAATCCAATATTCAAATGCTGTGCCGTGATGGGTGTAGGACAGAGTACATTCCAGACTTTTATGTTGCCTGCTCCTCTTGGGAGGCCAGTCCTCACTGCATCCCCAGGTGGGATTGGATGCGTTTCTCCAAATGACCAGGACTAGGAAAAGGAGGGAGACTGGGGCAAAGGCTTTTTTTTTTTTTTTTTCCCCTCTCTTTTGCTTTTCCATTTCATTATCCAGTTTGACAGTATCTGGGCTCTGCTTCCCCAGACAGGAGCACGGCTATGTTTGTAAACAGTAATTGAGTTAAAAGATGGTTTGTGTCAGAGCTGAGCTCATTTCTTTATTTGCTTTTTCCGCAGAAGGGCTGCTCCTGTACGGCGCCGCCCGCCGCTGCAGTGGCTGCCTTGGAGCACTGGGTCTCCGCAAGGTCACGCAGCTCCTTATCGCCACCGAAATACATCTTCAATGAGCATTTATCGTAATCAGCACCAGTGTGTTGCATTTTTATCAAACTTTCTGTCCCCTAAAGGAGAATCAGACTTGAAGCTGATAGTGCTATTTGGGAGTAAATATTTCTATTCAGCCTTCCCAGTTAATTGAAATGGGATGAATTTTTTTCCTTTCTTCAGCTTTTTAAACTTTTCTTTCTTGTTATGCTCAGTAGTAACTTGCAATCCTTCAGAAGCATTTTCATCTCTGGCCAACCGCTGTATGCAGCTAACTTCACCTTGTACTGCATGGCATTGCAACATCACTCGCTTGAGACCATGTGTGATGGCTACACGTGCAGGACAAATATGACAGCACTTCTAAGGGCCTTTTATTAAACTATCATAGAATCATCTAGGTTGGAAAAGACCTTTAAGATCATCAAGTCCCCAACCGTTAACCTAACACTGCCATCCCACCACTAAAGCATGGCCCTAAGCACCTCATCTATCCTTCCTTTAAATTCTTTCAGGGATGGGGGCTCGACCACCTCCCTGGGCAGCCCATTCCAGAGCCTGACAACCCTTTCGGTGACAAATTTTTTCCTAATGTCCAACCTAAACCTGCCCTGGCGCAACTTCAGACCATTTCCCCTTGTCCCATCGCCCGTTACCAGGGAGCAGAGGCCGACCCCCACCTGGCTCCCCCCTCCTGTCAGGCAGCTGTAGAGGGCGATGAGGGCTCCCCTCAGCCTCCTCTTCTCCAGACTAAATAACCCCAGTTCCCCCAGCCGCTCCTCGTAAGCCTTGTGCTCCAAACCCCTCCCCAGCTTTGTGGCTCTCCTCTGGACATTTTCTGGCAATGCAACATCTTAACTTTCCGACTGTGCAGAGCCAGTTCTCTTGTTCTACCTTGCTAGCACTGATGCTAATGCAGTCTCCTCTCTGCTTGCTGTTCTCCAGGGCTGTGTCTGGTTTCTTTAAAATATGCAAAGAGAGGCGGAAGGAATTCAGGCTGAAATTTTTTAGAGCTGTCTGAAAGACTTACAGGAACGGTTCCTATGAGTCTAATGGGACTTGTGTATCTAAACCCTTTCGAAACTCAAATCTCTGACTTCTGCTGTTATGGAGGCATCAATGATGGCCCAATAAATGAAGGGAATTGAGATTTACAGTTGAAGGGTTGTCTCCAACTTACTGTTGTGTATAAAAGAAAATGCAGTGTTTCTTCCCCAAAGCCAGGGTGCTTACCCTGAGTGCAGAATGAAAGGCTGAGCATTTACAAGTAAATCTGTTATTCAGTGTGGGAATTAAATTAAATTATTCATCCTTTAAGAAATTTAGGAACGTCAGACTCTTCTTTCCTTGATAATTTCAGTAATACGGTGGTAAAGTCACTTTAAACTTGTCATATGGCTAAGGTTCAGTGACGCCTTTTCTCTGTACATTTGATGCTGTTGACTGTGTACGTAATATTATCATGCAGTCACAAATAGGTATATTCTGTGGACAGCAATTCATGCTCTTAGATGTAAAGAATAATCTTTCTATCACAAAAGAATATTCTTACTGCTGGCTTTGCAGACACTAGAAATGTTTGCTTGCTGCTAAAAGTTGCCCTCTTTTCTCTCTGTCAAGAGCGTGCTGGTCATTCTCTGTAAAAACTCATGGACCTCTGGATTTTTTGGAAATGTTCAATTTTATTTCTTTGTCTTCTGGTTGTCTGTTAGGATGAATGCCTGTAGTGCGACCTTCCTAGAGATGCTTAGTTGGCCTTTCTTCAATCGCACTCGGTATTTGCATTCTACTGCTACAATTTGTGTTTCATTATGATCATGATATTTGGCTGCTCCTATATTTTCCATACTTTCCTATTAGATCTTCTACAGGCACATAGTCTGAACTCAGGATTCATATTAATGCTATATTTGGAAAGGAAAGGGTTTTTTGCTTAGTAAACATCTAGATATATCCATCCACATAAGAACAAGAGGCACTGCTGTTTTCCGGTTTGGTCTTTTCTAGCATTAATGATGGTAGTCTGAAGAAGGCTCATCTTGACTGGCATTTGCAAGGCCTGTCTAACGACCCGTGAGAATCCATGATCACAAGCAGGAGGATAAGTAGTTAATTATTTTTATTTTTCTGGTGGTTAGGAGACTAGCAGTGCTGGTCTTAAATTATTCCCTTGCACAAGCACTATTGGCATGGGGATGTAAGCTATCCAAATTATTACCTTTGGCTAGTGAAAAGCTAGATAGGCTCACCCAAACCCTGACCTGTCTCTTGCCGTTTCTTCAGGTGTCATCATATTCTGGTGGAGGCTGATTCTGAAGGAAAGGAGACGACTTTTGGTGATGATAATGTAGACTACAAGAACAGAGGGATGGTCTAGGTGACTAGGCCCTTAATTATTGTTTTAATCAGATGGTGTGAATTCCTTTGTGAAGGGGTTTCTCTTCATTGCTGGGGTAGCAATTTAGTTGGCTGTCTTTCTAGTAGCCTGCCTGGGAAGATGGAGAATGGTGGTGAGAAACACAGGGAAGACCTCAGGCAAGGGCTGTGGAGGGCAGCAGCTGTAGGACCCCTTGCTGTTCGTGCTGTCAGAGCAGATGTATGGCAGCACCACTGAGATTTAGGAATCCAGATGTTTCTGCTGCAGGGGAGCTTTGCCAGCCTCTAGTGCAGCCTTGTGCAAGGAAAGCAGGAGGTGGCCTGAAACCCTCTGAAGGCCCTGGGTGCTTAGAATCATAGAAACATTTAGGTTGGAAAAGACCTTTAAGATCATTAAGTGCAACCGTTCCCCTAACCCTGCCATCCCACCACTAAACCCTGGCCCTAAGCACCTCGTCTGCCCGGCTTTTAAATCCCTCCAGGGATGGGGACTCGACCACTGCCCCGGGCAGCCCATTCCAATGCTTGACAACCTTTTTGGGGAAGAAATTTTTCCTAATGTCCAATCTAAACCTCCCCTGGCGCAACTTGAGGCTTGGTCCTGTCGTGGCATAACGCCTCCCAGGCAGATGGGGGAGAGAAGGCATGCAGAGAGCACCTCAACTGTCATCTCCAAGAGCCCCTGAGGCTTTGCAAGGGAAGTGACCTGAAATTACTTCTGCAAACAAACTCACCTCTATTAAAGAATTTCCTGAAATACCACAGGTAACATCTCCAGCAGTTACTAGCATTGTATGGTGTATCGCTTCATCTTCAGTTCTATGCCTAGACCAAATATTAATGAATTGCGATGAACACAGTTCCCGGTGATTTAGTCTATGGTGCTGTAAAACCTGTCCAGTTCAGGACATCTCTTAGTCCTGTTTGTCTGTCCCCTCGTGTTGTGAATGTGACAGAGCAAGCGTAGCAGCGGGCAGGAGAACGCAAGGAGGCTGAAACATCTCCAGTCATTCTCGGCTGTGGACTGTACTCCATACAAAATCCTTTGCCTTAGCATGTAGAAAAGGTGGGTGCTGCTGATAACTGAAGAGACCTCCTGGGTGATAGAGTTAGGTCACCCCCTGACCCATGCAGCAATGTGCTATAGTGCCATTCATAAACAGATCAAGGTCCATTTTAATCCTCACTAGGGTTTGTTTTCTTGGGTGGAGGGGGAGAACTGTCCTGCTTGACCACTTAGCCAGACTACTTTGTACCCTCTCTGATCTTACACTCTGAAACCTTCCTCTAATTTCCAGTCTAAATAAGATCGAGGCTCTCTTATGCTCATGTGCATTACTGTCCTTTAGCGTCAGTAGCTTTTCCCTCTAGGCATTAAATCTACAGATTTATTTGCAGCAGACCTATGCCCTCCCAGCCTTGTTTTGCTAAGGCTGAAGAATTATTGTTTATGGGCTGCCTTGCCCTGTCAATCCCTCCAACAAAGCACACTCCCACTTCTCAAAGAGTTATTGGATATCTGAAGCTGCTTTAATAAGAAGTCACTTAGCTTTTCTCTCCACCAGCTCTTGCATTATTCCCCGAACAAAGCCACTTTGGTCTGCAGAAAGTCTAGAATTTGGCTCAATGTCAGAGTGACATCCAGTGGAAGAGTGGTAGAGCATCTCTATAGCACACCCACCTGGCAAAATCTCCGTTGTCATTGCTTTAAATTTATTTTATTCTTGCTCCACTGAGCAGGGCAAAAACTTGCCAAAGTCAACATGTGATGAATGAAATGGCTTTCGTTGTGAGACCTGTCAATACACTTCAGCTTCCTTACAATAAAAGGGTGACTCCTTTGACGCCGGGGACTTGCACCTGTCCTCCTCCTGAAAGCAATACATTCTCGATATGCTGAAATGCCACTCTTAGAAAATCAACAGAGTTAATCTATTGGGAACACTAAGGTCTCAGGGCCAGCTGTTCAGCTTTTCTTAGTATCATAGCTCCATTGATCTAAAGCAGCTCTGATGATACACACTGACTGCTCATACCAGATAAAATCCCTTTTTTAGTTATTTTGTGCAAGGAGAATGGTGATTAAGGCTGATCCAGGAACAGAACAAAATGGATTATCATAATAAGTAATAACTGGAAAGGGGAGGTCCCTACAGTTTGACCATTTAGTGTTTAACTTTAAGTGGGAAGGGGTGGGGGGAAGCAAGAAATGCTCTGGGCTTTTTCTGCCCATATTAAGTAGGTGGTGGGCAAAATGAACCTTTATTTCCCACTTCTGTGTGGTTCCCACATGGCCTTTTTTTTTCCCATGAGCCACCAGTATCAGTGTCCAGGACTTGGTCCCCTTCCCTTCCCCTTCTCGTGGGCTTTGGTCACTGGGATATCTCGTTCAATGGGCTGTAATGACGCCTGATGGTGGGCAGACAGTGGTTGCTGCTTCAGCCTGGTGGCAAGCAGATGGGGAAAGGTCCGTTATTGACCCATTTATTGTGATGAGTTTCTGTCATCTTTTTAATTCTCCAAAGAAGATGTTTAGCTTGTGGATCCTGGAGAACTCATGGGATGCTGGGAGAACCTTTCACCAGGAAGATTTTCCCCATCTCTTCCAAATGTCTTACAGGCAAACAAGAGAAGAGCTTAATTCATTTGAAGAAGCACCAAGTGTTTAAGGTAATTTGAAACCCTTTATCTGTCAGTATTCTTGACAGCAATCAAGCACAATAGGAAATAAATAAATAAATTAAAATCCCGTAGCCATGGAAGCACACTTTACATCAGATTTCTATTTGCATGCTTCATACATATACATAAAACATATTTCATGTACCAAGTTAAATAATGCACAATACTTAAACTATTCTTACTTTTTATCCTTTGGTTATTGTAATTACAAGTAATTTTGTGAAGGATTTTCTATTTTTAAGAAATCACACTTTTGTACTTGATCCAGCTAACAGGATTTTCTTACATTACTTCATAAAGAGACCATCTTTAAACTTCTAATGTTATTTCTTATTCATTAGTACATATGCCTGTAGGGTATGTTCATAAATGGGTTAAAGTTACAAAGTTATGCTTATAAAAGCTCATGGTAATTTGGAGTATCAGGAGGATTTATTAATTTTGAAATCTTAAAAGAGCAAAAGCTAAAATGAGATTGGATTAAGTATATTCTTGCATGCAGTTATTCTAAACACCCTTAAGGACCGCAGACTAACTTACAGAGGACATTATGCAAATATGAATATATCTCTAAGTGCCTCACAGGCTTGCTGATGTAATATTTTACATGGTTAGTTAAGTACATCAAGTAAAAGGTTTGACCTTGATATACTGTAAAAGGTACTTATCCCACAACACCCAATTGTTTTCAGTGCCATTGTGAAATGTATCACTCGAACGTGCAAACAATTTTGTGCATAAATCTCATTAAATGTAGCTCCAGCAGCCAAACAGCTGTCCACAATACCCAGTCTCTTTAGAAGACCAAAGAACTGCTTTATAATTTATCTTTATCAAAATGCTGTTTATATTTTCCAAAAGCACCAGGCTGTACTTCTGTAGTGCAATGACAATTTCTTGGGAGGACAAACAGAGTTTCTAGGCTTTATTACTGGCACCTGTTCCCATTACACAGTTCAATTTTTTTGAGGAAATATATAAGGTGGAAGCCTACAATGCCCTGAAGTCAAACGATGTTTTGGGGAAGGAAAACAAGTTCCAGTTTTGATCTCAGCTCGGAATTTCTGCAAAATTCTTGGATTTACTTTCCTCTCTGATTATGCAGCAAGAAGCTTGACTATAGGGACTTAAATGTTACATTTTTCTGTGTCTTCACTCCTCCTTCCCCCACTCCATTCCGTATATATATATGTGTGTGTGTGTATTTATATATATTTTTTTTTCCATTGAGGCGGTAATGAAACAGAATAGAAAAATGGATTGCTAAACATTGCGTGTTATCTTTTCTGTATGTGTATCTGAAGGGAAGATTGGCTGATGTGGCACCTGCAGATTACTGTAGGGTAAATCCTTGTTTGTTCTGTTTAGCATTTTTGTGGTTATCACTAAGTGAACTGGAGGGAGAGACTCTGTAGATGGATGGGGTAGGTGTGGGTTCCTTATATTAATCAGATGGAAAAAACAGATATTCAGTCCTGCACACCAAGACATCAGCCCCTTTCTAAAGTCTGTATCATATCAAGCAGTTCCTGTGGGGTTCAAGCAGTAGAGAGTATAATCTCTCTCAAGTCCCCTCAAAGTGACCAAAGTGCTCCAAAATTATTTATGGCACGTTATGTTGGACTGTAAATAGCCAGTTGGGTTGGCCTGTCTCCTGTGGTGGTTTGACAGTGATCAAATGGTTGGGGGTATAACAATAATATAATAACACAGTTTCTTTGGGGTGATGTTGATGGGATATCGCATTCCAAGTAGTGTTTTTTCATCAGGTCCATCTTAGGAAAATGATGAATTAGCTGTGAAGTACTACTGAGAATATTTCATTAGCATTTGCTAGCTACGTGGGAAAACTTCACCTGCTGGATGTGTCACAGACTGAAATACTATTCTCTTCGCCCCCCCGCCCCGCGCCCCCCCCCCCCAAAAAAAAAAAAAAAGTCAAGGGGAATACAGCCTTGTACAAGCAAGAGGTATTTCTGTGACTCTGCCTGCCATGTTGTGGTTTTGCTGAGTGGAAGGAGCCAATGGTTTCCATATCACAGAATCACACAGAATCACAGAATCGCAAGGGTTGGAAGGGACCTCCGGAGATCACCCAGTCCAACCCCCCTGCTAAAGCAGGCTCTCCTAGAGCATTGTACACAGGACTTTGTCCAGGCGGGCTTTGAATATCTCCAGAGAAGGAGACTCCACAGCCCCCTTGGGCAGCATGATGGCTCTTAGCTCTTCTGTGTAGTAGGATGTTACTTCCAAAACTGAGATTGTATTTTGCGGCAAAACATTAGCTCTTGGGTCCCTTTGGTTTGAGGCTTTCCTATTTTGAAGATTATGTCCCCTGAGAGGAGAAGAGTTTGGAGGCAAGATGAGGTTAGAGAAATTACGTTCCTCTCTGAGCTTTATTCGTAAGGAAGCCTGTAGTGATTACGTATCATCGAACCCGTTGCTCTCATTTGGCTGGCATTTGAACTGAACCCATTTCCATACCACAAAGGCACATCCAAGAGTGCATGTCAGTATGTCCTGCAGGGAAGAAATGGAATAGAATAGCTGTGTATAAATACTCTTTTCCTTGTCTCTCTCCCTCCTTCACACCGATATTTCTGTGTTCATACGGCTAATTTGGGATATCCATTTCTTCTGTTGGCTATACCTAACCAGAGCAAGCCTACTTGCTAAAGAACAACAAAAGAAACTATGTTATGGGAAGGTTACCGATTTCTTTTGCTTTCACTTGGAAAATATAATTACTACAAAGGATGATTTTACTAAACGCAGAAGTTAACACTGGGATCTGTGAGGATGTGGTGCCCCTGAACAAATGTTTCCATCTCCCCAGGAGCAGACGTTAATAAGGAAAGGGACTGATCTTTAACAAAGTCTGGTACTCAAAGTAATATGCCACACACATCGTAATTTAGGACCTGATCCACAGGAGTGTGGTATTTGGAGAAGCGGTTGGGTGCCTCGTGAATTTACAAACACAATTAAACAGATTAGGTTAGGTTGGGAACTCGCTGGAAATATTTGTTGGTTCCTTTTGGCATTTGTCTGCAACTTTGGTCTCTGAGAAACCTGCCTGAATGTGTCTTAATTCTGCATGGTGCTTGAAAGAATTTCTTAAGATGAGTTAATTAAGTAGGTTCTTAGCTATGCTTTTTTTTTTTTAATCCCAGTGTACTGCTGTGTATGGGCACACTACATTTATCCTTTTTACCTACTAACACCTCATACACAACAAGAAAAGTCACTATTAATACAGTCATAACGCACACACATACGCAAAACCTGCATAGAAGCACATGCAGCACAGTACATACGCACATAAAGCAGCAAGTGGTATTCCTCCATCCAGATCTGACTCATTTTAAATTCAGATAGAGGAAAAAAGGCATCACTGGAAAGATAACTTATCATGCTACTGAAGATTGCTTTCCCTTTTCTTTTTCTTTTTCCCCCCACAGTGCTGAATGTGTGCACACATGAGCTGTAAAAATCAAACCGAAGCAAAATACTGATCTCTTAACACGAGAATAAGTACTGTCCAGTTCTTTAGGGTCCTACAGATTTGTATTAAGGGTTTCCATGTACATTTACTTGTCTCACTTGCAAGGTGATTGGAGGTGGAAAGATCTTTTTTTTGATTTTATTCACTGGATCTCCAGAGGCTTCAGAGACATCCCAGGGCAATTAGGTTAGATGTAGCTGTGTACGTACAGGCAGATGAAACACATCACTGGAATCTGATGCTGGCTGTGTACCTAACTTATTTTTGTAATCTTGTCATTCATCCCATCCTCTGTTTAACCTGAATGTCATAACTTGAAATTAAGGTTCACGTCTGGAACTATATGAAATATAACACGACATGATGCCAATTCCAACTGGGCTTTCTTGGTGTTGCCGAAATGCAAGTAATATATTTATGTTCCTTTTCAAGGAAGTGTAGCAAATATTTTGCACAAATTAGAACAACATCAGGATGTTTCCTGGAAGTGAATGCCTCATACCTGGGATGTGTATGAACTACTAAAAGTGCAAAACCAAAAGTAAAGCAGGAACACTCATCCCCCCCAAAGTGACCACTTTCCAGGATACCCATATCTACAGCCACTTCTATTTGTCTGACCCTTCCACTCATAATATGTTGGCAGTGCCCTGATGATGTGACATTATGGCTCTGCCTTCTCATCCTGTTGTTGGGATGCTCATGTGTGGGGCCAGTATGGGAACTTGCTTATCCTTCTTGCTGGTACCGACTTCATCCCATCATCAGAAGGTTAATGGGTAAAAGAGTTGGTTGGCTGTCAGTCTTATTGAAATTATCGTGGTCCTGTAGAACAATGCAGCTGCATTGACTTGCACCTTCTGAGACTCTGTGCTCCAGAATCTTTATGGAACGCTTACTGGGAATATGTTAATAGCAAATGATTAGGTCTTGTGGAAGAAAAGGGTCCGTAACACTAATATACCAGCTTATGGATGTGCTTCCAAGGAAATCAATGATAAATCTTTCTGATAACTGGGATTTGGGGGTGGGGGGTGTCAGTGATGATAACTGAAAATTGGAAAAAATTGGTTTGGTCATATAATTTTCTAAAAAAATTTCAATACTCCAACAAGTAGAAAAAAATATCCCTTTAGGTAGAATTAAAGGTGTTTGAGCCCTAGCCAACATATCTCATTATGGTTCAAAGGATTTCAAAACCTTTTTTTAAACTCTTATAATTCAATTTTCCAGGATAAAATGGAAGTATATTTTGAAATGGAAACATTGCTTTCAAACTGAGGGAGCAAAATATGTAGTTTGGAAAGTATTTGTCATCAAAACAATTACTGATAGTTGCATGAAGTTACTACGCAGGTTGCTTGACCACAGTTTGTCTTTCATGAAAGATGTGTTGTGCACATTCCTTGTCCAGACTTCTCTTCAAAGGCCTTTGCCTCTCCTCCAGAGAGAAATCTGTGGCCACAAACCTTGCAACCTCCCCCTCCATAAGGACACCCAACTGTCCTTGGTCTATCTCATGTCTGGCATCCTGGCTTACCATTTCCAAGACCTACCTTCACCTGCCTGTACTGTGGCATTTTTATGGATCAGTGATTTCATAGGTTGAAGGCAAATGAGGAGAAAAGTGCAGTAAAGCATAACCATGGGGATTGCACCGATGACTGCTCTCCCACCTAGTTGGACACAAGCTAGATCCAGTTTGGAAGCTGTATAGACACATTAGCATGGTGCTGTGTCCAAGTTAATAAACCCTAACAAGCTAATATGGCTCCATGTCTTCTAGACCAAACCTGGCTTACACTGTCTAGCTTGGATCCATCTACGCCAGCCTATATAAGCATATAATATAACTTTATTTTTCTTGAATCTGCCTTCAAAAATTCCTCGTGTCTACTGGCCCTGTTGTTGGGAGCTTTCCTGGTGGGTTCTGCTACAACAGGCAATCTGTTGTGTGCAGGTGTACAGTTGGTGCCTCTTTCTTGGATGAGAGTAAGCAAAAAAAACCTGGTGGTTGCACAACAGCTCATCTCTGACGTTGGTGAGCATTGCAAATGCGCTCGCGGGCTGGAGCCCGGGGTGCAGAACGTCACTACCCGGTTGAAAGAATTGGCAGGTGTAGGAGTGATATGGAGGTGCGGCTGAAATTTAATTTCCTCCAGAACCGTTCTCCACAAGCTGTGCAAACTTTCTTTAGCTAAATAAATACACTTAAAGACAAAGATTTCCCGTTTTCCTAGAAATACTCATGGTAACAACCGCCTGTGCTTTCTCTCCTGGAGCCTTAACAAACAGTCTGCACATTTGCATTTTCTCTAATAGTCTCAGCAGTAAACTTCCTTCCAAAAAGAGGGGAAAAAAGGAAATCTTGTGTTCCCTGAATGCAGAAAGAAATTACACATTCTGTCTCTGTCTCTTATACATACAGATACACAATTTAGTACTTTACATCTTCAAAGCACTGCTCCAATAAGGACTAAATTGTGTTTGTAAACTCTCGCTTTGGGAGACAAGTTCAAATGGGGCTTAAGTCCCAAATGAAATGTTGATGGTCTCAGTCAAGCTCCTAGTGGACATTTGCCACAAAAGCACAGCATTGTTTGCTTGTATTGATAACAATTAGTATTATTACTCTGCACAGCCCCGATCAAAGACATATTGTACGATGCACTAGGCGTACACAGAAGAAAAGGCTGGCCCTGCCTCAAAATGTGAACAGGGGGAAAAAAAAATAAAAATTAGGAGAGATGATCTGTTCTTCTTTCTGTTTTGCAGAGGAGGAACCGGTGGCTGCAGTCCCCAAATACAGTTAAACTGATGCTTGCTACTGTCCTGGTTTATTACCTATTTTGCTAAATTCAAGGTAAAATTACAAAGTGGTGTGGCCATGGTCACAGGGGGAGTCTATGTCAAAGCCAGGAGCAGACCCTAGCTCTCATGAGCCCATAGAAATCGTGTTAACTGGAAGGTTACCCTTCTTCTCCAAATGGAGTTTAATGAATATAACACACTTCAATAGGTGTATTCATAAGAAGTTACCCATTATGGATGTAATGCATGAGTTTTTCTCTCTTGGAAATAGGTTACTCTTACTGGCCATTTCCTGGTCAGGTTTTGATGAGTCCCTTTCAGGCACAGTTCCCATTGAAATAGGTTTGCCTGAATGAGGACTTAAGGAACAACTGAATAAAGACCTCTATAATTGCTCTATAATGATTAAATGGTTCCCATGAGCAAGGCAGTTCAGAAAGACGTGCTTTCACTTAGCAACATTCGCACTGCCAAAATGAAATAGCCACATCTACTGCAGGCAGAACTTAATTCATTATCGTTGCTGCTGTTATTGTGACAGACTAGGGACGGGGCAGGATCAGGCCAGGAGGGTGGCAGACCCTGTACGAGCACACCGTACATGGCAGTCTAAGTCCACGCAGTCTCGGGGCTCTTGGTCTGCTCCCCCGTGTGCTGATGATGTGCCCATTTGGAACAGTTTCTTTACTTTGCCTTATTTTTGCCCTATTTCTTCTGCTTTTCAGATTGTATTTGCGTGCTGGTGTTAGCGATGCAGTTTAAAGGCAATGTTTCTTCAGAAGGATCGGGCTGGAGAGAAGACAGATATATAAACTTTATTTTGAGGTGAGATGCAAACGGTTCCTGCAGGAGTGATCAGTTCTTCAGGTTCCATAAGGTTAGCAAAAAAAAGTGGTTTATTTCCTTATTCTCTCAGGGTTTTTTTCCTTTTTTTTTTTTTTTAAATCTACATACTGTGACTTAAGAGAAAGGACAAGAATTGTGAGGTGGGTGTTGGTCTCTTTTCCCAGGTAATGGGTGATAGGACAAGGGGAAATGGCCTCAAGTTGTGCCAGGGCAGAGTGAGGTTGGACATTAGAAAAAATTTTTTCCCCGGAAGGATTGTCAAGCACTGGAAGGGGCTGCCCAGGGAAGGGGTTGAGTCCCCATCTCTCGATGTATTTAAAAGCCGGGCAGACAAGGTGCTTAGCTCTTTAATAATGAAAAGGGAGGAGGAAGATAGCCTCAGGGGTTGATTGAAAACCTACCTGAGAAAGTCTCACCTTTTGGACCTGTGGATGCTGGATCTGACCTTAGAATGCTACGGAATGGTAGAAGGCAGCAGGAGATGGTGAGTGATGGACTGTTACAAAGCAGAAAGTGGAGGCCACGGGAACAGAGTAACCTTCTCAGGGTTTCCAAGAGCGTCCTCTCATCGCGCGTGCATCTTCCCCAAGACTTTTGACGCTGTTTATTGGGAGGCTGGAGGTTTCCTCAAGCTGGTTTTGAAATGCTCAGCCCGCCTCTGGGCACAGAAGCCACAGGTCAATGTCACCCAGTGAATGCTTGCACCCCAGATGTAGAAATGGCAATGCTCAAAGTCAAGCCATCTTTGGAGATTTCCCTTGAAACTGTAGCTGCCAATCAATGGATTTGAATCTCTTGAAAATGAGAAGCTCATAAAAATAAACTATGCATTGTCAGCTGTAAAGAGAGAAGAGCGTTTTGTTCCTCAGGGCCATATTCTAATCTCAGATACACAGTGTACATTACCATATAGCTTAAAAAAGCAGATATTTCTAAGATGATATGTGGAGTTGTGTGCAAACATCTCAAAGAAACCAATATCCTTCAGGAGCTTTTCATGCACTCAAACGTACCCAGAAATGGCACGGGCCTCTGATAGAGCATCTTTGGTTAAGAGGTTAAAGAGAGGATGGGAAAGCCAAAGAGAAGTGTAGACAAAGAAACAGAATACGTCAGAATTGGAGCTGGAAGCTTGTGAGCAGCCTTTCAATTCTGAGAGGGACCTATATCGAGACACCACTGGACCACAAGACTCGAGAGTGTATTGAGTCTTACAGTACTGGGACAGTAAGGGAAGCGAATACTTTTTAAGAGGCTGTGGGGTTTATTTGGTTTGGGTTGCTTTTTTTGTTGTTATTGGTAGTCTTAGCTTGCAACATGAACAGATCGTTGGGCCATTCAAGCCAGAACTAATTGGTGCCAACAACTAACTGGTGTCCGACCTCAGCCTAGCTGCTGGGAAACAGCTGCCAGCATTGCAAAACTATCCCGACAGCAGGTGGTGGTGAGTAGTGGCAGAAAGATGGGGCCAGAAGGAACCTCAGGAGACCACCTAATCAATGAACAGGTGTCTCTTCTGTCCCTGCAGGATGAATGTCAAAGTCTTCGCATGGGAAGAGTCCCAACAGACACACCCAGTCCTTTGGGAGCTCAGGGGTGGGGATTTGAAGAGTGGTAGGTGGCAATGACTTCCCCATGGTGCCAGGCTGCAAGATGGGGCTGGGCTAGGCAGGGTTGGGATGCAGTGATGCTTGGCAGCATGGTCAGCAGTCCTTGCTAACTTTTCTCCAGAAATCACCGAGTGGGACTGCCAAGCAGCCCTCGTGCTGGCACAGGTCTGGCTGGCAGCCCTGGGATGCTGTCTTCCAGGGGAACTGCACTCAAACTGGGTGAGAGCCAAATGGCCGCCCCTGGAAGCTGGAACATCTACTGCTAACAGCTAGGCTTGCAAGAATTAGTAAGCGTCCAGCTTAACCGAGGATGCTTGTGATCATATGGTAGCGTTTCTTCTCTAGGCAAACATTTGCAAAACATTGCAGGAAACTATATGAAGAGTGTGAGATATCTCACCCAACGGGATGGGTAAAGCTTAAGCCAGGGAGCGGCACCCTAATTTCTGCGTGCCTGGGTAGTCAGATGTGGCTTTGTGCACCTGAGAGCTGCTTGCCTCAGTTTTGCTCTGTATCTTGGGTTACAGCGTTGATGTCTGAGACGGGAATGGCCCAGTGAGTGATTTGCAGGTGAGCACCTGATTTGAAAGGGTGCAGAGACCTCGTGCAGCAGCAGAATGCTCTCCCTGTTGTATGTTAGCCCATATCAGTTTTCCATATGTGTTGGATTTTGGGAATCACCCTTGGGTGCAGCAGGAACCTAATGCAGATACAGCACAGTGGTGGTGGCTTGAGATTTGTAGCTGAAAGGCTGTTTGTATTTCTTGGGTAACCAGAGTGGGGAAAAATCCTCTATTCCACATTTCATAGGAGCTATAACAGAGCTCTATCATCCTGACGGTGTGTTGAAGAGGTTGAGATTTTAGGGTATTTCCTTTGCACATTTTCCTTATCCCCAGCATCAGTTCCCATGACCATGTGTTGGGCCTTAGCCAGCTTGTTTCTCTTTCATCTAGGAGCTTTTCTTTTATGGGCATTGGGACAGCTGGGGGAGAGAAGACAATTCTGGCTGTGATAGGGAAGTGTCACAGTTTGGCAGGCACCAAAGTCAAATAACATCTCTGAGCCTTGCTCCTGGAGCTCTCACACAACCTGGTAGTAAAAAGAAGACACAAGTTCGCCTTGTGCATCCTCGAAGAGACAGAACAGATGCTAGTTATGACCCTCCGGGATCTGTCTGAGAGAAAGAAGCAAAGCCAACTTCATGACTCCGTTTATCTCCGCCAGGCCTGTAAGATGGATTCAGTCATGCCAGTGTCAAAAATTGCTGTCAGGTCTAGGAGAAGAATATGGATATTTGTCATCTTCAGAGCTCAAAGCTCTGCCTGCCCCAGCAGCATCATTCCTGGGCCTGTGAACAACCCAATGAAGCATTTCTGGTCTTTGGGAAGCGGATGTGGTTGCAGATTTGTCTCCTGATTCCACTCAAACCTTTTCCCTGCCTGCAAGGTTAGCATAATAAAATAATAATAATCATAAATTATAGTATAATAAACTAGCATAATCCTCAGTGAAATGGTTCACATGGTGGTGGCTTCTCAAACACTGGCTGAACTATTGCATGGCTTGAGGAAACCTCTCTAATAATTGCTTAGAGAGATATTGACCTCTGTGGCCAGCAGTGACTTCTGCTGTGCTATTCTCCAGCCAAAACTGGTGCAGCTTTGACCTTCAGATCCTTTCCCATACTTCCTGAAGAAGTTCAGGGAAAATAAGGAAGAAAACCAAACAACGACAGGCTAGGTTTTGATGGGGGCTAGGGTTCTGCACTTCACTAAGCATTCGAGCAGCTTTCCAAAGTCTTAACTGTGCTTTTCTATGGCTAAACAGAGCTGTGACAGTGAATTTCCAACAGTTAAACTCTGCTAGACCCTGACCCAGCAGGGTACTTAGACGAGTGTAACCTGAAGCCTACCAAGTGCAATGCAATTGCTCACAGGCTTAGGCTTGAGTACATCTGTAGCACCTTGCTGGAGGTGGGCTGGTGCTCAGCACAAGTCTCCAAGGCAAGGATTGCTCAGTAAGGGGCTCAAATAACAGGAAAACGATGACCAAAAAGCTGCCTGTTCATTGCAGCCTCTCTGGAAACGCAAGAGGTGTGTTTGGGGAGCAAGGACAAAAGGAAAGTGGCAGAACAATAAGCTATTTCAAGCACCTGAGAATATATTTCAAGTAAGAGAGAGGAAAAAAAAAACGAGAGTGAAATTTCTGAAGCAACACTTAAGTGCGTTTTTTTCTGCTGCCGGTTGATGTATCACCTTTCTTATTGATTTTTTTTTTTTTTCTTTGCACTGATATCTTCCAATCCTTCTTCGGTGAAGTAAATCTAAAATGAAAACAAACCACACATTTGGCCAACCCTGCCTTAAAAATTACACATCAAGAACATTTCCAGTGACAAATACTTTCAAGGCAAACAAACTGAAGAGAAATTAAAAAATCTCTGTGGGGCATAAATATGTAATTACACTCACACAGGGAGCATTTTATCAGGTAAACCATCCCACTTTGTTAATTGAAATGCTGCAGCACAAGGTTTTTTGACAAAGGGGCTGAATGTGCAGGCATATTTCTCACTGCTGCTGTTCCATTTCTCTCTCTCCTTTCCCTGTGTGCTCCAGCGATGGGGTAGGGATCACTCCTGCTTTCTTTGTTCAAATATCCTTGTTTCTACCACCTCCACTTAATTCTGGCAGGGCAAGTTTTCCTTTCACTGGAGGCACAGGTTTGTGAGCTTTTTTGTTGATTTGAAAAAGAACTCAAACCCCAGAAACCAGAAAATAAGGCTTTTTCTTAAATTAAATTCTCCAGAAACAATAAAACCTTGAGAATTAAAAAAAAAAGAAAGCAAAAGAATAAAAAGAACTGCAGGAAGTAGGTGCAGCTGTGTTTATCTAATCCCACTAAACCAATCTTACCAGGGTGAAGATGAGTTATGGGAGTCGATGGGAGCAAGGCTGAAGTTTGGGACTGAAGAGATTTGAGGTCCGGATACCAAGCCTTTGTTATAGAAGCTTTTGTCAGTATTTAGCGGCCCCGGGCAACACTCAGTGAAATATTTACAGCATGATCACTTCCAAGAAGCATGGCTGCTGGCAGGTTATTTAATTGTCTAAACGCAAGCTGCAATGCCAACTGTGGTTTTGCTCATCCATCTGCAATGGCTCGGCCATGCCAGTTCTCCTGCCCTGGGAAGGATGTGGGGTGCAGCCCCCCCAGGAAGGAGGGGTGCAGGGTAGTCCCATGCACAGACCAACTGCTAACGCTTGCTCAGCAATGGTGACCAGCTGTGACAACAACTAGGCAGTAGTGCCCGGCCTTCCTCTAGAGCAAATAGGGATGCCAGCATCTTCTCCAGCTTCTCTTCTCCCCGCAAAGAAATGGAAAATTGTATGTTGGTCTTCTCTTTCATGACCTATTGCCTAATTTGGTCTTTCTCTTGCATTTTCTCGGCCTCTGATATGCAGGACAGAAGGTGTTCCAGTTGCAGAGCCGTAAGCCATCATCGTGTGGGGAAACTCAGAAAGGTTTCAATGGTTTTCTTCATGAGCTTTATCTGTTCCATATTCCCATTCTATCTTATGCCCATCGCTGTTTTTCTATGTATATCCTTCTCTTTCACAGTCCTCTTTGCAATGCCCCACAAGTATAACCTTGACTCCATTTCCAGTTCTTTTTCCAGGCTCTGCTGTTTGTTGTGAACAAAAGATTGACCCGCGCAATAGAGGGGCTGACATTTCCAGCGAAGGAAGGCTTTACCGTACCATGTATTTCTCCAGGTAAGTCATGTGAAAACCATATGGAACTGTAACTCCCTGGAAATCATTCTAAAATGGCCAAAATAATTTGGAGCGATCTCTTAGTCTGTCTCTGCTTCCTTTGTCTGGTTTTGCAGTGTGATAATAAGTATGTCCTGTCGTGGGAGTGATGTGACCAAGCAGCTACAGCATGAGAGCCATTTCGAAACTAAACCGCTGTGGTTAAAGACTAAGCAGTTGCCAGAACTCAGAAGATGTGTTCTCCCTTTCACGTAACCTTGCCGCACAACATAACCCTTCCCCATGATTTAAGTGGATCTGAGGCTAAGCCATGTCAGGAAAAGGGCTGAAGAATGAGCCAAGAGCTCTTTGTCTGACCAGACCTTTCTTCCATGTCTCAGGTAGGTCATGAGTGGGCTAAGAAACAAGTCAGCCCCACAGATCCTGTCCCCTGAATGGTTTTAACTGGGGAGTCAATGAGTGACACAGGCACATGCTGTGATTCTTTGCAAAATAAATCAGGTTCAGGTTATTTGCACCCAATTCACACACCAGAACAGAGTCAGGGATGCAGTTGGAGCCTTTGCCTGAACCTTAAAGCTGGAAACATCCCTAGGCCACACAGTTTATATGTGGTGCAGTGCAGTCCTACCACACTATAATGTTGGAAGTAGGAAGGGACTCAAGCTGAGCTCCACCTTTGTTACTCAAGTATAATATTGCAGGGTCTCAAAATCAGAGGGGGCTGTTTTGTAGGTACTGTACAGGTACAGAACAAAAATATCATGCCTGCCCCAAGGAGCTGATAACCTCGGTACAGGAGGAGAGTGGAGGAGCGGGGGTGATAAAGAGGTGGAAACAAGAAGGAGGCAGCGTTAGGTGACAGTTGACATCAGTTACACTGATCCAGCGGCCAACAGCTGTCAAACCATTTGGAATTACCAGAGCGCAGAGGAGAGATTTGGGGAGGATGGTGAGATATGGGATGCACGTGAAGAATGTCCTCACAGGCATAAGAGGCAGCTTGAAAGAAAGCACGTGTGGAACCGTAACCGGGAGGTGATAAGGCAGGAGACAGGTCTGTGGAGGCAATGTTAATTATTGATGGCAACACAAAGATGGTAGGTTGTGTTAGAAGGGGCTTGGAAGGATTTTGGAGGTAAAAAGGGCCACAAAAAAGATCCGAGGGCTGGAGCACCTCTCCTATGAGGACAGGCTGAGAGAGTTGGGCTTGTTCAGCCAGGAAAAAGGAAGGCTGTGGGGAGACCTGATTACGGCCTTTCAGTACCTAAAGGGGGCCTATAGGAAAGATGGGGAAAATCTTTTTAGTAGGGCCAGCTGTGACAGGACAAGGGGTAATGGTTTTAAACTAAACCAGGGTAGGTTTAGACTAGATATAAGGAAGAAATTCTTTACAATGAGGGTGGTGAAACACTGGAACAGGTTGCCCAGAGAGGCAGTGGAGGCCCCATCCCTGGAAGCATTCAAGGCCAGGTTGGACGGGGCTCTGAGCAACCTGATCTAGTTAGCGGTGTCCCTGCTCCTGCAGGGGGGTTGGACTAGATGACCTCTAGGGGTCCCTTCCAACCCAAAACATTCTATGATTCTATGATTCTATGATTCTATGATTCTATGATTCTATGATTCTATGATTCTATGAAAAAAGCCATAGCTTGTTACCAATGGCTTGGAAATGCTGAGGAGCAGGGATGGTGGCTGCCTCAACGTCGGGTTCACGCAGGTGAGCTCTCCCCTGGCACTGGGTATGGGGGCAGGAGAGCCTCTTCCTACACGGCGCACAGGAAGGTGACTGGGTGGATGTGGGAGCAGTTGTCTGAGCTGCGAGAAGGACCAGGGCTTTGAACTCCTCTTCTTTCTGGAAGAAAGCCCCAGCCACTGGGCTGTGTTCTGAGTTGAGTCTCTCTCTGTCTTTGCTGCAGAAACTGTTCCGCACTGCATATATATTTAAATATTCCTTCTGATCTGGCAAATTAGTACCTTCAACATGCAGGCAAGAGCTGTTTTCTCTCTGACTCTGAATCTTGAATAATTTTAGACAAGGAGGATCAGTTTCAGTTCAGGACATGTGAGAAATCTGGGGTGGTGTAGCAGAACATTTTAACCACCAGCACATCCTCTCCCTTTTATTTTTGACTGAGTAGAGCCTCCCTGTTTCCGCTTGAGAAGAATCCAGTGTGAGAATCCCACCCGTGCTTTGCAGGACCTGGGTGGGGAGGTGAGTGCCCAGCAGCTGAAATTCAGGTACTATGAAGAATTTTCAGATGGAAACTGGAACATCCAGAGAATTTCATTACCTTGAGAGTTAAACACCAACTTGGCAGGGCCTTTAATCTAGACATCCAAGTTCACTTGTGGTTCTAGGTTTTGGTACACTGGGTATTTTATCCTTGGGCTGTTTTGTTAGACAAATGCTTCTGGCAAGGATATTTACCATTGACTCTTCAATGTCCTTGGCTGGTTGTGTCCCTCCTGAGTCACATTCATGGGGATACTTGCCCATTTTTTTCTCTTCCTTTTCTTTGTTTTTTGAGCTGTATGGTGGATGTTTGCTCAATAAACAGTGTTTGAAGTCAGTCGTCTCCAGGTATCTGTGTTGACTGAAACCACTGTACTGTGGCAGAGAGTGCAAACAGAGCAGCTTAGTAGATACTGTTATGGTTCACGTGAAGCCCTCAAACATGGCTGATGAGGATTTCCTTAGTGACAGATCAGTGGCTGCCTGAGGGAGTTCGACACTGTATGATTTTCTATTTTATTACCATTATTTTCCTAAAATCACAGAATCACAGAATCGTAAGGGTTGGAAGGGACCTCAGGAGATCATCTAGTCCAACCCCCCTGCTAAAGCAGGCTCACCTAGAGATTGGCTTACTTGAGTTTATATAAAATGCAAATAAGGCATCTTGCATCAATTTGGGTGGAAAGCTGGTTATTCAGACATTCAACTCTAATTCTCCACCTGGTATTTTCCCAGGAACATCTTTCCTGGATGTTTGAGTATCTCTTAGAATATCTGCGAAACAGAGCAGCCCTTCAGACAGCGACAGCACCCACTGCTGAATTGTCAGGGATGGGAATGCAGGGGCAAAGGCTTAGTGAAGAGTGCTGATATGATACTGTGGGTTTGTTTATCATTTAAAAAACAACTTGGGATCATGCTGAAAATTGGAACACTAATTTCAGCCTGTGATCTTGCCTTGACAACATCAGACAGGGTTGGCCAGAAATTTCCAAAGGGTTTGATTGATACCTTTTCCTTGCATTTTGGTAAAAATATGCTCTTGCTTTTTGTTATTTCTAATGAGTGCGTCTGTATCTGTTTCAGCGCCTGCCTTTTCTTCCTTATAATGCTAATTAATAAATCCAGGCTGATTTTGCTGAGAGCTGTAACACTTGCTCCTGCTGATGGGTAGGGCATTCCATTGATCCAAACTGTGATGCCAACTGAAGGTCCACCTGCCTGTGGTCCTTTAAAATCCCTCAGTGATTTTGTAAACCAGATGATGAGACCAGAAAAGTGTTTGCCAAACTCAGATTTAGTCTGTGGTGCAGTTGTAGCTGGATGAGGTGTCAAAGTACAAGTTGGACCATGTTACTTTCCGGTAAGGCTGCCCTGCCCCTTCTGAAGAATAACAGGAACATCTCAGAAAATGGAAAATTAATTTCCCACCTTTTCTTGAAATACTGCAATCCCTTCTATAAGGCATTGTCTTGCCACTTCAATGCGTTATTTTAGCTTTTTTCTTCTGTTTCATTTGCATTTGTCACCAAAACAGGCCACTCAATTATCTTTTTTACTGCCTTGAGAGTATGCTGCAGTCCAGAAGTGGATGGGAGCAGCAAGAGATGCAAGGGTTCCATGGTAAAGCCAGCTGCAGGGCAGAATTCCTGTTATCTGGGCTCCATGGCCAAGGTCACAGGCTAGGTAGCAGGCAGAAAGAGGGAATCCTGACCGTGGAGTCATGCCGTATAAACATATGAGGAATAGCTACAACTGCTGGAGAGCAGAAGGAAAGACATTTGTGTGAGCATCACACTGGACTGTTTGGGTAAAAAAAAAAAGATTTCTTCTCCTCTCCAGATTCAGGACAGGTATTTCTTGAGTAGAAGTCCAGAGAGAGCTGGGGAAATCTTCAGATAGTTTGCTGGCATGCATTGTCCAACACTTGGTTTTACCTGAACCGTCAGAGGTATCTTAAGATATTTTTCACAGCTTTTCCTGAGCCTGAATTGCTTGGGAGCAAACAGTGGTGATTCTTAAAACAATTGCCAGTATTCATTTTCTTTGAACCTGCTGGGCCCTGTTTTGACTGCACAAGCATTTGCAAAGCTTTGCTGGCATACGTTAACTCTTGTTCAATAACTTGTGAGCAGGTACTCATACAGATTTGTGGTGAAAAGCCAGGCAGTAGACTATGCTTGGGAGAGTAACTTTTGCAACAGTGCTACTCTCAAACAAGGCTTTGACAGTTCCATCCCATGGACTTCACCTCTCATGAACCTCGACCACCCCATATAAACTCCGGCTGTCACCTGATGTTATCTAAATGTACCTGGAGTAGAACAGAGCACATGGCATGCAAACGAGCCTGAACGATGCTGGAGGGCTCAGGTGTTCAGCTCTGGTGTATCTCAGTGTGGGTTGGGTCTTCAGCCTGGTTAGAAGAGCTGGTCAACCCAGCAGCACGGCGTGTGCTCTACAGATCTCAAGAAAGCTGTTACGCAGTGTCCCTTTGCTTGCTGATCTTGGAGATAAACTTTCTTTCCAAACAATGCAGATAGTAGCTTTGAAAGGAAAACTGACCCTGGCCCCCCCTCATAAACAAACCCAGCTTCACTTTAAAACCCATGCATTTTCTTGGCCCTGCAGCATCTGTCAAAGAGCTGTTTCGGCACCTTAGCGCTTGGGAGCTGTAACTTAACTTCTACCCTGAAACTATTTGGCTTGTTCTGGTATATTCTTGTGCTGATGCCAGTTTTCTGTCTAAGCAGGCTTCTTTGCTTTGTTGTGCTTACTTCCCTGCCATATTTCCACAGGGAAAGCTGAATGTTTTTGCATCTTCTCTTGGAAGATTGAAATTCCCATCTCCCTAACTCGCTCTTCTCTGTACTTGTTGACATGGGACGATCTCTCCTGAATGAGGCATCCTGCTCTACCAGTGTCCCTGGAGAGGTCAGTGACACTTCCCCACCTCCATTTGCTATATCTGGCCAGATATACCCTAGGACTGCACTTGGCTTTTCCACTGCCACAGGATGCTGGGGTCCTGTAGGCACCCTGGTATGAGCGTATCCCCGTTTTATGTGTCTGGGTTTTGGCACATAAGAGGACTTTCTTAAAGTGGACTGTCTTAAACTGCTCTTACATCTGTGATTCCTGAGATCATCATCATGTTTCCACAGGATTTCTGCTTCTAAACGCTTCTCAACATCTTATCTTCAGCAAACTGAATTTGTATCTTCCCATATTTCTCCCTCCTTTGAAGAATCACAGAATCACAGAATGGCAGGGGTTGGAAGGGACCTCTGGAGATCATCTAGTCCAACCCCCCTGCTAAAGCAGGTTCACATAGAGCAGGTTGCAATACCTTTTCGTTTCTCTTTACGCTCAGATAAACATTTGTTGCTTCATTTCACTTGGACTCCTTTGCCTGGGCAAAACCTAGAGTCTCTCCATGCGGCTGGTTAATGTGATGTGCGAGCGCAAAGGAGTGTCCTTGCTTGGCCATCTTACAAGGACTTGCCTGCCTGAGCTCTGCAATTATGTGATTTTAATTGGCTTTTAATTTGGGAAGATTATATAATATACTTAAATGAAAACCACAGAGGTGTTGTTAACATGTAGGTTAGAAATTGCAAACAAAATGATAAGTGACTGAATTGCTTCTGAGCTCATACAGGCAAATTCACATTTACTTTCCCGTGTACTTAATGTGAAATATACCAGAAAGTCCATAATTAGAAAATTATAAGGATTTAAAACCTATATTGCAAAAATACATTTCTGTGGCTCTGGAGGTTGCAAACATGCTTTCCATGTAGAGCTGTATGTTGCATTTATGCTGATTTAATCATTCATTAAACATTAGTAAGAGGCCAATTATGCTGTTCAAGAATAAGATGTTTTACGAGAAAATGACAAAAAGATACATGTAATCATTGAAATGCCAGTTTACAATCAGATAGGATGGGAAATAATCCCTTTAGCAAGCTTAAGCTTTTACATATTAATGGCAACATTGGGGAGAGTGGAAAGAGGGCTTTAACAGCCTTGCGGCCTTCCGGCCCTAATCAGAAAGTGAGTGCTTACGATGCTCCGGACAAAGATTTAATGCACTGTTTTATTCTGTGGCAGAGCTACCATGAGACATGCTCTTTAATTGCCCTAGCTGTAGTTTAACAAGTGTGCGGCTACATATAGATATATAAACACGGAGAAAATAGGGGCTACAAATAGTATTCTGACTCTTCAGAGAGGTGAGATGTTCTGGGGAGGGAAGAGAGTAAAGATCCATTGGGACATCTCCATACTTCTATTTCTGAAGGCCTGTGTCAATCACCTTGTGGAAAAGGGAGGAGGACGGAGAGAGGATGTGCCAGTAAAATCATACCTGTGAAATCATGGCTGCTGTAGAAGCGGGGAGGGACAGAAACTCATTTTTTCACCTCTCTCCCAATACAAGACTTAGGGACACCATACAAAACTCTTGGGTCATAGGTGCAAAATAAACAGCAGGACGTGGTTCTTGGCACACAGTGTTGTGAAGCGGTGGAACGCCTTGCTGCAGGATCTGGTGGATGCTCTAGGTTTGCATAAGTTCAAAAAGCAAGCAGATAAATTAATGCAAAGAAAGCTGTTTGGGAGCTATTAAGCAGCGTCTTCCTCTTGCTCCGGAAGTTTCTCAGCCGCAGATTTTTGCACACTGGAAACATCAGTCTGGTTCGTAAACCTGCCCTTAGACATTTGCTAAGGCTGTTGGAGGCAGGATGATGAGTCAAATGGACCTTTCAGTTGAACCGATATGGTTGTTTTTATGGTTTTGTATGTGTGTGTGTGTGTGTTCATACATCAGTAAAAGATATTTTTTTAAAAAAAATCTCTTTTTGTGACCTTGCACAGACTCCTATGAGAAAATAATTCAGCATTGTTTCTCTCACATTTACCAACTACCAGAGACCTAAAGTAGATGACATTCAGCAAACCACGGACTGCATTGCTGAGAGAACTGAGACTGCTTTGGTGTATATGAGGTCAGAAAAAAAGAAAGGCTACACAAGGCCAAAAAGCTACAGAGGTAAGCTAAAAAAGAAGAAAATGAGACAATTGTTAATTTTCAAGTTCTCATGAACGTTACTCAAAGCAACTCACCTTTGAATCTCTCTGGGTACTTTCTGCACCTGAAAATCTCACAGTTCCCAGATTTCCTCTGGGATCTGAACTCTCATGTCTTTTTCTCTAAGCACATTTGGACTGAAGGCTGAGTAGGGTTGGGCAAAGAAAGTCCATCGTGATCTGAGCAAACACTCAATCCTTATGAAAAATCAAGGACAGGAAGCCCAAAGGCATGGGGACTTGTCAGCAATTAAGAAAATGGATGTGGAACCGAGAGGTCCCAAGGCAAGAACAGAAAAAACAGGGAAGACCCAGGTGAGCAGAAAATGGGTTCCAGATAAACTTCAGCAAAGCATCACTCCAGCTTCCCAGGGCCATGCCAAGGATTGATGTTCTCCGACTGCTTTACCGACCTGTACATCTGGCTGCCCAAAGACACAGCCCCCTTTTCCCAAATCCAGTTGGTCAGCTGTCCCCGTTGCCATGCCGGCCTCTGGGCAACGGACCCAAGCGATGCTGTTGAGAGGGAGAAAAATGTATTCCAGCGATAATATTGAAGGGTTACAGCTGCCAAACACACTGTGTCTGTGGAAACACCTGTTGAGTGGCTGTTGCAGTGGGAAGAGCAAGATGAAGAAAGACAGCTGTAAAAGTGCCAGCAGCAGTAGGAAGCTCTACCAAGACAGCTTTGTGCCAGTTAGAGATGTGCCAAATTATTTGGCTGCATTTCAAATATCTGGGTGTCCACTCCATTTGCCAGCTCGCCCTCCCAGGGAATACTTCAGCATTAACACCACTACTGCCACGCTCCCGCTGCTCTGCCACTTTCATTTCAGCTTTTACATTTCTGTATTTCTTTTATTTCTAGTTCCTTCTAGTGCAAAGGAAAGCCCGGTATTGCAGCGCAGAGCCCAGAATAAGGGCTGGGATCTGCAGCTGGTGGGAAGACAAAGCATCACTGTAAAGGTTTTTGGCAATTGGCTTGTGAGATCTGCTGGGGTATTATTTTGTGTCTCTCCTGTTGTTGTTGTTGTTGTTTTTTCCAGAGAATAATAATTTTATCTTTTACAAACAGTTAGCTAACCTGCACACTTCTCCTGCCTGTCCATCTAGAAATCCTTGGTACTGCAGAGCTCAGCTTTGAGAAGTTTACAATGGGAATGAAGCTGAAATTTGAAAGTTTAGGTGGGCTAGATGGGTGGTAAGGTGGAAATACAATGGCAGAACGCTATAGGGAAATATTTCCAAATGTTTTGTACCTATTCTGGAGGATTTATGTGCCATCCATAGCACTGGCAATACCCAATGAAGAATGAGAAAGCTCACAGCTGGAAGGGAAATCTTTCTTTTCAAAACCAATCTTTCATGAATTAAAAGCACTCTCTATACAAACCAGGAATGGAGAGAAGAGGGAGTTGTAGAGTACTGTGAATCTGGTTTCAATGATCTTCCTCCTAAAGTGCCCAAAGGGTGTAGGTTCATGTCCTGGACCATACCCTCCCAGTTTTTCCTGACTTTCCTTTAAGCCTGTCTGCATCGCCAAAGCCCCATAAAAAGGTCATGGTGTAAATCCATCACTTGACCACAATAAGACCTGGAGGTATGCCCAAAGTTAAGCTTGTCTTTTTAAGAGTTTTGAAAGCTAAAATGAGGAACTAAATCTCAAAGAATTAAATTGTTGGTCAGATAATTCCTGTAACTCTTCCAACTTGTCACCTTGCCCCAGTGAATACCAGACAGGCCAACAGGCAGCAAAACTGCAGTGCCTACACCACTGCAGCCGTTTCATTGCTTTTCTCTTTGATGCAATCATCTGTTGTCATGATTTTTTCAAATTCCAAAATCCTAAGAATGATCAAAAACTCCCCTGGACCAAAGAGCTAATATTTTCTCAGGGAGCTTTTTTTTTTTCCCCAGGAAGGTTTTTCTGTTAAGTGCTCTTGGGAAAAAATCTTCTTCTGTCTATTTATGCATAGTTCCAAGATATCCTTATCCATGACAGCTGATTAGCCCTGGACGCAGTATTTTTTTTGCGAGTGCTTTGGTGGTTGCAGACAGAGATGGAAAGGTCTGAGCTCCCAGCAAAGAGAACCATAGCATCCTACCCTACCGAAGCCTTCCGGGGCAGAGAGTCACTCCTGTGGTTTATTTTTTAGCAAAATAGAATCCTGTTTGAGCTGGGGTCTCTGGACCTGACCGCAATGTGCATAATGATGGCTAAAACAAAAATCTTTCCTCACAACAGGACCCTTCTTGAGAATAAAGCTCACTTATTAAAGGAATACACATCTGTGCTTTTTGAATGAGAGAGAGAAAATATCACACCATACGAATTGGCAGAAGACCAACTACATCCAGGACAATTTATTTTTCCCTTTTGAGCTAACTTTCCAAACACCCTTTACTCTAATTACCCTTTTCTCTTCCCAAGCACCGGTCAACCTGTTCCTCTTCTGGATTGTATGTATGCCTGTATATCAGTATGCCTGACTTATTCTGATTTTACCTGCAGGTGCAGGTCAAAGACCAGCGGTTGTACTTTAATTGGGCTTGCAAGACTCCTTGGTTAATATTTGCTCCAAGAAAATGGGGTTGTTTCACAGAAATTCCTGCCACTCTGTTCCTGTCTCTGTGCTAACCAGTGAGGGAAGGACAGAGCTATTTTTTCCTGAGCTTTCAAATGTCCAGTGGAACAAGAAAGCTACAGCCTCTTGAAAACTGTCTGGCTGGGTCTCATAAATAATGAGAAAAGTCTCTGACTGTTGCCTTGGCCATGTCAAACTTCTCTTCAGACAACCAGAAAATTCATCTTTCCTATTAATTTTCCTGACTTTGATGCCAGATTCATGGGATATGGTCTGTTCATCCTGAGAAAATGTTATCTGAGTCAATATTTAGACAGAATAAGCCTTAATCACAACATAGTTATGCTTCATTAAAGAGGTTTTCCATTTGCTTCATTCAGAAAATAATGCAGAATGTACCAGAAGCAAACAAATTGGGTAGATTTCCTATTCATGAAACCCTTTCTTTCTTCCATAGAAATAAAGAGCTAATTACTTGTTCAGAAGCCTTTCTTTTCTTCTTTCAGAGGAGGAATAGGGACACATTTTCTCCACCTCGCTAGTGTAGATATGCTTGTTGGGTGGTGCCCAACTCTTCCTATTGCTGGTGGGTAGAACCAGAACCAGAGACTGTTGTCCTCTTAAATCCTTTCTTTAGGTACCACCCAAAAGTGGTGTTCACCTATGACCTTTCTCTGGTCATGAAGACCATTCTGAAAAAACTACTTTTAGGAGTGGCCCAGACCTTGGTGGGCTCCCAGGTCTCCCAGGAGTGTAGCTCAGGCTGTTGGTAGATCCCATCTCACTTCCAGGTGGGAAACATCCAAGGAACAGTCCCTTGCCTGCACCTCCTATGTCCCCAGGGGTCATACCCTGTCTTTGGCCCCGTGGCACAACCACAGGGACAGAGAAAGTAGACAGAGGGGCTGAAACTGGTGTAAGCAGCTGGTCCTTTCACAGCTGGGCACGTGCTAAAGGGCAGGTCTCAGGAGTACGAATATGTAGAGTGGAGTGCAGGCATGGCAAATATGGCCCCAAAGCCCCTCCACGCTGCCATGTGGCCGTATTGCCATAGTAACTGACCATTCAGCTGTCCTTAATGTATTTCTTTATCCTCACAACATCCTGGCAAGGTAAAAAGTGCTTTTGTCTCCATGTTGCAGAGAGGACCCTGCGTGCAGTGGCTCACCCAAGGGCACGTACGCAGGCTGTAGCAGAATGATGCTGCCTTGTCTCCCGCAGCCTGAGGCGGCACAGAAATCATGGCATTTTCCTTCTTTCTTGCACTAAGGAAATGGGTTGCAGCTCCTTCTTCATTTGTTGTTACCCTCCGTCCGTCAGCACAGACTGGACTAACTGGGGGAGGCTGCAGAGAAGCTGGTGGTGGAGGGAGGCCAAGGGATGTGTCCGAGTCCGTCACCTTCTCTGGGGCATGGAGGAGCAGATGATTTTGCCTGCAGAGCTCATAAAAAAAAATTGATTTCTTTCATCTCTTTCCTGAGCAAAGGCCAGTGCTGAGCCTAGCAGATTATTCAATAACATCCCATAAAAATATTAAACCTTTATATCGGAACCAAATTAAAATTGTATTTCGTGATGTGAACAAAGGTACCCAAGTCGATCTCGTCTCTCTCGCCCTCTTTTTTCGAATTTAATATCACACAGAAGAGAGAAATGAAATCTGTATTTAAATGGCTGTGGAACATTGCGCATTAAAGTGCACAGCAAGTCACTCCCTAAAGCACTCCATATGATATGTAAATCTTTTGATCTTTCACAAAATGCATGAGTTCCATAAAGAATAATGAGTACTAGCTTGGGAAGTACAATATTGACTGTCACTGTAGTGCACTTAGCCACAATTATTATTTGCATGGCTTTTGCAACATAACTGGAGGGGAGAGTCCTGTGAATATTTTTAATGCATTCTAATAGCTGCTAAAAGAGATTTTATTTTATAATAGATGCATTCTTTCTTTTGGGTCTACAAGCATATTTTTTTTTTTCAATTTATTCATTACATTTTTTACTCTATAAGAAAGCATCTATGGAGAAAATCAGAAGAGCACACAAGTCCTGAGGAAAGAAACAATTGACATCCTGCCCTGCCATTAGCTGCCATAAAGCAGGGAAATCGACAATAACATTTATTTATTCTTTAAGCCAATGAGTAAAGTTTAACTTCATAAACGATCTTGGGTATGATCTGCCTGAGGGAGCTGGAAGTGATAGTTCCCCTTCGAGGCATTTCTGAGAACTGGCCAGATTCTCTGCAAGGTGTAAATGCACGGAGATCCCATAGGATTGGTTTGTCTGTGACCTTTGTTGCCTCTGACTTTCAGCATGGAAAGGATTTAAATGCATCGGCCTGGTGGCAGTTGGTGCTTATTTTCAATACTAGTGGTGGGGAGGGAGAAGCTGAGCCCTGGCAGCCTGCATGCTGAGCCTTTTCCATCTTTCTCTCCAGCTCTCTGGGTTTGCATCAGCCCAGGCCCCTCCTGGAGGTGGGGAGCTGAACCTCTTCTTGCAGAAGAAGAGATTTCTCCCATCTTTCTTGTGGACACCTGCATCCTGTTTGTTCACCCAGGAGATGAGAAGACTGCAACCTCATGGTGCAGGAAAGTGAGGTAAGAATAAGGGCTATCACAAACACCACCTTAATTTTACTTTGTTTTACTTTCTGGTTTCCTTCCCGAAGCTCTCAATACCTCTCTGAAGGTCTATTCCAAGTAGCTTGATGCATTTTTTTACTTTACATTACAACAAAGCCCAGAAACTACAGAGCAAGGTTAGAGTTGGTTGAGCTGGTAGGGAGATGGTCAGTGCTCCCAGCAATACAAACCACAGCAAACGGACATGGATGGTGCTGCTGTTCCTGGGTTGGAGAGGAAAAGGCAGGTTATTGAAGATGAGCTCTTCTTGTAATGCAGAAATGATCGAGTGTTCTAAAGAGGCACTCAATGAAGTCAGGCGCTGTTTTACCGTTGACGTCTCAGGGAGCAGCACACCCATACATGTGACAGGTCATGTGTGTGATCGGGGACGGATTGCCTGACACCTCTGTGGTGTGCAGTTCACCCAGTCAGCAGGACAGGTTTACAGCTGAAGAAACAACACACGCACCAAAATCAAACCCGAAGATCGGTTTGCGTCCCTGGTGACAACTTGGTTCAGAGAACAGACTTTTCCTTCTATCAGGCGACAACAATTCTTAATAATTTGCATTGATCTGGTCTCAAGGTCCAGTCTACAGGGAGAAAGCAATGTTTTGTCTTTTTGTGCCTCAGTTTCTCTGATTGTAAAATATGCATAGTGCCATTTTCTTTCTTTATAAAAGCACTTTGATGGCCAGGGAAGAAAACATTGTAATTAATGGTATAGCGGAACAGTGATAGAGCACTGCAATAGAAAAAATTGGTCCTCTGATCTAAAGCAGGCTTCAGGAGGCCAAGGCGGTAAAAGACACTTTCCGAGCTCACGTTAGAATCAAAGCCCATTTTCATCCAAAACAGGATTTGTGAAAATTTTTTCAACCTGTTTCAGATTCATCCCAACCTAGAAAGGATGCGAGACTTGAAAAATTAGTTCTGTCCATGGCAAAGAAGCATCAAAATCCCTATGTGTGTTTGACTACTTGGTTTAAACTCTGACACATCATTGGGACACACCGTTCCCTTTTTTTCATTTCTTATCCTCAAAGATTTGACTCCGGCTCAGCATTGATCATTCAGTTGGTCCTTAAAGGACTAAGTAGACTAGTGCAGAGGATGATTTAAGTCTCATGAAGTGAGTTCATTCTTTCGTTTTTATTTCCTAGTACTGAATTGCCCTACCTTTTCTGGTGTAACTTTTAGTTTCCCACCTTAGAAACACTGCTCCTTGCACAAGCCCATCTTTAATGGTGAGAAAAAGACAAACGAGTTTGGGTTGAATGACTATATTGTTGTTTGTAGAACAAGAACCAGATTGTTGATTTTAAGGCTTTCTTTTTTAAGCCCAGACCATCAGGATCATTTCAAAAAAAAGGAATCCTCTGGGAAAACATTTGTCGGAAATAAGCTGCACCAGTTCCCCAAAATCTCCTGAACTTGTTTACCTGGTAAGACTTGTAGTAATTTTCCATAACATATTGGCATTTATTATGCTCTGGAAAGGCACTATAGTGCTTTCAAGAGGAGAAAACCAAGAAAGATTATTCATTTCACATCCTCATGCAATTCTTTTGTAGGTGGCTTTCAACAAAGGGTGATATTGGATTACATTCATTTTGGTTCTTAATAAACTAGTAAATCTCCCATTGTTCTATGTTGTCCAATTATAAAAGCAATGAATATGAGACTAAGCACTTCAAGATAACCATAGCTTTAAAGATAGACAAAAAGCTTTATAGATTAGAATCAGACTAAAACCGCCATTTTTGTAGCATTTTGATGAATAATATTTTGTGAATTAAAGTGTTCTCTCTTAGGAATGTCAATAAATTACTCTTTAAGTAGGAACCACTGCAGATCTCAGGAAGAGTTTCCAAATATCTAGGGTACTGAAAAGGAAAGGAAGTAAATCCTTCCTACAAGTCATTTCCTCGCTGTCTGAAGAGGTGATTATGAAGGGTATTTCCTGAGGTCTGTTTGCCTGTAGGAGTCATCTGTTGGGATTTTCTTGAACCATTTCTGTTGCCTTCCCACACAGGATGTGGTGTCTTTTCAAATATGCTTCTTAGGGGCATTCTGTTTCAAGAAATGAATCTTCAGTATTTTGTAAAGGCTTAATTGGCAATAAAAATTAGCAGTTTCAAGTCAGGATTTGCTTATTTTGCTCGGTCCAAAGCGAGGGTTTACAAAGTCGTCCAAGAACAGCTTCTGAGAGGTCTCTGGAGGTAATGGAGAACACCACCATTGGCCACTGGTTTAAATACACTGGGCAGGGGCTGGACCACTGTAGTAAAATTTTAAACATTGAAAGCTGTGAAAAAAAGAGTTGCAAACCACAGCTGTAAATACCGCAGACCAGAGTGCTCTGTGGGCTTGTGAACTGGGATCCTTGCCTTGCTCAACTCAGTAAGAATTCATGAGACATTTACAAAAACCTCTATTAATTAATGGCCAACAGATTCTTTGTCAGGAAATCCTTAATGGAAAGTAGACCCCTCCACCCCTTTAATCTTCATAATCCTACCTTGCATGCAACTTTCCAAAATTGTGGTGTGGAACGGCTTAATACTGAAAATTTGTCTGTTGACAGAGAAGAAGCAATGACATATAGCTCTCTCCGTTCCTGACACAGGATAAATGTCCCATCCAGTTGCTCATCCTAGCTGTATGTTAAAGTGCGATATAAAGGGAATGTGTATGTCAGTTTGGTAGCGAGGAAAATACATCATGAAGAGATGTAGAAAGACGCACATGGACAGATGTGGGGTATGTCTAGGTATCTGAGCAGAAGCATCAAGCCTTTGTCTCACCTACGTGAAGGTCCAGCATCCATCTCTTCCCTTGCCTGGGGCTAGGATGACTTTTTGCACCAGGAAACTGCTACAGACCCAGAGAAAGCCTGAATCCTGTCTTTAAATGCAGCCTGGGAGGGACGCCATGGTTGTCAGGGCTGGCAGCAGCATTAGTGGCATCGCTCAAAGGAGAACTGAAGGGTAGAAGAGGAGACGCTTCCCTGCAGTCAGTCCTCTCCTCACATCCTTACCCTCCCACTGCTTCCCAGGATTTCAGGCATCTTCATCTCTTCCTGGACGGCTCTTCCATTCGAGAGTGAGCTGCTGGGTAAAAATAATTCTTTTGCTTGGGATTGTCAGTCACATCATGGGACCATGCCTGAAACTGCAATCACACTTTTTGATCAGTTCTGCTGCAACAACCTGTTGTCTTTTATAATAACATTTCCATTGGGAATATTCAGATGCTGAGGCTAAAAAGAACCATTTCATAGCATACAGACAACTACACACGCAGTGACTTTGCATTTTTATCTTTTTGATTTTCCAGTGGGTGTATTTGCTTGGGTTTTTTTTCCGACCACATCCATCTGCTTCGCAGTTCTTACAAAAGCTAGTTTACATGCAATAATTGCCATTAAAAATGTAGGGAGAAAGCTCCTTGTACAAATGCATTGTTTTGCTCCTTTTAAAGCGCACAGAAGCTACAAAACTACATGAAGCTGATTGAGGGACAGGTTTATTTAATTATTACTTTCAGCAACATGTTCTCTATCTTGCCCATAGCAGGTGCAGGCTGTGACGTGGCATTTGCTCTGGTAATTATGCAGTTTTTTGTAAATAGCAGAACAAGTCAGGATGAAAGATAGCACTGCCCTCAGGTTGTGGGAAATTATTCAGCTTTCTCTTCACCAAATTTCAAATGATACGTTTAAACGATAAGGGTGCTTTGATTCCTGTTGCACCTCCCACCCCCCCATTCTCACTCCTATGACATGAAACTGGGAGAGGGGGAGCAGGGCTGGAGGATGAATATGTGGAAGGGGCAGTTTGTGATGGACGTTGTTATTGAGGGAACCGGGTGAATGATAAAGCTGATTCGGGTGCCCTGCGCTGCAGTACAGCAGTAAGGGACACTGGGATGTAAGAATTAAAGTGGTCTTTTGGTGAGGCTGGTGCTTTCCCAGGAGAGGCACTGCAGCTAACCTTCCAGCCGTGTGCCCATGGCCCGCCTTCCTCAGGGCTCCTCCAACGTCCTCCATCCTATACTTCATCCTGCTCTTCTGTGTTTGAAGGAGTCTGAACTCAGAGTTCAGGCCATTCTTCAGCATCTCCATCCCATGTTTCTTGTCCTAAGCAAGGGATAAATAACAGATGCTGTGCAGGCAGATGGGTGTGCTCAGATTGTTCTTTAAGAGGAAGACAGCCAACAAGGCATGCCAAGGCAAACATCCCCCAGTCACCAGGAGATCCTTCCACAGAGAAATGGGATCTCTAAAGAGCCTGTGTCATCTTCTGCCTGTAAACTGTTCCTTAAACATCTCGTCCCCTTGGGGTCCAAGAACGCACCATGTAGCTCATGCTGTCAGCTGCATTCAGATTTGGAGCTGGGGCTCCAAAGGAGTAGCTGCCCCCTTTCACGTTAATTTAAGATAACAAGAGATCAGCAGCTAAAGTTTATTCCTGCAATCTGCCCAGAGCAGATCCACCAACAGCTCTTTTGCAGTAGCGTTCAGCTTGCATGCCTCCCAATGGCTTGAGCAATGTGAGGATGTGTAAAATCTCCGGGCAGTATTTCCAAACCTGGGTGCCTAAAAATTTCCATCATTTTCAAAGCCAGCTAACAGTCTTGTGAACTTCTTTTGATGACTCAGTTTGGTCCCTTTGAAGTGGCTCAGCTGGGTTACCCAGGACCAGTAGCCACCCCAGGCAGCTCCTGGCTCCAAAGCCACATCTGGGAGATTTGGTATCTCAGCATCTCCATTCTTGGCTCACACTGCTGCGAGCTGCCCGATGTTTTATCAGATGTACTGATGTACTTGCACTTCGCGTTGAAATCAATAAGAATTGATGGCGTTTGGCACCTACTGAAGACAGAGTCTTGCTTACTGATGGCAGTGTGTAAATAACAGGTTCTGAAATAGGCACCCTTTGGAAATGTTAGCTTCTCTGCTCTCTGTCAAGTGTGCAATGAAATGGGAATCCACCTGACAATGGAAATGTGTGTGCAGTTTATATAAGAGCTTAGCTGAACAATATAATGTTTCAATGGAAGGGGCAGAGTATGTATATGAATGAAAATCAGTTGATGGTTACCATGTGTCTATCAAAATGAAAATAAGGTCATTCACAAATCTTAACATTTTATGGAGGGGAGGAATATTTTTTTAATTAGGATTAAAAATATTATCTACTTAAAATGTGCCCATGCATATAGTTCTGGCACAGCCTATGGCAACACCTATAATTTTAAAATAAAACTGTTTTTTCCAAGAAGGAAGTAATTTTGAGTGATAACTAATTTAGATAGCGCTAATTATATTGGTTGGAACTTGCAAGGGAGTCAATGGATAAAAAGTTGATTAAAGCAGAGTTATAACACAACAATAAAAATCTCTAACTCTCCTCTTTAGGATGTTCTGAACATTTTAATGTTTGTCCCTGCCAACTCTCTTAGCTGGGCTGGAAAGTGAATGTTTCCATACACCTGTTTGTGTCCTGGTTTCGGCTGGGAGTCCATACACCTGTTTGGAATTAAAGAAGAAGAAAAAGTAAGACCCTTTTGGTCAGTTTAAGAGCAGTGGGTGTATTCTACCCCCTGAAATACTGCTTAAGATGATGTAGTAAGTTACACAGCAATGTAACTTAGTGATCCTTCGGTTGTCTGTGTTTTGAACCAACAGTCGGTGTTACTGTGGCTGCAACAAGCAAGGAGAAGCAGCTGCTAGGATTTGTGGACATTTCTATCTCTTGCAGCAATTCAAGACATTGCCTGGGGTTGCTCACTATAGGTTCTTCCAAGTGCATTAGATGTCTTAGGATGTGATGTAGAATCCTAGAATTACAGTATCGTTTAAGTTGGAAAAGTCTTTTAAGGTCATCAAGTCCAACCATTAACCTAACCCTGCCATCCCACCACTAAACCCTGGCCCTAAGCACCTCGTCTGCCCGGCTTTTAAATCCCTCCAGGGATGGGGACTTGACCCCTTCCCTGGGCAGCCCCTTCCAGTGCTTGACAGCCCTTTCAGGGAAGAAATTTTCCCTAATGTCCAATCTAAACCTGCCCTGGCACAACTCGAGGCCATTTCCTCATCCTAACACCCATAAATACAGCTGGACCCTACATTTATGTAATTTCTTCTGGAAATGCATTCCCAGCTTGGATTCCATACTCATGTCTACTTCCAGCTGTTTCATCTTTGCTTTTACATCTGCGGTGAACCCGGCAGCCCTGCTGGTTCATACCTGGACATGCAGTCTCTCATGTAGGAATAGGCAGATCCATTCATGGCTTTGTGGTCATGAAAAGCACAGGATTGACAGCCTTGTCCATGATGGAGGCAGTTAGGATTCCTCTGCCCAGGCTAAAATTTTGCCTTTCTCTATTTTCAAGTTCTTCTGCTGGAAAAGTGAGTTTAACTGACCCTAGCAGAGAGAGACCAGAGGACAGACCTTGAGAGGATGGGGAAAGGCAAATGTAGAACAAGGTGTAGTTCATTCTACTTGAATATGAATTCTGTTGATCACCTCACTCTATTTCTCAAGCCATGTGTTTCCTACCCTCCTGGCTGAATAATTTAAACAAGACGATGGTAAGGTTAGTGAGTTTTCCTGAGAAATCAGGAAGATCTGACTGAGCTACAAAAAGCAGCAGCTGATGCTTTTATCCTAGCTGCTGGAGCTCACCTGCGAGCATCCTGGTTTCCCCCAGCTGTATGCGACATTGCTCCCCACCACAGTGTTGCTTGTGCTCAGAAGTTTCTCCTATGGGATCTACGCTTTTGTGCTCTCCTTTGCTCAAATCTTGCTATTTCAGGCCCAAAGCCTGGAATTGTCTCACTGTGCATAAAGATGGGCTGTTGCCGGTGTCGTGGTTTAACCCGGCTGGCAACTCAGCACCACGCAGCCACTCGCTCACTCCCCCCCTCCCTCAGTGGGATGGGGGAGAGAATCGGGAAGAAAATAAAAGGTTAGAGCCGAGGGCTGAGATAAAGACAGTTTGATAAGAGAAAATAATAATAATAGTAATAATGAGAATGATAACAGAATATACAAAATGAATGATGCACAATGCAATTGCTCACCACCCGCCGACCGATGCCCAGCCCATCCCGAGCCACGATCACTCCCTGAGCCGCGAGCAGTCCCCGAGCAGTGAGCAGTCTCCCCGCGACTGACCGACCGCATAACCCCCCCGAGCACAACGTTACATGGTATGGAATAGCTCTTTGGACAGTTTGGGTTAGCTGTCCTAGCTGTGCTGTGCTCCCTCCCAGCTTGTTATGCACCTGGCTGAGCAGGAGAAGCTCAAAAAGTCCTTGAGTAGTCTGAGCACTATTTGGCAACAGCTGAAAACATCAGTGTGTTATCAACATTCTTCTGGTACTAAATCCAGAACACAGCACTATGCTAGCTACTGTGAAGAAAATTAACTCTATCCCAGCCGAAACCAGGACAGCCGACTGCAGGCGAGTGGCCCTGGATCTCTTGTGCTGCTACATGGTGGAGCATCCCAGGAGAGTGCGTTGCTGCAAGGAGAGAAAATAGAAGGCAGAAGCAGAAGGCAATGTAAACGTTCCTCATGCTTTACGTATGTGCTGCTCCTCTTAACCAGCTGTGTAAAGGTTATGGGTTTGCATTTTAGGCCGTTTTCCTACACAGTCAATCATTGCTCTGCACAGTGAAGATCACGTGTGCCTAAAGATTTTATGTGTGACACAAAATTCTGATTATGAAGTGACGAGGTAATTTTACCTTTCTGGTTCAAATTCAGCATTATCATTATTATTGGTGTTTCTAGGGCTCATATTTTATTTTATTTTAGAGCATATTTGCTTAATGTACAATGGCACCCTATGAGCACTTGATCATTTTTAAATTATCGAAAGAAGGGATAGATGTTAAAAGAAAGGGAAAACCGAACAAGAAATAGAGATATTTAATATACATCAGCTAGACTGTCTGTAAGCAGCCTGGCATAAGTCATCTTTTAATAGAGCTGTAAGAATAATTAATTTTTCAGTTCAGTGGTTAAACTGAAAAACTGTGACAGAGAAAGGAGAGGAGGTGAGTGGGATGGGAAGAAACAAGGAGAAATGTTTGGGTCAACCTTAAGTAACGATTTCTCATTTTCTCTCACTGGAGCGAAACAAACACATGTATTATCTGTTCCTTTGAAAAAAATGGCCCTAGCTAAGTTTCTAAACAAAACCTTCCTTCTAGAAGCAAGGCCTGGAGAACCTGCCTAGATGGTGGTGACATAGAACATCTTTACTTTTCTGAAATTTCTCCTTCACCTTTCCTTTCCTGGCCAAGCCCACTCGATAAATTTACTGTTAGCATGCAAAAAACTATTAAACATAGAATATGTTAAAACCTCCTGCCCAGCTTCAATGTAATGCTGCAGCATCATTTTCCAGCTCTTCTCAGACTGTGGACCACGGAAGATATTTTCTGCTGGAAGCAAGCCCCCTGCTTTTAAGTCTACTAACAGTAAGTTTACTTTTCTTAATGAACTTTTCAAGGATGTTCTAAAGGATCCTCCAAGCCCCCAGGAGTACATGGCCCAGGGTAGGGGTTGTTCTATGGATAAGGCCATGGATCATCTCAGAAGACCTGGAATTTTCATCATGCCTCTGCCATAAGTTGCAGTACGGGCTTTGTCCTATCACCCTCTTCTTCCCTCTTGTAGAAGCCACTAGTTTTCACTGTATTACAAGCAACAAAGCACACCCAAAATATATGTATAGGTGCCTGGCTGATAAACTCATAAGGGTAAATTTCTTTGTGGGTGATCAGCAGAGATCCTACAAACCAGAGATGCTTTAAAAGCATGCAAGCAAAAGAGGTTGCTATAAGAAAAATCTTTGAAGGGGTATTATCCAATTAGTACTGATAGCTCTGCTAATATGGCAGCAATTAAAATGTTGTTTGTGAAATAAATAAGAGAAGACCTAAATATTCTTTGGACTTACATATGAATAATGTTCTAATATCTGGTGGAATAATTATAATGAAGCTGTAAGTATTCTCCCATCAGTTGTTTACTGAAATAGCAGTCTATTTAATCAGGAGCAATGCATTCAAGGTGACTAAATATTAAATATGATTGGCAGCTTGCTGCTTGGACTAAAACGATTAAGTAACATGAGAAAGAAAGTGACAGGTGACTTCAGTCCCCTCGAGGAAACATGCCCCAGCCAGGAAATGGGTTGAGACTTCTAATAATATTGGTAACAAATAAGTGCTGAAATGTTTGCTTGCAGCAGTCAGTCTGGAAAGGAATGCAAATCCTGTTATACATCTTTTTCATCTTGGTGAGGTTGCAGTGGCAGCACTCGCCAGCTCTGAGGTACCGTGCATTTTAACTACCCTGCAGAGACACACATTTGCTTGAGATGTGTCAGATTGCCGTGCCAGCAAAGCCAGGCGGATCCGTAGCGCCAAAACAAATGCAATCATCCCTGTGCAGGCCGGCTGCGCCGTCGTGGCCTGATGCACCACCAGTTGCATGGTCTCCCATGTTCACCCTTTTTGGAGTCTTTCCTTGTAACGTGTCCCGTTGCTTTGGATTCAGTTAGGCAAATGAGGTGAGGGATGAATTGCAAATCGATTCCAGGAGCCTCCAAAGGTCAGCGAGAATTGGCATTTGCCCCAGGCTCTGATCTGAGGTTGCTGGTTGCAGCTCTGGAGAAGGGAATGCAGCAAGCGAGGCATTTCCAGTGCAGTTTCACAGGCAAATGCAAAGTGATCCTTTCTCTAAATTTCATATCCAGAGAAAGCATTTGCCATTTTGGGTAAGTCCATGTTTCTATTTTTAGAGGACTGAGGTTCCTAAATCCCTGTACTAATGCGAGCCTCCGCACCAGTGTGCACCATATCCTAGTTGTGTGTTAATGGTATCTGATGCTAACCCAGAGCTCAGGTCAGGACAAACATCTGCGAGATGTCTGCACCAGAATATGCAATAGTGTCACCTACCCCTGGGCCACATCCTGATAACCTCACTGGAAGAGTATTTTGCTCTCTGGCAGGTCCAAATCAAAGCACTGCTCTTCTTTACCCAGCATGGCAAATTCTCACCCTGCTGCTGGCGAGCCCCAAATTAAAACTAAGGAATCGAGGCACAAGTTAGAATAAGAAACTGGCCGGGGTCATGGAGGATATCCGTAACTGGACCAAAATCTGACTCCAGTTCTTCTGTCTTCCATCCCAACACTCTCTTTCCTAGCTGGTCCTTCCATGTTCTCACGAGCATCTCCCTCCTTTCTGGTTCTGTGGAATGTTTCTGTGGAAACATTCAAGACCAGGTTGGACGGGGCTCTAAGCAACCTGATCTAGTCAGCGGTGTCCCTGCTCCTGCAGGGGGGTTGGACTAGATGACCTCTAGGGGTCCCTTCCAACCCAAAACATTCTATGATTCTATGATTCTATGATTCTATGATTCTATGATTCTATGAATAGGTGTCAAACCTTAAACCTGCTGCATGGCATGCTGTAGTCATTGCTGCTGCTCTTGCTTGCTTCTCAGCCAAAGTACCCCAGTAAAGAAGTTGGGGAGCTTGGGGCAGCTCCAAGGGCAGGAAGAGGGACTCATTTCTCTCTTGGTGTCCCTAATGGGATCCTAAGTGTAGTATAGACATGAGTGTCAATGCCCTTTTACACAGAAAATAGAGAATGAATTCCAAACAGTACTGGAGACAGCTGACCCTTTTAGCACAATGCTTAAATATTCTAGTGCCGTGCCAAGGCAGCATGTGCAGAGTAAATATTTTAATCCCTAATTAATCACTTTGGTTAGATTGGTAAAACAGAAGTCTAATGAAAATAATTTGAAATTTCCTTCATGAATAATTGCATTGTTCAGGGGATTCTGGGAAGAGTCAACTGGCTGACCTTCCATTCTTGGGCTGCTCTATTGCTATGAGACTTAATTTGTGTCCTTCAACCCTTTTCAGTCACCGTCACGAGATTAGAAATACCTTTCATGCAGTTTAGCAGCAACTATGCAAAAGGACAGTGCAGTCAGCAGAGAGGTAAGAAATTAGCACATGCTTCCCTGCGGTGAAACACATACAGTATGGCACACAGGACAGGGGCAAAGCTTCTTTTCCACTCCATGTCCCTTTATTATGTCCTGAACATGATGGATTGCGTTGTTTATTGAAGTATTCATGGCCATTTTTAATTAGAGATGTGAGGTCTGCGGGTGCCAGGGCTTTGGGTATTTGCAGGATTGGAAAAGAATTTGCTTGTTGATACATCCTGGTGACCAGCACCGTGGTTGGTCCCGTGGCCCCAGGGGAATTTATTTCCTCCTGCAGGTCCCCTCTTTCCGGTGGCCCAGTGTTAGGCTTCAATCCGGTCTGGACAGGATGGGTTGGCTTGTAGGACCAGGCTTGACTGGTCCAGTGAGAGCAGAATTACACCCTCCTGGCTCACTTCAGCTTGCATTTCTCTAGAGACCAGCTATGGTTTGCTGTGGAGGGATGATTTAAGTGCAGCAAGGTCTGTGGCTCTTCCACAGACTTTCCCCTTGTTAAAAACCCCACCATGTACTGTCCTCTATCTCAGTATAGTTTTTCTTGCACGTGATGGCTGCAACAAAATATTGTGCAGCTGGGAGTGCTCATGAGAACAAGTTACGTTGTACAGGCAAGGATTTAAAAACACATCTTAAACTGATAGACCCCTGAGTATCCTTTCCAGGGGTGCTCTTTCCCCAAGCTGTTGTGGAGCAGAACTGTTGTTGGAAGATTTGTTTGCTGTAGGGCTGCAACTAATGTGCCTACTAAAGGTGGAGTTTCTGCAGAGAGGGCAATAGCATCAGACACTGCAAAGCTGCTGGGTTTCTCCATGGTTTTTGTAGAGTTGCTTCTTGTCCAGGATGGTGTGTTCAGCCTTTGAAGTGGCCGCCGAAGCATGTGGGATTCATGTGAGTGTGCAGGTCAGGGCTTTACACTGCCTGCAGTGGCGCAGGAGGACAGGGAGCGAGAGGTGGACCATGCTACATTGGGTTGGGCATCTTCTTGGGGTCACTTGATCCCAATGCCAACTCCAAATTCTGCTGAGTGCTCCTCAGAGCCTGTGGTCGAGAGCACAAGCAGAGGAAAACAGAACGGGGAAAAGAAGAAGGAGAACAGGGGCAAAGAGGATGGGCAGGAGCATAATTAATATAGACTGGATTTTGGGCTTAGGGAAGTGAGGAGGGTGGGGGGAAGCAAGTGTATCGTATGTAGTTCAGAGAGGGAATGCAAAGGTTTTGCAAGTAAGTGGTTGTGAAATGTGGCAGGAGGATTGACAAGGGCAAGGTGGCTTGGATCCTGATTTGGGGGTTGGTTGTCTCGAGGAGAGGAGTAGAGTTACGAGCATGGGTCAGAGCCTTGTTTTGGGAGAGAGAAAGGTGTGGTGGAAAATGATTTCTTGGGCCAGGAGACACAGCTGTCCTTACCAGCGCCTCTAGCCAGCTGGGGATGTACGTGGGCATGGCACAGAACAGGGGTTGCTGAAAAACTCCAACAGAAAGTGTTTTCGATCTACCAAGGGAATGATTTTTTGAGACAAACAAACAAATTTAAAACTTTGATTTTCTTTTAGAGGGGAAGTAATAATCACTGTTCTTCTGCTGGTGGTTTTACCTGATGAAGCCAAACTTCTTGCAATGATTATCACTTCATAGCATCTTGCAGTCTCCACTTTCAGTTGCGGTTTTTTTTCTCCCACATTCACTGTTTTATTTTTCCATTCGCCTGCACAGTTGTTGCTTATCAGCCACAGAAATTTACAGATATTAAATTAGCTACAGGAGGGCTCTGATACTGTTCCCTCGATGCTAGAGAAACCTATTGAGAACTAAAGGAAAAATTATTGATGAAAACTGAATGAGAAGGCTATAAAGTTCAAACAAAGTGTGTTCCCTACCTCACAAGATCTGGATGCATGCAAAATTTCATGAAAATTACTCATGAAATGGTATATTATGTTTTGCTTCTTCAGCCAAAAGAGGGGTTGAAATATTTTTATTCAGTGCAAAATATATCAGATGATAATGATAATTAATGTACTGAACCATTTAACAAGAAGATAATAAAGGATATGAAGGGCTTATTATAAAAAATGTGACCCTCACCACAGGACTTGAACTTGCTACTTTTGACAATCTAAAGCAAAGTCTCTACCCTCTAGGCTAGAAAATGTCTTCTCCAGTTGAGATGAAGATCGTAAAAGAATGTCATGAAAATGAACCTTGGATTTACATGTTGAAAAAAGGGTGTGGGGAAGGAGACTAAATCTGTGAGTCCCTCCAGCAATGGCGTAAATATTCAGAAATTTGGGGGTTTAGGGTGATAATGTCTGGACCAAAATGGAGGATAAAGCTTAAGATCTTACCTCTCCACTATGATGCTAATGCTCAGCTCAGTGCAATCATAAACCAAAGCTTAAAACCAAGTCCCACTTGTGAAGGGAACAGAACAGAGACTCCCTGCAAAGCCAGTGGAGCTTTTTCCTCCGTGGCAGTTGCCTACAGACTTCCAGCACAAATGGCAACAGGAGCCTGAAGTCAGAAGTAGAGACCCAGTCTCCAGCATGCAGTTATCACGCAGTTATCAGCCTTTATTTTAAACCTGTGCCTGGTTGCAGTATCATCTCATCGTGAATTCTGCATATTGCCCTTGAAGCAGGACGTGGATAGTCTGGAAGTTCAAGGGGAAAGTAAAGGAGAACAGGGGTAAGCCCATGTCTACCCATTGGCAGAGCCAGTAGGGCCAGCCAGAAAGAGTCAGGAGCTCCTGAGACTTTTGGACTTGCTGGGGTGAATCGAGACTTCCTCGGTAACACTCAGATTTCCTCCAAGAAACAAAAAAAAAAAGTAAAACAAACCTAAAATTTAAAAATATTCTAATTCTTTTGCAATTCTCTTAATATATTATTATTTTCACACAAAGGATGTAAGAGAGAAGAGATAAAGTTAGTTTCCTTTTCAGCCTAGATTTCCCAGCTCATGCCTTCACTCTATATTGAGGGAAACCGGCTAGAGCCGTTACTGAATTTAGCCAGAATACCTGAACCAAACTGGTAATGAATCTAGGACGATGAAATCAGCTTCAACACCCCAAAACCCACTCTGCGTTATGAGCTGAGGGTGGACAAACCCGCACCCATCCAGAAGACAGAACTGAACATCTACAGCCCTACAGCAGTCGAGAATATTGACCCAGTACTGGCATACATGGACCTTATCGACAGCAGTGCCCTAATGCAGGGAAAACCAAGTGCCATCCTGAAAATCCGAGCAAGTGCCATTGCTAACACTGGAGAGGCTGGAACCTTGTCTAGAATATTGAACAGAGCACAGAGCACGCGGAAACCCATCTGAAATCCTGGGTGAAATCCAACCAATATTTTTGCAAATTAAAAACTGGCATGTCAGAGAAATACAGTCAGACACTACAAAGGCACGGGAAGCCTGATGCTCCATGCAGCCTGCTGACTCAAACTTGCTGCTCTGGGTTCCTAGCGAGCCATTTTAATTGAAAGTGAGAGCATCTGTTGCAAAAGGTTGGGAAGTCCTGCTCTAATTGACTCTTTCTGGGGTTAACTGTTGCAAAGAACGCGTCGGATCCCGGCTCCGCAGTCAGCACCAGGAGTCAGTCCTCCCCCATCATTAATTACTTTGGTTACATTTCTTAATCAGCGCTGCTCGGCTGTATCGGCGAGATCCCTGGCGCCACGCCAGCACCGCCGCTCTGACTAGATAAAATACACTGCGCGGGTAAGGGGAGGAGGGCAAGCTTTGCTTGTTATTTCTTCTCCCTTTGATGCTGAATTGGTTGGGTTTCCAACACAGACCTTTCTGTACGGCTTCTTTCTTTAAGAGAGCCGCAGGATTGTTGTTGTCATGGCTTTTGTTTGGCTGTTTCTTTAATTGACCTTCCAGCATTTCGGAAGGCTGTAATTTAAATGAACCGATTCCTGCGAATGGCCATGTCTGGGCACTTTGTCCCAAAATGTCGGCAAATGACGGATCTTGACATAGCTGAATGCAAAGGTGAGGACAAAGAGGCCCTTGAGACTTCTCCGTGCTAAATTCCACCTATCTGCCTATGATGTGCAACAACTGGAAGTGGGACTCCATCATGGAAAATCGGGGCCTTCAGAGCCAGACAAGTCACACACCTAGAAACACAGGCTTGGAGAGTCCCAGCAGGGCAGCACGAAGGGAGCAATACATGCCTTGGAGCACAGAGCCATCACATCCCACCTTGCTCGGGGCTGCTACCCAGGAGTTTACTTTGCGTTCCTCAAGCCATTTTCACCCCCTTGCCCCAGCACACTTTTTTCAGCTGAAGACCTGCAGTTTTGTCCCCTCCAGGTTAAGGAGGGGGCCTGCTACCCACTCCATGCAACTCCTAGGAACTCCTCACCAGACATCTAGGGATTGAAGGGGATGGGAGAAAAGATGTTACACCTTCATGTTGCACTTCTCTTGCAGGCAGAGGGCAAAGCCAGGACATTTTCAGAAAATGGCTCCTGGGAAGGGAGGTTTCCTGCAGGGAGACCTCTTTATGGCCATGGAAGGCATTTAGGTGAACTGGGCAGAGAGCTACCGAACTGGGGCAACTGCTAGATCCAGGGATGAGCACTGCTTCTTGCTTGGATCAAGCAGTTCAAGTCCTCTCTGCTGCCATTTGCTTTGTTGGAGGGAGGATGAAAAGCAAGCATGGCTGGTTTCAGCTTTTTGATCTCTCAGATTATGTTGTCTCACCATGAGACTGGTCAAGGGGGAGAGGCAGGGCGAACCCAGAGCAATCACAGCACACTTACTGTAAGGGATTGCATTTTGCCTTGGAAATTTCACAACTGACTTTAATTAAGTTCTTCCAAGACCAGTAAATGCTCAACACGTTAGAGAGGGAAAGGGTATGTCTGCACGCGTCTGTTTGCCAGATAGGACTTTTGCGAGTTTTCCTTTGTCAAATGAAAATTTGCTTGGCCATCCCCACTGAAATAGGCTGTAGTCAAGCTTCAGGTGGGCTGATTCCCCGTTGTGTGGCCCTGGGATCCCACACTCATGCCAGGTGGTGATAGCTGGTGGGGGGTAGCCTTTCACTGCTAAAATGACCCTATAACCTGTGCAAAGCATGTACAAAAAGTCATAACACCAGTGATATATATTCCTAAGACCTCCCATGACATAGCTGTATTATTTCTTTAAATAGACTCTTTGGGTTATTGGTGGCATCTCTGTTTTATACTGTCCCTGGCACGGTGGGACCTGCTTTACTGCCAAAGCCTCTAAAGGTGCTGGTTTTGCTATTGCTCCTGCTTGTAAAATGTGTTATCTGAAACCACCGCTTCCTTGGCAGGATATTTTCTCAGCTGGTCACTCGCTACCTCTGCAAAATCGTATGCGTTTCATTTGTCCGCGCGGGGGTCATTAATCAAGGATGTCATGAGCTCTCAATGAAACAAAGTCTTTGGACGTGGGGACCCAGAAAAATGGACACAGTGTACTCGCAAAATGTTCTTAGTAGCACATGTGAATTTCTTTGCACTCAAATTAAGCAGGATTAAAGCAGCTAAACTGTTGTTGCTCAGTTCTCTTGGATCATGTGACAAAGCCTGAATCGCTTTTAGTCACTGGTATAGGCCTAAGTCAGTCCCTTGATCTCCAAATTAATTTTTGAATTGAATGATTGTGTGGGGTTTTTTTGTCCTAATTGAGTCTTCAAGTGAAAAATGCTTAGCAAACAGATGGAAAACTGAGGACAAAAGGCTCTATTATGCAATAAAAAAAGGGAGAGTTCACTACAACAGTTTGAAATTAGTACTTGGAGGCTCTATTTATTTTTTTCTTCATAAAATCCCAAACAGTAAGTGATACACAGTGTGTTTTGCACAGCTTGGTAGAAAACCATGAAAAAGGAAGAAGGTGGAAAATTCTTACCAGCGGCTCTCTTAACGGATGGTACAAAGCGTCTGAGTAATTTATTGATCCTCTCCTCATTCTTCTTTTATTGATATGGCAGAAGCAACAGTTTCCCTGGGAAGGAAAAGGTTTCAAATGAAAACAGCGCAAAGCTCAAAGGTAGTTCATGTATGTGCTCTTGAAAACCCCAAAATTTCCCCTGGGAAATGCACAGGCTTGTTACAAGTTTTGCGGGACCCTTGGGGCACCCCAGGGTTTTCTTGCTGCTCCCCAGATGTGGGGAAGTTACTCCCTACAGCCCTGGCTATAACAAAATTGTACCGAGCAGGTCTATACGAGGTAGGATCCTGCTGTGGGAGGCACTGCATATATGTTGCATCCCCAAATTTGTATTTTCTGTAGCAAAATGAAGGGTAGGAGAGGGTGACCCCTCTGCGGGCAGTTGGGTTGGTGAACAGAGGTGTGCCAGGGCTTGTGGCTCACAGACGGGGCAGAGCGGGGCACACAGCCCCCACCTCCTTTGGGACAGTTAATTAACTTCTAAGGAATTTCTTGTCTGCTTTGTGCAACCAAGAGGATTTAGGTCTCAATCTCGTGTCTCTCTTGCTGTTATTAGTTCGGGGGGCGCGTGCCTTTTCTTTTATCCTTGAGATACTGAAGCAAGGTACCTCAGAGCACTGTATTTGCTCTATAATTTTCTTTCTGGTGGGCTTCTCCCGCCTCCCAAAATATCAAGTTTGACTTAATGGAGGAGTCAGTCCTGGACCACCTGAGACAGCACTGGGATGGAATGAGGGGGAAATAGATGGAGCTTCTTCAAGGTGCTCTCTTTCATTCCCACGTGCAAAGCTAATTAATATCCCTCTCTGCTAATGAGCAGGAGTAAATGGAATTTATTGATAATTAGTGAGTAAAGGGGATTTATTGATAACTACTGAGGCCCAACTATAAATACAGGTTAAAATGGGCCACCATTTAGCCAGTTGGCTCCTTCACATACAGCTAGTAGGTGGCTGCTTTTTGCTCATGAAACCCCTGTTGTTGCTCATTGCAGTTCAGCACAAAGCTCATCGCTGTAGTTGTGTTTGTACCAACTGTTTTTCAATAGTTACAGCATATATGTTTGCTAGCTCTTTTCCTCCTATAGTCCTGGCAACTGAATATTTTTAAAACTATACAAAGTTACAATCGTTGCTTAATATCATAAAAAAGAGAGAAACCACCCAAATAGGAATTAATTTTCTTCCATTGCCTTTCTATACCTTGTCATTTGCTTCTATGAGCTGCTGCCACATTTTATGGGAGTTTCGCAGTGTTGTGGTTGGATGGAGCTTGGACAGAAACCATCACTTGTGCTGGGCTCTTTCACGGCCCTGTATGGTTTGGTCCTCTACCTGTCATCCATGGAGCTGCTGTGTTCACCTGGGGCATTGGATTGCTTATAAACACTGTGTAAAAGAGTTTGATTGTGGCTATTCAAACCCCCCTCGAATTTCTTCACATAATTTGTTCAAGACTGATAGAAAGGATCTGGATAAGTGTGTCCATACATGTGTGAAGGGAATTTTCCTCAGTGAAGCATCTGGAAAATTCTTGGGTCTTACCAAGCTTCACAGAAACCTGGATAGTATCAAGTCCTTCTGCTGGCCTTCATGTCAATGCTTGTGTTTATCTTTCATTGGGATCTTGTCCTGCTCCTGTTGGAGTAAAGGGATAGCTCTTGCATGTGGAGAGGGAGCAGGAGGGTCTGGGCTATAGATTCTAAAAAGGAAAAAGGTTGGGAAAGAAGTAGTTGCAAACAGAGCAAGTAACCACAACTTCTTCCCTGGGGCGAAGATGTGGTGCTGAGTTCAGTACAAGTAAGACCCACCTTTGTTCAGGAAATTACTGAAAATGGGATTTCAGCTGGATGGGAGACACTTGTTGGATCTAACTCTTTAGTGGAATATTTCCATGGGCCCAGGGTTACACTGGTACTCGTGGTTGGTCTGCACTGCACCACATCCACCCGCTGGGAAGACCACCGGGGTGGGATGCTTCCCACAGGGGCTGCCCCCCTTCCCGGCAGGGCTGAGCACGCGGGAGCCCGGCGGGTTTGCAATGCCTGCGCTAGCAGCCAACGCTCAGCAGAGCTGAACTGCAAAACCAGCTCTGCTCCCCCTCTGGGCTGCTGCCAGCACACCCCACAGGTCTCCAAATCAGAACTAGCAAATCAACTTCCCTTCATTTTTATTATTTTCCTGAATGAGAAGTTTGGGGGAGGCTTATTCTCATTTTGTCTGAAATAACAGCGCATGAACCGGGGAGGAACAGGGCTGGCCTTTCAGTAGAGTTCAGGCTCTGCAACGTCAGCAATTGTTTCTTGCCATCACAGTGTAAAACTCTTTTTCCCTTTCACTTCACATTATTTCTTTCTGTAGAACGCTTTCAGTGCAGATAATGCACACGAAGGTACAATACAGCCAGTTGTCTGAGAAAAGAAACACGTTTTCTTCTAGTGGGTGGTAGGTAAGAATTACTAATCCAATCTGCTTGAGTTAACGCAAAACAAGGATTAGGGTAAAGTTCCCGAATATGTTAATCTTCCTTTACAGAAGTAAACTTTAGCACCGCTATCAACCCCGTGGTTTATAGTTCATGGGAACAATGAACCAATTAAACTCGAGCGGAAAAAAATCTTGCCCAAGTTTTCTGATTGTTACCCAATACTTTGAATTCTTTTGATTCTTAATTATTTGCCACTGTGTCATAGACGGAGGAAATAAAACGTTGTTTATTATTCATTAGACTGCTTCTAAACATATCCATAATTAACTGCATCTTATTGTAGTTGTTCTTTTCATCTCCCCCTCTATGAATGTAGGTATTAAATGACACGTAAGGGCCTGGATAACTGATATAATTGTTGGCAGCGCAAACTGACGGCTTACGGGAATGGTTGTGCCTATTCACAGTCAGCTAGTTGTGAAAAAAAACCAAAACCCCACCATAGCCTGTGTGAAGAAAAGGAAAGGGTCATTCAGAAGCATTTCTCTCAGGTATTGGGAAAGAAAGATCACTTCATTTCATTTTTATAAACGAACACACAACAGCAAAACGTCCCGTGGTTTTACAAGAGCAGGCCCATTCAGAAAAGCCTTAAACACAGGTTTAGCCCTGTTGATATCCAAAATATTCCTATTGCTGGATCGTTTATGCTGCACTTATTTACAGCAATCCACACAACTTGGAAAATTTTACTGTGTGTTCTGGATTTTCTTCCGCCTTTCAGATTTCTGACTGGGGAACAGAGCAAAAGGTGGGTAATTGGACTTACTGTATGAGATAGAAATGTCAAGGATTTACTTTTCAATGCTAAAGGGTCTATTCCCCATCAATACCCGCACGTGAATCTTAGGCACATCAGTTAGAGAGATGTAGTCCTAAAGCAAAGGTTACCGATAGGGTTTCAGCAGCCTCCACGCCAGTGGGTCAGAAAAGCCAGTGTCATTTTAGAGTAATTCTGCTGCTGTTAAACCCAAGCAGCCTTCGACCCTTGCAAGTGTGTGAAAAATGCAGACGATAGCCAGGGTTGTATTGGCAATATCAGCAAGTACCTGTGCTTGTTCTAGATCAAATCCCATTGAAACCTGGAGGAACCACTATTGCTGGGAGAATCTCATGTCACCACCACTTCTGAAAACCTCAGTGATCATTGAGGATTTAATTGTACCTGAAAAAATAGGGCAGTAACCCTCTACCAAATACATTTTTGTTTGTAATTTCATAGCCAAAGTCCCAATGCCATGAGATTTATAAAAAAAACACTTGGGAGGAAGCATGCCAGAAGCAGGACACAACGAATATCGCGATCCACGCTACAGTTTGGTTTAAGTGACGTTCATAATGTTCTTGGTTAACAGAATTGCAGTTTAGGGACTATAACAGGGCACAACAGGTCACTGGGCAGAGCATGGTCATCTATAGCTGGGTGCTTGTGAGAGGCTCACCCTATCTAGTACAAATTTAGTCAACTTTTACATCCCCTTGGTGTAAAGTGGGCTCTCGTACAAGGCACTGAACTGAACCCTTCATGCCGGAGTTAAGCTTACCAGCAGGAAGCAAGGACTTCTCTGAGGCAGTGGCCCAGCATTTGGGTTTTAGTCCACTTGTTCAATTCCCTTGATTCCTGCTTTTCACCTGAGAGGAGCAGACAGCTCAGCCATCACCCTCCTCGGGAACAGCTGCTCTGTGTCTCGACCCTCCGATTCATCTCTGCGTTCCCCTGTGCCAAGCAAAAACCTATGGAAAAGAGCGAGCGAGGGTGGGGGATTTTTTTTAAGACCAGCATCAGTGGCATCAGTGTGGCATAAGAAACGGTGATGCTCAGTGCATCATCACCTCCCAGCACAGATAATAAGGGACTCCCTCCCTGGATTTACTTAGAAATAAAGCATACATGAATCTCAAATGCAGCCAGGACGTCCCTCCCAGCTTTGGAGTGCCCTTGCTGGTTTCTGAGAGCTCAGAGAAGCGCTTGGCTGCGGGGTGGCAGGTTAAGTGCAGTCTGTCTGCGGGCCAGAGACACAGAGGTGTAAAACTGGGAGCGGTCCCAAGACGCCGCGTTACATCTTCTGGAGAGCTGCCCTGCTCCATCAGGCTCCGCCATGCCAGGGCCCCATCCTGTGAGCTCTGGAGCAGCCCCACGGCCGCTCGGAGCCAGTGGGAACAGATGGCACTCAGCACTTGGCAGCATTAGACCCCAAATCCCAGGTCCTTTCTTTTTTTTTTCTTTTTTTTTCTTTTTTTTTTTTTTTCATCTCTCACCATCAAAAGTCCCTTTCAGTTCCCGAATGGCGAGGCAGCAGCAAAACCAGGGTGGAGCGAGACTCACCGGGCAAACCCGGCTGCTTTAATAAATTTGCAAAAGTAGCAAGTCCTCTTTGCACGTCCCCCGGTGCACAGCAGAAATAGTCCAAGTTTGAGGCTGGGGGACTTTTCAAGCTCGTATCCCTGCTGTGGCATATAACAACAGACAAAAACCCCTTTCTGTAACCTCCGCTGGCTGCGACATTTGTTGGTGTCTGTGGATCTTATTCAGGGCGCTTTGTGCGACACCAGTACTAATGTAACTGTATTGTGGCAGGAGACTGGAGAGGGCAGCGGATCACTCGCTTGAAAACATGACCTTTTAATTTAAACAAAAGACTTGAAAAAATGAAAGTGGGTCTTAAATGCAGTTTAATCACTCAGGCGAAAGATGTCTAATGAAGCTGCCAGACAGATTTGTAGCCAGACTGTCACTTTACCCATCATGTTTACAGCCTCCAGTGGTGAGATTAGGACTGGGTGAAGGCACAGCCTATCCAAATTTCCCCGGTCTGCTCCTCTACCATGTCCGTTAAGTTTTGACAATTTGACAAATTATTTTGCTGTGTTGTCTCTAGACCTGGAGGAGCTGAGCGTGGTGTTCCCACCTTTGATTGCGGCTGAGCGTTGCCTGGTGCAGGGCCAAGAGCCCCGAAGGGATGCTGCAATGCCACAAAACCAAGGTAAACCCTTTTAGACTTTTTGCTTTCTACCATTTTCCTTCTAAGAGACCAGGGCTAAACCCACTGCCTCTTGAATAAGGACAGCTGAAAAGTTTCAGAGCAATTTTTAAACATCTTGATTCCCTCCCCTGTGAATTGATGCGCTGGGGGTTTTTTACCAGAATCTCTATTTCTTACTTAGAGCCGCTGGGATGTTGCCGTTATGAATAGGGCAGTTTGTGAAAGCCTCTAAGCAGTTGTTGCTACATCAGGAGAGACCTACACCGAGAAAGGCCTGGCTTTAAGAAGAAACAAGTTAGAAACCTTTCCCAAGTTAAAATTCCCATCTCTGTGACCACCGAGGCGGCAACCACGCCGATACCAAATTGGTTCGATTTTCTGTTTCCAGATGCACAATAGGTATTTATTTTGCAGGGGATATTTGCTACTTCGGAAGTTTTACGTGGCTGCCTGTTGTAGACCCTAACCTTTCTGGTTACCCACAGGCTAAGCAGGGCTCAGACACGCAGCCGTGTCTGTGAACTGAGGTTGGAAAGGGAGGAATTGCCTCTCCGGAAGATGAGAGGGGATTCATTTTCCATGCTCTCTCTTTCCTGGGGGGGAGAGGGGGTGCCAAGAAGAGAAAAACCACTTGCAGTTTTCTGTCCTTTCACCATTTTTTTTTTTTTTTGGAAAAAAAAGAACATCTAAGTTATCACTCCTGCTTTCTCACCATAATCCCACAAATCCCAGTCCTTTCATGCTAAAAGCACAAGTGCGTGTGTTTTGCAGTGTTTCGGAGGTAGCAGAGAGTTTCCACATTTGCATACACAGTGTCACAAAAAGAGCCAGACCAGGAAAAGTAGTTCAAACTCAAACATTTCTATTTTTTTTTTTCTCGGGTACTTTAAAGCCGATTATTATTTTAAAAGTCACTTATGTGACGAGATGTCTAATTCTGCTGCAGTGGAACAAGACAACTGGACAAAAATGACTTTTCTAGTGGGTTTTTTTTTCTCTCCCCCTCTCCCTAAACATTTTTTTCAAAGTTTCATGCTTAGCAAAAAACCCCTCTGTAATTGTCTTGTCATGATTATAGTTTTTCCCATTCACTGCCGCTTTACATGGAAGCCCCAGGAAAAGAATTCTTAAAAATTAAATTTCATGCTTGCATGTGTTTCTGTGATCTGCAGTGTGTATGATCTCCGAGTGGAAAAACTTCTCTAAAAATAAATGGATTACCCTTGCTCCGACGCCGTCTGATGTCTCTTGAGCAGATACCGCCGCTCGCCTGTGATCTCTCGCCCACCGCAATCAGGGTGACAGGCGTTGAGGCGAGGGCCTGGTGGTGGCACCCTCCACCCTCGCCCCCCATTTTGGCGTGGGCTGGGGGAGCAGGGCAGCCCCACCTGGGGTCCGCATGCCAATGCATCACTTGCGAGCAGAGGACAAAGGTTTGACCTTTTGCAAATAGCACGGGAAATAGCATCATTGCTTGGTTCCTTGGGAGGACCAGCAGCTTTCCACCTCAAAGACCGTTTTGAGGTTTATTTTCCTTGCAGCCCTTCTCCATCCAGGCTTTTTTGCAAGGCAAAGTTTGGGTTGAGGGGACCGGTTTGGACAATGCGTGCAGTGATGGGGTTTGCCTGTCTGATGGTGCGTGCAGAGCATCCTCCAAACCCTCCCTAGCAAGCAGAAAGGCTCCTCATGGAGGTCGAGGGCTGGGACCTGGGGTTATAAGACCATCTTTTCTCTGCAGCATCCAGCCCTGGACTGGGGCCTGCAGGTGGTATTGCAGCGCAAGAAATAAATACTGATAGATTCCAGGGATCCGTCCGGTATACAGCTTTCGAGATTTTTTTCTTTTTGTCTTACAGCCCTGTCTTACAAGCTTTCTTCCTTCATGAACACGCTCTTTTGGCCTCACTAGGACGGGAACTGCAGATGCAGTGAGAACCATAGCAAACAGCCTCTTCTTTCCCTGCTGCCCAGCGATTTCATGGCAAGTTTTTCTGCCTTGAACTAGAAATGACTTTGTAAGTCCTTGCTCCTGCGATGCCACCCAGCAGTGGCACCTGCCAGCCAAGCCAGTGGTGCCCACAGGGCGAAACAGTATGTCCCTCCTTGGCATGGCTGTATCAAGCCCTGACCCACATAAGTAACAGTCCCTGAAGGGCTACCTTGAAAAGGGATTAGGTAGAAATGGGTAGGAAAAACCACTGAGCAGATGATAGCAATAACACATTAGCAGGAGCGGGAAGGCTGGTCCGGTGACTGAACACCAGACTTGGACTCAGGAGATCAAGGTTTAATCCTCCATTCTTCCACAGATGTTGGCAAGTCACTTAATCTCTCTGTGCCTCAGTTCCCCATCTGTAAAAGGAAGATAATGGTAGTTCTTTTGTCTGCACTGTCTGTTTAGATTTCTAAGTTTTCCAGGGCCAAGGATGCTTCTTCAGGAGGGTATGTACGGCACCTACCTCTGCAGGGGGAATCGCACTGCTGCCTTCCGCACCACAAATAATAATTAATATTAGTGATATCAGTCCTTTAATCGTCAGGGAACTCATGCTGTTTTGCAACAAAATTTATGATTAATGCGTGATCAAAGCTTTAACTGAAGTTGAATAAACACTTTGTGTAATGTAACAGGCATTGCCAGAAAGCTTCTTCGTGGAGTCCCTGGGCAATCTATTTGTAAAGTGTATCTTCAGGTGACCACTGCAGCCCTACCCTGCGATACTTGAGAGCCATTTTCAAGCTGTATGGCAAGGCAGAAGTTGTAGTGAGGGGATTTCAACCGGTAAGAAATGGTGACAACAGCTTTGCCATGGTCCTTCCCAACCAATGGTGGGTTCAGGAGTAACCAGGCCAAGTCCTTCTGTGGGAATCTGCAGTCCCCCTACCTGGGAACACCCTGGTGCTCCATCTCCTGAAAAGCATGGGCTGAATTATGTTGTTTGTACCCTGGGGGACCTACTGCAGCCAAACTCACCCAGCCTCCTTTTCAGGAGAAAATTGCCCAAAGTAACTATTTCTAGAACTTTTCCTTTGCTGCCGTGCTCTGAGATGAAAGAATAATATTTTGAAGACTGTTCGCTCTTCTTTCCAGTGGGAGAGAATTGGTGTCTGTCCTGATTATACTTAGCATCTACTGGAGTCTTCACTGAGGTTAAAAGGAAATTTCAGCAGGTAGGATTATCTCCAACAAGTATTATATCCTGCCAAATTGTGTTTGGATTTTGCTAGACTTATTTACTTGTTCACAACACCCAGGGAAGCGGAGATTTTTTTCCTGTAAAGAATTTGGCTGTGTTTGAAGACATGGGAGCTGTGTTTTCAAGATGAATCAGACTCAGATTGACTTTGGGATTTGACATAATATTGATTTACTGACTAACCTTGCTGTTCTGCTGGACACGCTGCGGCTATTGTGAGCGACGCCGAACTATTACAGGGCTGCCGGCACGCCTTGTCTCCCAAGCTGTGGGATGTGCTGAACCCCCCTCTGCCTGTCCTCACCCCCTCCATCTAAGCTCTTGCTCTGATTCTATCTAAGAGCAAGAACCTCTGTGAAAATGCAGGCCAGATTCCAATGCCTTTAGTAATGCTTCTACAGATAAACCTGTTGACTTCAGCCCTATGGTCCCTCATCCACCTCTTATTTTTGCCAGTACGGGTCTCCTATGCTGCTCTCTCCTGTGCATGTCTCTGCTTTCCAACTCTTCCCATCTTGCTGATCAGTCCTGTACCCCACTTTTATTATTGAGACGTAGGGGTGTTAGTGAGCCCCGGCCCTCTCACTCCATTTCTCTTTTGTCTCTGTGCCTGATGTAGATCTTCTCTGCTTGTTTTATGTATTAACAGTGGATGATTCTCTCATATATTTGTTTTTAAGGGATGATCTGACCGGAGAACTGACGATAAGCATCTGCCCCAGCTGCATCTTATACTTGCAAATCCTCTTCCATCAAACAGGTAAGGGGCTCCGAGACTGCTGCCGACACAGCATCTTCCTAATGAAGAAGGACGAGTGGGGTAAGTGGGGCCATTGCCTTTGCAGTGGGTTATGTGTCACCATACCGGAGTAAATGCCCCACAGTGAATATTCTGTGTGCGCACCACAAGCCTTAAGTAGTCCTGACTATGTGCACATTGAAAAAAGATGACAAGAAAATTACAGATATTTTTCTCTGTGTTTTTAAATTTCAAGTGTCACTTTTTTTTCTGTGTGCAATTGCACTGAAATGCATGCGGAAAAGGGTGCTTGGTTTACCAGACGGTTGCAAATTATAAAGAAATGAAAAAAGTTGTCCTTGTTCCCCAGTTCTGGTGAAAATGCTCTCTCATTTCTTTCAGCAAAACCTCTGTCATGTCCCCTGCCCACAGTAGTCTGTGTTCTTGGCATCCTCCTTGTCCATCGGGGTACGATTTTTGCCATGCTCCAGCTCCCTTGTGGTACTGTTTTCTTACCTCTGAATCGAGGTAATTGGGGGGTTGTGGGGGTGGTGGGTGAAAATAAATCCTGGAAACATTTCTACTTTTCCATTCAAAATTTTCCATGGAGGAGGGTGATTTCTAAACGGTTGCAATTTGTAGTGCTCTACAGCACAAGGGGTTTTAAAATATCAGATCTATTAGATCAAGTCAATATAGGCCAAGTCATTGTGAGTGATGAAAATTCTACATAGATCTTAAATCTTCCCTGGCAGTGACAGATGCCAAAGCCTTCCTGGCAAAAAAAAAAAAAATATACAATTGTTTTGTCAAAGCTCACTTTATAAATACCTTTTGCCGGAATGATGATGCGTTGTACGGAATACACTGCAGAAAACTGACAGTGAGGATGGAAAATGCTGACCTAGTTTTATCCAGAACAAAAGCAGGATTTATTTTTTTGTACAGTGTTTCCTCTTTTTCTTTTTTTTTCCTTGGAAGAAAAGAGAGTTCAATAAATGCTAGTGCTTAGGGACTGCAGAAGGTGGTAGAGGGAAGAAAAGCCAAGTACCTTCATGGTCAAATGTCCACAAGAAACCTTAATAATCTATCTAGAGCTTTTGGGTGAGCCAGTGGTGCCCCCTCTGAAGTGTCTGGGTCCTGGTGCTTTTAATTGTTATAACGGCCTCATCAGTCTTCAGCCCTACAAAACGCCTCCAGCTTCTGCTCTGAATTGCAGGCAGATGGGAGTTTTTAGAAAAGGAAGATTAGAAGAATATTAGTTGAGACATCCCCTTTAGCTGAGGTGGATGTGTGGGCCCTGGTTTGACAAGTCATGTTTATCTCTACGTACACATGTACATCCCCTGGATTGCTCTTAAACCAAAGCACAAGCTGGATGGGGACCCTGGCCACCAACCCAAGGATCTTTACCCTGATTCTGCTGGAGGTTGGGTGGGCTCCTTCTGATTCCTGACTTCAAAATATTGTCATCTTCTTGTCTTTGGGTGGAAGACTTTCTCTTCCTCTAGGTAGGTGCAAGAAATCTTCTTCAAGTTTCTGATAAGGGACAAGGCAAATTCATGGGACAAAAGTCCAGCAGGACTATGACCCATCAAGGTACAGTTTCTAGATATGCCAAGGGAAACACAGTGGTGTGCTTGTTCTTATCCCCTTTTTCCATCAGGGATCTGCTACTGGCCATGTGAGCAAAGGGGTGCTGAGCTAGGTGTGCCTTTGACCTGTCCCATTCGGTCATTCATTTGTCCCTTTATTTGAAAGAAAGCTCTGTGCTCTTCCAGGTAAAGGTGGTGTTTCAGCTGGTCGCTCATCACTCCAGCTTCTGCCTTGCCACCCAACTCCAAAATGCTCTCAAGTATAAGTCAACTAAGAGGACAGGATCAGACAGCCTCAGATCACACAAGGGGCTGTGGTAGGGCCCCGATGGTGTCCAGGTGAGAGAGGGACTTAGTTTGAGAGGGTAACTAGGCAGAAGCCATCCTCCCAGAGAAGTTCATAAGCAACAGAAAACAAGTAGAAGATCAGCCAAAGCTTTCCTTCTTAAATTTGGCAAAGATGTATTTAAAATTACTGTATGCAATGAAGGAGCAGTGTAGCATTACTTAATTTCTCATTTTTTTTAGACCTTCAGAGTTTCATGAGTGGGCTCCATCATGTTTGCATTCTTTGTTGTAATTTTTTGATACTTACACCAGACATATCTTCCAGAGCATTCCAGGTCATTAAAATTCACTCACTCTCTCCTTTTTAATCTCTCGCTTAGTTGTTAGTCTCAAGTGTGAGTTCCTCCCTGGAATGCTGCTCCTTTATTGCTTATTGTCAAAAACGTTTTCACTTGGAATTTTCCCGGCTGGTGACATAGTAGGCTATCGCTGTGGGTCAAAGTTTGCATATCAAGCCATCAGTTTTCATCATTGTCTTTGTCATGAGCCAAGGACATTTTTATTAGACAAAACAATAAGAGGGTAAAATGCATTAAAATTCAGCCTGCTTGTTGCAAGCTGGAAATGAATCCAACTTTTGGTAAAACAGAATAATTTGAAGTATCCTAAAGGATAGACTTGATATTTGCTACTGCTGTATTTCTTTTTGTTGTTGTTACATTGGCTTGCATATGGAAGGAGAGGGGTTTTTTTAATAATGTTAAAGCCATTTATATTTTGTTAATACTTCCTTGCTAGTTCCGGAGATCTCAAACTGTGGAGAGGCTCATAATGCATCGAGATCCATACAAACACAGTAAAAAAACCTCTGATCAAGACAGTCTATAGTTATTGCTAATTTCTCTGGAGTTTTTAGTTGTTAGTTCTTGGTGCATTTGTTTGCTTTCCTCAAGCATGCACTGAGATTTTATTTTAGAAAACTGCATCTTTTGTGCTCCAGATTTTCAGCTACCAGAAGGTCTGGGGCAAACTGTCATTTGGAGATGTTTTTTAGATTAAATGTTACAGGGTTCTTAAGCAGTCAGTGCAAACAGCTGGGTTTTATTCAGCAAAAAAAATGGATTTTATTGTATAAGGAAACAACAAATCCAGCCTCCAACCTGCTGCACAGAGCTAACTGCTCTTCACACAAAAGTTGCCTTTTCTGTTCCCACCTTCGGGGGCTTTAATTGCAAATTCGAAGCCACCAAGAGGTGAAGAATGCTCATGAAGATGAGGTTAAATGTGAAAAATCCCACGACTGATGCAATTTTGCCCTTTATTGCTGACTCCTTGGCAGTAGCGGCATGCCGAGCTGGGGTCTGCAGGGCGTGCACTGTGGTGTCCTGGTGCTGCTGGAGGCTGTCAGAGGGATCGCACCGTAGGTGGGACTTGCTTGGGAACATTGTGTTGGGTTCCCGTGATGGTGTGGAGAGTCATCCATCTCCAGAGACAGGCCCTGCCTGAGTGGACTCCCACATTAACACCCCAGCCTGCGATGGGCTGCCTCATCTTCTGGGGGGCATTTGAGCCGCTTTTTAGCACCACCACTAAAAGACCCTGGCTGTGGTGAACATCTTCCTGAGTCCCCTCCAGCAGAAGAGTTAAGAACATATTTAGCACTGAGTGACTAAATACCCCCGGGGGGTTCTGTTGCTCTGAATATCAAGCCGCTGTTGACTACATGCTTCAGATATCTGGGGAATGAGACCAGCTTGCCACAGCAATTAGCCTTGAGAAAAGGAATGAAGTGCACCGTTTCAAACCGTTTCAGGTGGCGAAGTTATTCCTTTAAAAGGGAGACAAATCATTCCAAACGATACATGAAAACCAAGGGGGGAAAGACATGTCAGCAAGGTGTGGAGGAGACGCAATCTCTGGCATCTCTAGCTCAGCCCCATCATGATCAATGCCTTATTAATCTCCCTACGTGCTGAGCAGGGAGACGGCAAAGTTGAATTGCGGACCGTGGAAGGCAGAAAGGGCCATTTGCTAAACCACCGGGGTGGTAGGCGGAGGTGCTGGACACTGTCAAAGGCACCAAAATGCTGAGAAAGGCTTGTGTGTCACTGGTTTGATATGCTGGTTCGCTTCACAGTGAAATCAAAATGGGAACACATCTGAAAAAGTAGATAGTCTAATGAGTAAGACATTTGGTAAATAAAACCAATTAAATATCAAAAGCAGTACACATCTGAAAAGGCAGATAATATGGTGGGTAAGACATTTGGTAAATAAAAGCAAATAATGATGTTCTAAACCTCAACCTAACACACTCATGTCAACACTTACGCTCTCACCCGCAGCAGGCTTATACCATTTTAAAAGTACAGCTCGGTTTTTGTTCTTTACAGAAAGCATTTTGTTGCCTTCTCACCAGGTATTTAGCTCCACTTTGGGGGATGCTGTGGGATCCAAGCAGGGGAATGTAAAGTCTTCCCCATTTTTTTTTTGCATTTAGAGCACGTGAAAGAGAGCGCTGTGATGGAAATGCTTTTATGCTCTTATCTGTCAGGGGTGTTATTAGGACAAAACTTTGCAACAAGGCAGGAGTCAGAGCCCTGATCCCCAGAGCTTGCAGTTTAAATAGAGAAGTGCTTTTGGTTTTGGGGAGGGGGGAACAGAGTGGGAGAACCAGCGTGCTTGGAACCCCATAACAGATCTAAGGGGAATCAAGAAGGAAATCCAAGTATCCTGAATCCCATGGGGCTGGGTGGCAAAATGCTTAAATAGATGTATTCGTGGGGCCCTCAGGATCTATAGAAAATGCTGAAATATGTCTTGCCTATCATCTGCCTTGCTGATATAGAGAACTTCCCAACAGCTTCAAATTCAGCCAAGACAAAGTCTAGTCCCTGATTAATCTTTGGCCCAGGCTTGGGAGCTCTGAGACAAACTGGTCCATCTTACAATGCAGCCACAGTTCTTTGCTTTCATGGAGCCAGCATTTTAAGTCTGGGTGGTCCTTAGATCTGACCTGCTGCACATCCCAGACCAAATCACTTTACTAATTTAAAATCAGTGTAAAATCCAACATTTTGTGATATTAAAATATCCTGTCCATTCTTGATTTGAAGACTTCAAGAGCTAGACATTCCTCCCTTTGCTGGATGTTTGACTAGGATTAATTACTTTCAATATTATAAACATTTACCTTGTTTCTAGAATTTCTCTGGCTGAGTTTTCAGGGCATTGCTGCTTCATCCGTCTTTCTCTAGGAGCTAAAAGGCATGTTTCTATTCGGTATTTTCCCTAGATTAAAGTGCCACCTAAAATCCCCTGTCTGGACAAGTGCTATAGACCACAATTAGACCGGTCAGAAACGCTGCCTGACATTTTTCGCATTAAAATTCAAACAAATCTGTGCAGAGCTCAGCGCACAATTCACATCATCCTTAATGTGAATTTTTCTGATGGAGGAGTGGCTGAAAAAGAGATTGAATTTTCTCAGATTCGCTTCTGCTTCAAACTGCTTTTGGAGAATTCTTGGAAAGCTGGTTTGTTTATTTGTTTGTGTGTTTGTTTAACGCACAACTCGCTGCTAGGAACTGAACATTTCAGCTCAGGGGTGGCTGATGGCAGGCGTCACCCCCCAGTGCTGCTCTGCCAGCAGTGGCCGTGTGTGACTCCCAAGGCCAAGCTTCTAGGTTCAGTACTTGAAAAAAAGGAAATGTGAATTCACTCGCTGCAGTGTTTCAAGAGGCTGTATAGAAAATTTGTGTTCCGCCGTTTCTTGTTGGAGGAAAATGCGAATTCAGGCTGCTCCTTGGCAGGAAAATTACAGTGGAATAACTAGGAGAGTAATTCACTCAGAAATAGGACAAAAAAGCAAAATATAGTACTCTGAGTACTCCACAGCTTATATTTTATTTTCTGAAATATGGCATGTGTTGTCATGATAGCAAACCTGAATACTGACAGTGCTTAGTTCTAGTAATCATGCTCTTAACGAATACACTTTGGGGTTATTTTCATAAAGGCAATGTTGCAGCTGGTAGAGGTCGGAGATGTCATGTAAGACATAGGGATATGAAGCTGGAAGAGTCTTGTGAATCCAGGTCCCTGGCATTTTCAGGACTTATAATAACTGTAACATTTTGCTGTATAGGCAGACCTTTTCCTACACTTATTTAGTTGCTGGGTTGTAGCTCTTCATCTTCCAGGAGACAATTTCCCCCTTGGATGACCTGTTTCCTGGCTAGTAAACACCTGGGAAATTACCCATATCAGTGAATCCAGTTATAGGTTTTGATAAGAGAAATATCTACTGCAAGCGCAGCACTTTGGTAGTGATTAGGGATGGATTTATTCTGTTTTCAGGGTGTTGTACTTTGGTCTGCCATCCTGTGGTGCTTTTAGAAGGGGACTGTCTGTTCTGCTGCTTGCTGCATGTTGCACAGTACATAATGGGAAGTACCCACTTATTTAATTCATGCTATAGCCCCGTATGTGTACTTTTATTTTTGTCTGTGGGCCTCAGACATTTTAAAGCAGGGGCAAGCGTTGGGTGAGTCCCATATGACTTGTTGAATAGCTTCACCCTGGGATTCTTGCCTCAAAACCATGCATGTTGGTGGGCCTGAATATATCTTAAAGGAAAATATGCACAACTCCCCAACTCTCCATAATTCTCCATATAGTAGAAAAAAATCCTTTACAGGTGCGAACTGAGTGCATAAACATAGAGGACCTGGTAACCATGAGGCATGTTTGGATATCAGTCTGACTTTCTTGGTTACAAGAATTGAATTAGAAACTCTGGAAGTATCTCAGGGTGCTTTGGAATATGTTAAAAATTTGGAGAAAATGTGACAGTGTGGGAGGTTCTATGGTTATAAATGTGTTCACATATATGTGTGTGGGAAAATACCTCTTTCAGAGCACAATTTTTGCTTCTACCAGGTTGCCACATTTTTGGCTGGTTGCTTTTCTCGTGCTAATTACTGCGTATCTAGGGCCTTAAGTTGATGGTCTTTTGGGAGAAACCTCAGAAACTTATTCACCGCCATTGTGGATTCAATAAATATCTGCCCCTTCTCCCCTTTGGAGAAGTTGTGAGGAAGATGAATCAGTTGATGGGGATGGCAAAAGAAACTGGAAATGATCGAGTCTGCGGATCAGCTGGCTTCCAGTTCTACATGGCTTTGATCTTTTTCTCAGTCCATCCCGACACAGCAAAGCCTCAGGACTTCTTCTTTGGTATCCATGAGCAAATCTGAGGAGCTCCTTGAAGGTGTGCATTACTGATACAGACAAGGAAAGGCATTGCACAGGTTGTGTTGAAAGTGGTTTGCTTCTTTCTTAATCTATAGATTGATTGTGGCCACTTTTCTTTGAGTTTCAGGGTCTTGGCTGCTCTGAGTCGGTTTTTATGAACGGCTGTATTTGGCATGCAAGGTAGGGGTCATCTCATCTGACTGCAGACACCTCCAGTGTGCACATAGTCATCCAAGCCAGTTATTCTGGACTCCCTTCAGAGCCATAGGGGATGAACAGATACTTTTAGGATACGATTCGTCTGATGTTGTGGGACTGAAAGAAGTTGTGCCTGTCTCTCTTGACTGATTTAAATGCATTAGGAGGACTAGTCTTGATGGAGGTACCCATGTAGTTTGTACATGCCCTGAAACAGATGAATCCCCCTCCAACCAAAGCATTTCTGGCCATCCCCTATTAGACAGGCTTGAAGTAAACCTCAGAAATATGAATGGGAACTAGAGTAACCATGAGACTTTGAAATGCGCTATCTGGTGGTGCAGGGACAACTTCCAAAGGTTTGCAGAACTAGCAGAAAGAAACAATCCTAACACGTAGATAAGCACTGCAGAAAAAATCATTAATCATATAGTTTAACACTCACTGGTCAAATCATGGTTGCGGGTGCGAGTGGGCACATGAAGACGATGCTTACAAATGAATGAACAGAGAAGTTGCTATCCTGGTTCGAGGTAAGGACATGCCCTGTACACAAATATATGTACAATCTCAAGAAATTCATTGTAAGGAGAATTAAACCCATTGCCAGTAATGCAAGGAAGAAAGGAAGATTGTGTGATAATGAAAGGTATGACCTGATGCAGTTATCTTTGCTCCTATCAGAAGCAGTACTGAAACAACAACAGAAAACCCCCAGAATTTAAATCTCATCAATAAGAACACTGTTGCACACCTGGGGTCTAAACATCTGGGAAGTGCTGTATTAGTGAAATCATCTCCAGGCTTACAGGGTGGATGAAACCTGAAAGCGCCAGCCACCTGCAATTTTCAATCGCTAATTTGGAACGATGTGCCTGTGTCATCCCATTTCAAAAGCACAGCACAAGCTGCATAGTCATTCTTATTACTGTGATCCTAACATATTCGCATCGCGCTGTACAGGGATTTAGATGCACACGGTGACTCTGTGTCTTAAGATGAGACTCTGCACCCCTCAGAATGCTTTTAATTCCTAGCCACTAGGGGTTATATTCCCCTCTTGATGTGCTAGGATTTATATCCATAACTCCCGGTAATACTCATGGGAATTGCATGCATGAATCGCCATTCAAGAAGATGAATCCTCACAACACTTAGTTGCTGGAGTTTTCTCATGTTTCTCGTCCATCGTGTTTCTTGTATTTATTAGCAAGCTCACAGTCTGTTGATGAGAACTATTAAAACCTATATATTCCCAGGTGAAATTCTATTATTCTTAAGGTTGGAAATGCTTTCAAAGCAGGCTAAATTTTGTGAATATTGATAATGACATGAGAAGGAGCACCTGAGTAGGGTGACACTTCCAAATAATCTGCAAAATGACATTCTGATCACCTGGGCTTGCAGCTCTCACCAGGAGAAAAGGCAGGGCTAAAGCCTGGCGGGTGAATTTTTCACCCTGAGAAAGTATGGTCAGAACAGAATCATAGAATCATAGAATTGCTTTGGTTGGAAAAGACCTTTAAGATCATCAAGTCCAACCTTTAACTTAACCCTGCCATCCCACCACTAAACCATGTCCTTAAGCACCTCATCTATCCTTCTTTTAAATACCTCCAGGGATGGGGACTTGACCA
>NW_009260191.1:395480-409144 GCF_000687185.1 Egretta garzetta
CCTGGCCTTAAACACCTGCAGGGATGGGGCCTCACTGCCTTCATAGTGAAGAATTTATTCCATATATCTAATCTAAATCTACCCTCTTTCATAGAATCATAGCATCATTTAGGTATGAAAAGAATTTTAAGATCATCAAGTCCAACTGTTAACCTAGCACTGCCAAGTCCACCACTACAGCACGTCCTTAAGCACCGCATCTACCTGTCTTTTAAATACCTCCAGGGATGGGGACTCAAGTACTTCCCTGGGCAGCCCGTTCCAGAGCCTGACAACCCTTTCTGTGAAGAATTTTTTCCTAATGTCTAATCTAAACCTGCCCAGGCACAACTTCAGACCACTTCCCCTTCTCCTAGCGCCCATTACCAGGGAGAAGAGACTGACCCCCACCTCACTACAGCCTCCTTTCAGGTAGCTGTAGAGGGTGATGAGGGCTCCCCTCAGCCTCCTCTGCTCCAGGCTGAACACCCCCAGCTCCCCCAGCTGCTCCTTGTAAGCCTTGTGCTCCAGACCCCTCCCCAGCTTTGTGGCTCTCCTCTGGACATGTTCCAGCAATGCAACATCTTTCTTGTAGTGAGGGCCCCAAAACTGAACACAGTGTTCAGGGTGTGGCCTCAATGCGCATGTGCAAAGTGTCTGTCAAAGCGCCAGAGCAGCCAGGCTCCGTGCAGAATTGTTATAGTAACCTGAATTCAAATTGCACTTCTTGGGCAGAGCTGCTCTTTATATCTATGGTTTTCTGAAACAAAATGGCTTGTACACACTAGCCAACAGCTTGTCTTTGCTCCCAGCGAGCAGTGCAGTCACACCTGAGAAGTTTTGGATGATGTAAAAAACACCCCCTTCCTCCCTGTCCCCTAAAGTCTTGTTAATCCAATCCATGCCATTTCCATCCCATGGACATGAAGGAGACCTCCCGCCCCGAAGTATATCAGTTCCAGTTTATTGCCTCCCATCAGCTGAGCTCCCGCTCCTGAGCCAGCCCCGTGAAGTTAGCCAAACACCAACTAATGACCTCAGCAAGTTGTTTTGATCCTGGAGACCATGCGGGCCTGCCTTCTCGTGGCAAACAGGTGTCAGGACTGCAGGGCGAAATGCTAAAATAGAGCAAAGAAAGCTGCACCTCCAAGCCCTTTGTTCGTGGAGTCTCACAAAGATCAGCTCCTCTCCAGCCTTTTTTTAACACCTCTGTGAAACCTAAAGATAAACTGATTAGGCAACATTGCTTTGATTGCCAGCAGCAGACAGATAACATGCAGCCTTTCCTATTTGCCACCACGCAGAGCTAGATCCTTCACATTAGGACAGTCTCACGACGGAAGAAGAGCTCATTGAAGCTGAATCTTAGTGAGGCAGAGGTAATGCTGCTGCTCGTAGGAAAGGATTTCAAAGAGTGTGTAGCTGTAGCATGGTCTTTTTTTTTGTTGAAGGTGTCCATTCAGCTCAGTCTTCCCTGACAGTAATCTCTTCCATAGCAGCGTGACAAGTAATATCCTCTGCTATCTCCTTCCAGCTTGGAGATTCTGTTCTATCTCCTCTGGTGGTGATCTCACCTTGTTCCTGCAGTATTTTGGCATTTTGCAGGAAAAGTACAGCAGTGTGAGACACCTCTGCATAAAGCCATCAGCATCTGGAAAACTCTAGGTAGTTAGAAATGCCATCAGGTGTCTCCTTAATGGTACCAGCTACTCAACTGCATCGTACCTTCAGTCCTTCATGTGGCTTTTCAGAGAATTTCAAATCCATTTCGTTGTCTATTCATTTTGGACAGGGTCCAACAAGCCCTGGTAAAAGGCTATTGGAAAAAAACATTCAAAGACACCTGAGGGCTGTCCTCAAGAATTTTGCTCCTCTGAATTGTGGAGCCCCATCTAATAGGGTGAAGAGCCCCTGGGTGAGAGAGACAGCTTCCCTGAAAGTCAGGGCAAAGTTGGCTTCCTGAAGAAGAAATAAGCACTACAAAACTCACTCCCTTCCACTCCAAGTGTATTCTTCAATCTCCCTTTCTTTTGTACCTGAATCACACAAGGTAAGAATTCTCTTTCTGAAGAAAACCCAACCAGTGCAGCAAACGCCACTGAAAAGAAAAGGAGTGAAGAGCAAAAGCTGCACCCAGTGACGTGCACAGGGTAAGAACCAACATAAGGTGGGAATAGTAAATGAATGAAAATGATCATGCTGTGCTCAGGGTCTCAGTGGAAATATCGCATCTTAAGGCAGATATACACACACTACTTTACTGAGATACCATCCAGACATGCTTAGAGCATGTTGCATGTAAAGTAGGTGGTCACTTTACTAGAGGTCAGGTTTGTAGCTCAGTCATGCCGAAGAGTAAGTACCTGCTCTAAGCAAGCTGTCCATGATCTTCCCACAGTTAGTGAAGACTTTGCTGCTGAAGTACAATATTGGGTGACACACAGCCATGTGGTACAGCATACGTGTTGTGCAAATTCCCTGCCCTTCCAACTTGCAGCACGAGGACTTCTTGATGAAGGCAAGTCAAGGTCCAGATCTGCACTTGCAGGGTTCAGATCTTGTAGGTCACGCTGTGGTCTGGGCAAAGTGAATACAAATAAAACAGCCCACAGTGGCAGAGCTTTAGTCTACGTGAGGAGCCCCTCTTGGCTTTGATTGGAAGGTCCTACCTTCAATAGGCTTTTACAGGCATTGAGTGTTAGTGCCTTTACTCGCGGAGAGTAATGACGGTGGAGAGCACCAAAGTGTCGGATATTTAGAAGAAATGGCCTTTCTCCCTCTAGTTTGCTAGGCATCAAGTATAAATACTTGCTCCTGAACACAAAGAAGCAAAAAGCTTTAAGCAATCAAACTAGCTGGACTCTAGTCCTTCAGTTGTCCTGCACTCATGGTCTAATTTTCAAAAGCAATGAGTCCCCTCCATGCAAGGCCAGGGCTGGATCTTCACCTCCAGATGAACTAAAAATGCCTGCTACCTTTCCATATAGAGCTAAAACTCTCCTCTGGCCACACAGCAATTTTCTAGGGGCAGTTTTCCCTTTAAAATTACTCAGCAAACCCAAGCCTGCCTCTCGTTAGTGACAAAGGATAAGATTATTGTTACCCTTCAGCTTATCTGCCAGACAGCAAAGTCGTCCTGCGTTTCCTTCCCTCTCCAAGTGCAGTTTTCTCAGAGTACCTGCAAGCAAGGGTGACTCTGAAATGTGCTTGTACCTCAGATGAGGCTGCAAACAAAGATGAAGTGCTGTGACAAACACATCCAAAGTTGGTGTTTGCCTCTCTCTCTGGTTCATTCATACTTATGAACCTTTGGATTAACTGACCTGTGTGTCAAGTCTGAAAAAAAAAATCAGATTATATTCTGTCAAATGGAGAAACAGCAATAAGTAAGAATTTAAAGAACTAACCAAAACATGTCTAATTATTTGGGCTTAGGATTTTACTTGCTGAGGTTTTTTTCTTTTTCTTTTCTTCTCCCATCCTCTGCCTGATACTTAAAGCACAAAACCCAGCAGGGAGAGAGGTAATGGAATTTGGAGGCAACTGGCGTTCAGACTTCGCTTGAAATGGGTCTATGCTAATGCTGAGGGTCTGTGCAAATTGGGTCAATGTCTCACATACTCCGAAAGGGTCAACTTCATCAGGAGAGGCTACGTGGTACCGGATTGACTCTCTAAGTATTTCATAGGGCTGCACCTTTGAGCCAAAACCTCAAAGAGTTTTTGGCTATAACTGACCCGGCCCTTGGCCAGAGCTGGATACATTCATCCTCTGAGAATCATCCAGCACGTGTGTGGTCTCTGAGCTGGGCACGGGGAGGACACGTTCATCCTGATGTAATTGAGTTTAATTGCTGCCTCCTGACTCTTTTCATAAAAGGAATCTGTGCTTAAAGGCTCAGAGCTTTTTCCTTGAACTTTCTTATTCCAAATTGAGCTGACCTAACTCCCTCGTCCTTGATAGAATTACATTGGTGAATTATTGGTCAGATGCAGATTTGAATTTGGCAATGAACCTCATCATATTCTCTTCTTTGTCTTCTCTATGTATCTTTATGAAATATTAAAATTGTTTTGCATGTTTGCACATGACCCGTATACAAAATATTTGCACAAAATGGAAATTTAAAGACTCATTAGAAATTAAAAAAAAGGTTTTGCACAAAATCAGAGTAATGCTCGCTCTTTTTTCTGAGGCAGAAAAAAAGTTTTTCAGAAACAGAGCTTAAAAAGACATAGCACTGAGAGTTGGTAAAATAAGAGCTGTAGTTCAAGCCCACAGGTCTTTCTGTTGAAAATGTGTGCACAGGCTTCATATTGGCACATATTTCTGAAACAAAAAATAGACATCACTAAGCAAGTGTTGACACGGCTAAAAGTTTTCTGGGTTGGAGAAGAAGTTGTACATCCCTGGAGAAAACTGGAGCTTGGTTACACTGGGTAAGAAAGCCAGTACCAAGCCATTAAAGAAACCTGTAGGTGCAATGCTGAGCACCTACAGCTGCAGACTCCATTTGAATAAATTGAGGTATTAAATACATCATATTCACAGTAAGCAATAAATGCAGGTAATTATGGAAATAAGAGGCAAGGACAAGGGGAACGGGTGAAGTGCTTGTTCATATGCAGAGCAAGGCCCAAAGCAAGCAGGCGATTCCTTTGTAGAGGCATCATTTACTGGTTGCATGTCCCCTTGGGTTGAAAAGGGAGTTGTAATTTTTCAGGGTGGTCCAGACAGTTTGTTCCATCCCAGAAAGAGACAGTAGTAGAAAATCCAAACCTCAAAATCCCAGTTTTGGATTAGACAAACCATGAAAATTTTGGTTGTGCAAATGGTTTGTGTGCCCTTCAGTTTGTCCTTTTCCCAGTTACGTCTGCTGATCTCCTTCCCTCTGCCTGCAGACATTGTCTCTTTCACATTCTTGGATGACTATAATTATGTCACTGTAGAAAAATAATTAGCGTTTTCACTTTTTGTAGTAATGAGATCCCACCACATACTTCTTTCCATGTGAATTCACTGAGGTAAGTTTGCCTCCAAAGAGGAGCTCACGGAGGTACCCATGTACCCCGCTGGCCCTCAACACTTCCTCTCCCCAGTGCAGAATGAGAAGAGCCTGGTGTTACTTCTCGAAGGATAAATACGGATATTACAGGTGAAATGGAAAAATAACACTGACAGCCTCAGAAAAAGAGATACACACGTCCAGCGGGAGACCCGTGGTGCGTGCTGACGGCGTGTGAGGCATTCGCAGGTTGGTGAGCAGTTGCTGTGTGAAGCAGTTTCTCTGATTAATGCCTATGAACTCAGTGCGGATTCCACCTAAATACTGTAAATGAACTTCAGGGAAAACAGTGCTTTTCTTTTTGATCAACCGCATCTCTGGCAATATAATGAGCACAATTACCCTTGCTTGACTATGCAACATTATTCTGTTTTGCCAGTTAATTGCTGATGATGTTTTCAAGCTTATTAAAACCAGACAATGTAGTCACATATGTTTAATTAAAAATTTCTGATAAAATTTAGAATAATATCTTAGGTCTTTTCTATCATTTGTCTTATTTTCTTCATTTTTTTTTACAAACAGACATCAAAATCCAAGGAAGTCTATTCAGCCTCCCAAAGCATTCCCTCTTTGGTACATGAACGAACATTTCACATTAGTGCTGTCAAATAACCATGTTTGTTATCTGAGGCCCAAATCTGCAAACTTCTGTATACCTGAGGATGCTTTTAGAAATTGATTTGTAATGGAGTTATCAAGGAAGGGACCATTCTAATTACAGTAGTAATTGTAGCAGCAGTAGGAGAAATATCACAGAATTACTACAGCCCAGTTGTGGATTATTGTGCATTTAAATGCAAGAAACCAAGACAGATTGTTTAATTCTCAAAGAATTTTCAATGCAAGTAGAAGTTTAGAGCCATCAAATGGATGGATTGAAGAACTTACTAAAACAACGCAGATCAGAGAGATAATGAGAGGTAATGGTCTCATCAAACCATCCTTTCGCTTGAATAATGTGCAGGAGCTGCTATCCTTCTCCAGTTCTGCAGTTCGTTAATGTTTGGGACAAGAGGACCTGGAAGCATCTTGCCTACCAGGACTGCAGGAAATTAAATTTCCCTTTGATCTGTTGGGTGCTGGAATTGCCCGTTCCCATTTCCATTACCCATACATGCATTTGACTTATAAATAGCAGGAAAAACTCTTGCAACCCAGAATCAGTATTATATTTAGATCATAAAGTCAATAAGGCACAAGCAGTTCTTTGTTAGGTGTTTGTCCCATGCGTGAGGACCCAGGGTGACTGCAGAAGCCTTGATGAAATTAGAAGGTATGAACAAAAAGGCTAAACAGAATTTGTTCAGATCCTAAGGCAGATCCTTCAAAGACACTTCATTGCCAGGTAGAACTGAAATGTCTCTTATTTTCTGCAGCTTCCATAGTAATGCTGACACTAACACGTCCCCCAGCGGCAGCCTGAGTGGTTCAGAGTGGTGGTGGTCAACCGTTGTTTTTTCCAAATCCTTGGAACTTGCTGGCCTCAAGGCTGCTCAGACTAACTGCTCCCAACAGCTCCCAACCACCGATGGTGTGGTAGGACGTTGGGACATCTCAGCCATGCCCTCTCCTGATGCATTACAGTGACCAGGAACCGTCTTTGCAGCTCTGTGTTTTTAGGATGAGTGTCACTGGTTGTGCCTGTGCTCACTCTGTGCTCCCTTTCTACCCACTCGTCACCCTTCCAGAAAAGGAATAGCAGAGTATTCCTGACTCAGGGAGGGGGTCTGTTGGCTGTACCATGGACTTCGAGCTTTCACAAGATCCATAATTTACCTTTAAATGGATGGCTAACTCCAGAAAATAATTATCCTGATGACTAAGACATCATCTTCTAATTGCCAAGGGAAAAAGCAGAATCCTGGACTGATGCTCAACAAAACATTGGCACGTATTTCTATTTCCGTTCAAAAATCTTTCTGACTTTGCTTAGGCAAGCCGATAAAGGCTGTGTGACACAAATACCAGGGGAAAAGAGAGAAGTTTTCATTTTATCTGTTTTTCTCTGCCTTATCTTTGCCATGTGGTTCATTTCCAAGAGATTTTGGTGGGTGCTTTGTTTTGACTCTGAACTGATGGCTCTGGTAAGCCATAACTTCTGGCCATTCCTCCCAGCAGAGCTGAAAGAGCATTGCTCTAGCCTTGCCAAATGGGGTACCATTTCCTACACTGTTTGAATCCTCCTGACCTGGAGAGATCTGTGGGATCCTGAGTACTTCCCAGTCCCATTGGATTTGGTGGAAGATGGAGGTGTTCATTTATCAGTAGCACAGAGCCTGTAAGCATGAACTTCATAGCAATGATCATGAAACGGAGCACAGTCTTGATAGCAAGTGTGAGGGGAAGCTAAACATAGTTTCCCCTAATCTCTTGGGATCCGGGCATTTATCTCTCTGCTTAATTGAATGAATGGGAAATTAGATAAAACTTTGCAGAGTAAATCTTTTAGCAAATGTGATACCCAAGTAAAAAATTTTCAGCGGACTCTACATTTTCACAGCTGCTCCTTTGTTTTGTGGAAGTGTATTTTGAATGTAAGTCCTGCTTACATTGCATCCCTATTAATTCTATTGTACATATTAAATGTCCTCTTTGTAGTGTGTAAAACCAGAAGGGAGACTAAAAACAAATAGCATGTGTTTAAAATGTTTTATGGAAGATGGCACCAATATTTTCTGAAAGCCTCAATGAGTCCAAGGCACTGCTCTCCGGTAACAGCGTTACTGTTCAAGGCCAAAACTGGAACCTAAAATTAAGTAGGAAATAATGGAAAAGAGAGAATATGCTACTTCTCCCTACAAGAGACAAAAAACCATGTAGACAAGACCCCAAATTTTTGCTTGCTTCTCTACCAGCCTACTTGCATCTGTGACAATTTAAGTCCCATTTGCTCTCAATGGCTAAAAATAAAAGTTATTTGCCTTTTCTTTTAGCAAATCCTGGGAAGTCATTAGGAGTGACATCCATGCTGTACGTTATCACCCACAGCACAGCGATGTCTCACATACACACGCTGTATGAGGCACTAAGGGCCCCTCTGCTCCCCTTCTGTAATGTGGGATGGAGCTCTGGGAATTGGTCTGCAGGGGGGGTTTCTCTTCTTCCAGATTTGTCTTTTACTCAGTGGACTTGGGGAAATAGATTTGCAGGAATCTGTCCATAGCAGCTACCCTGAGGTCTTCCTTCTCAGGGGGCTTTCTGCAGTCTTGCAACTGGATGTACTCCCATCCCATGAAAAATCCACAGACGGTGGGTTCATGAGCTGCTCTGTGGTGGGACTGCTTGTGAGCATCTCCTCACCTGACCCAAGGTTGTTTTCACATCCTCTCTCATGACAGGACATGCATTTGCACTTACAGTCTTGTGTCAGAGGAGGGACTCTGGCATGTGAACTTCAAGTTACTCCATGAGTGGCATGGACCAGCCTCACCAGAAGACACCAACACAACCGCGTTAAGTAAGGATGATACATCCAGCCGTCCTAGAGTCAATGCCTAGGTGTCTATGTGATATCCAAAACCTCTGGGAGAGACCTGGCCAAGGGAAAGGAGACATGGCCATGGCATCCCACACGTTCTACTCATCCCTGCCTGTCCTAAGGGACCAAAAGTAGCTGGCAAAATTTGGGGCATCTGTCAGGTTATTTAATTCTGTTTTAGAAAGGCTGACTAATACACAGCAGGTTGGAAAAAAACCTACCCTCTTCTGACTTGCAGTGTGCTTTCTTTGGTTGCAGCTGGGGCTCCAGGCCTCTGCTTACCAAAGCAAACGGTAGAATCCATCCATCGTATCTGCTACAGCGGGAAAATACTGAGCAAGAGAGACAGACCCAGCGAGGAAGAGGACAGGCTTAGCGAAGGCATAGGCAACAGGACTGAGGAAGAGAAGAGGCACTTTGCCAGTCAGGGGAGATGCAGAACTTACCACCTGCTACCACAGAAGTAATTAAATTGCACTCCAGAAATGGATAGTCCACATCCAAGTGAGGCAAAACTGATCTCGTACAGATCTGTTCCAACCTGGAGAGTTATTACATCTCTCTATTTCTAATTACCCAGTATGATGCCAACTCCAAAGGCAGAACCTGTGTCACTAAAGAACCCTTTCTTTGTGGAAACAATGATTAGTGAAGGCAATTATTTCTCATGAGAAATTTCGGAAATAGTTCCTTTTTCTAGCTGAAGTTCCTATCTTTTTTTTGACAAAAAAAAAAGAAAGGAATGGAAAAATTTTGAAAACAGTGATTTTTTTTGGTTTTAGGATAAATATTCAGCTCAAGATAAGTCTTTGATAAAACTACCAAAAAATGGCATTTTTAAAAGAAGGGAAATATTGTGGGGGTTTTTCCATATGTAACTGTAACACAACAAAAGAAACAAAAGGCACCAAAAAAATTTCATATTTGTCCAAAAAAAATTTTTTTTTGATAGAAACATTTTGATTAAGAAGTTGAAACAGCCATAGTGGTCAAACTAACGGCACTTCACTTATACTGCCCACCTCCTCCGGAAAAGCTGGAAAGAAGGGAAATATTGTGGGGTTTTTTCCATATGTAACTGTAACACAACAAAAGAAACAAAAGGCACCAAAAAAATTTCATATTTGTCCAAAAAAAATTTTTTTTTGATAGAAACATTTTGATTAAGAAGTTGAAACAGCCATAGTGGTCAAACTAACGGCACTTCACTTATACTGCCCACCTCCTCCGGAAAAGCTGTCTCTCCCTCCAAGATCTGGGACAATGCACAACTGCAGAGGTAGAATAAAGCTGCTTTGACAGTGTCATCTGGACCATCTATGCCAGTGGAGCTTACCTACCCATCAGAGTGGGTTGGTTATGGGCAGTGAGATGCCACGCACAGTTGGCCAGGGCTATAAATCCTTCCAGAAGAGTTGCCTACTCGAGGCGCTGCCTTGGGCAGGATGCAGAAGGAGTGCGCTTTGTTGTAGGCATGCCTGTAAGTGTCAGCTTTATCTCCCTCCTCGGAGGTGCCACCAGCCTACGGAAGAGCAGAAATGAAGACACGGGTGAGTTAATACCACTGTGTGTCTCACCTCACCTATCCAGAGTGTTCATCCCCGACCCAGACTGAGCCACTTGCGTTACTCAGCTGCCAGTGGTGCTTGCAGGCAGCGTTGCCCGAATGTTTTTCCTCATCGACAGAACTGATGCTGCACAATTTCTGATTTGGCAGTGGAGGATATTTGCTTAAATTGACCCAAGTCATGCCATGCTTCTTCCTACCTTTCTTACGTACATGTGATTTTAGTGGAGCAAAAAACTTCTGGGCAAACAAGCTCTAATGGGTGTTTTGATTTGAGACCCAGTATGATGGGAGACCTTTATGAACAAGCAGAAATGTGTCCTGGGGGATAGAGCGGCAATAACTGATTTAGTGAGTGACTTGTCACACGTGGGTTATCTCTGACCACCAGTCCAGCCTTGTAGATATGCTCATGGTGGCTGTTTCTACTGGTGAAGCCACTGCAGTTTGACGTGCCTTTCCCATGTAATGGCCTGTGTCTGCGGAGAGAAGAGTAAAGTGCAGATGCTTTTGGGGTGGCTGTTTTGTCTAAGTGCACATCAGAGACGTTTTACTCCACATGTCAGGGCAAGGGCCCTGGCTTCTGGTCTTGATTTAAATAAAATATCATCAGGAAGGACGCCAATTCCCCTATATTTAGACCTTGACATTTAAAGCAGACATTTCCAAACACATCACCACCACAATGTCTCTTCAGTAGTTTTACTGAAAGGTGCTGTTTAGCCCTGATCAACTCTGGGGGAGCAGGCTGGGAGAGGGATTAGGAGGTGCAGTGTGAGCCTGTCTCCCACATCCCTGCAGAAGGACCCCTGCAGGTGTCTCTGGACCGTGGTCTCCATCAACAACACCTCTGCAACATAGGAAGGACGCCAATTCCCCTATATTTAGACCTTGACATTTAAAGCAGACATTTCCAAACACATCACCACCACAATGTCTCTTCAGTAGTTTTACTGAAAGGTGCTGTTTAGCCCTGATCAACTCTGGGGGAGCAGGCTGGGAGAGGGATTAGGAGGTGCAGCGTGAGCCCGTCTCCCACATCCCTGCAGAAGGACCCCTGCAGGTGTCTCTGGACCGTGGTCTCCATCAACAACACCTCTGCAACATGAACTGAGATCCCAGGAGGAAAGGCAGCAGTGGAAGGGATGGCGATGCCTACCCCGTTCCCCTCCAGGCTCCAGCTCTCCATCACACCCTTCTGCTCCTTGACTGGTCAGTGAGACAACTCCCCATAATCCTTTTCGGGTATTTCCCACTCTCCACTTTGCACAGCAACACCATGACACGGCCCCAGGTCCCACCTCCAACCTGACGGCCAGTGGGAAGGTCCCATCCATGGGGGCACCCAGAGGGACAAGGGTGCCCCAGCTTTGCCTCCAATGCTGATGGCAGCCTGTCTCCTTGTCCTCCCTCCATCCCTAAAGCAATTTCAGGGTGGTTTATACCCAGCGCAGGCAGGGCGAGGACACGTCGGTGTCATCAGGCGGTGACGGCGTTTTCGCAAAGTGCTTAGCATGGTGATTTCTCGCCGCCTGCCTTGCCACGAAGGGCAGCTTTCTGCCTGGCATTGTTCTGCTCCCTAATCTCGGTCATGTGCTCTTTGGCATCCAGATTCTCAGTCGTAACCATCCAGCGCTTTGATATTTATTCTGTGTCATTCGATCAGTTGGGGGGCGGGGGGCAGTTCTTTCCTCCCCCCCTTTTCTGCTCGGCGGCGTGATGGCAAATCGGCTGGATACAAGGACCCAATCACGAAATTGCTGCCGCGAGGAAAGAAAAAAAACAAGCCAAACCCAGACCCAGAGAGTAACATATAGAGCTATATTTTATTGAATGGGCATGGACACATCCCTCTCCTGACAAAGCCCTAGGAGGGTTCAGATGCAGCCCCCACAGATGCCACCCCATGCTCCGCTCCCCAAGCGATGCTCGCGTGGGTCCACCCCAGCCCGCAGATAAAAAAACTTTTGCTGTCGTATCACAGGACACGGTAATCTCTTGTATCCCATCTCTGTAACCCAGAAGCCACCTCCCCCTAATATTTTACATATTCCCTAAATTCTTTTGCAAGGGGGCAGGAGAGGAGATAACGGCGGTGAGTTGAGCCGAGTGGGAACTGCTGACTGACAAAGTGTGTAGTGCAGTACGGGTGCTTTCTGGCTCTCTAATTATCCTTTTCCTTCTTGACTCCAGTATCACATGTAGCCATGTGTAGAATCATAAAATAATTATGCAGTGTACAAGCTTTCTGGGAGCATGTACCACTGTTTTCCTAATTCTTTATCGCTCCCATTGATCGTGGCGTGTGTGCATTGATCCAAGTCGGCCATCTGGTTGGGGAAGATAAGCGTGCGAGTGTCTTTGCATTGCACTGTCACTCAGGGAGGGGGGTACATTTTGGCTGTAGGGAATTACAGGGGCAGGATTAGCCCTCTTCCTAGGAGTAAACTGAATTTTAAATGTAGTGTTGCAGCTGCATGGACCATGTTGCTAACTTCTGTTTTTGCCCATAGACTGGGTAGATTTCTTTTTTATTATTATTACTATTATTATCATTATTTCCTTCTCTTTCCTGCTCAGACTGTATTTGGAGATAGGGATATGGCTTGCATTAAATGGAGGGGAGAGAAGGGAAAAGGAGGAATGTCCTTCTCCGCACATACTAGACTTGTGAGTGGCTGCTGTGTTACAGGATTTCGAAATGGCAAAACCAGCTTTTAAACGCAGGCGAGAACCTGCTGGATTGAATGCATTTCACAATAAGAATCATTGGTCCAAAAAAAAAAAAAAAAGAAAAAGAAAAAAAGATGAAGTTATCAGCCTATGACAGGAAATTAAGGAGTGGATATTAATCAGCTCTCTTAACTTTGGTTAATCAAGACAAATAACCCTAATCACATGTTATCGGGATGTGTGTTTAATAATCAGAAACAAAATAATGGAGGCTTTTTTTTTTTTTGTAAATTTACTTATTTTTTCTTCCCTGCCAGCTTTCCCCCCAAACAACGGGCATATCCTGCAATTGCTGGAACTTAGCGGCAATATTTTATCGAAATGGCCGTTGTGGGTGCGTGTGCGCGCGCTCACATCCCTGGTCGTCCTTTTGTCAAACGTGATGGTGGCCATTGTTGTCTCATATTCTGCAAATGTATGGAAGGTGCCTCAAAGCCTTTCCTCTAAAATTGAACAATTCTGTCAAAAAAGATTAGTTCTATTTTGTCTGCTGCTTGCTGACTATTCATGAATGTAAAGAGAGAGGGCTTGGGTGTCATACTAAGTTGCTAAGGTGGCTGGCTTTCGGCTATTGACTTGAGGATACCAAACCAGAGCCTACAAAAGAGCAGCCAGAAGGAGAGGAGAGAACTGGTCTGCCATGTGTTTCAGCTATACCTTCTTTAGCTGCCCATTTATTTCTTTTGTTGCCACAACTTTTATTGTCATACAGTTGAAAAAAATGTTAGACACAGGCTTCAGGCTGCACCAAGCAGAAAAAAGGATTAGCATATCACTAGGATCATCTTACACTGAACCAAATTCTTTTCAGGATGTATAATTAGTGAATACAGTCTCCC
>NW_009260191.1:409163-434163 GCF_000687185.1 Egretta garzetta
TAGGGGTGGGGGGGGGAGCCTATGGATAGGGAAAATTAGCTCAGATCTCTGGGTAGGAAACGAGAAGAAAGGAAAAGAAAAAGTTGCCTAGTTTAAGGGAGGATTTTGTACAGGCTGTTTCCTCATCTTGCCTCCTGCATCGTGTTTAAGAAGCATTTTGTACGTTCACAAAATGTGTGGGAGTTGCTTGTTAAGAAAAAAACATAATATTTTTTGTTACAAGAGTATGCACAATCACCTTCCCCGAAGGGGACCAGGAGGAGAGAAATCGTTTTCAGAGCTGGTCCCAAACATGGGCAGCCGGAGACGGGCAGCGTTTCTGCGCCCGCTCTCTCTGACGAGGGCTCAGCATCGGATATGATCCTGGAGGATGTGTTACTTTTTTCTCCTCGTGTCTGCTCCCAGCTCCCTTCTGCCATCTGGGAACTGCACACTTCGCCGTGCGCTACAATAAAAAAAAAAAAAGCTGTTTCTCCTAATGCCTGGATCTGCATGACTCAGTCATAAAACTGGGGCTCCATATACAATGCTATATGCATTTTTAAAGCAGAAGGAGAGAGCTAGATGGAAGGATTAATGGTCTATTTTTTAAAAGGGTATAGGCCATTTTCAGTGATGACAGAAATAAGCATCAACCAGGCAGCAGGACTGTGTGTTTAACACATTCCTTGTCTGTACAGAAAGCAGAAGAGCTCCCAAACGTGGCTGATATTGATGGAAAAGGGGTAGCCTTTGCCAGTTATCCAGAGAATTCAATTCCCGGATACTTGGCCCTAAAAATCTTTGATTCAAATTAGGTTTGCATCACAGTGCGCTTGCAAAATGTGCCGCTGCATCGCTCTACCTGGGGTAGAAGTGTGGTTCTGCGGGAGCAGCAGGGTGAAGAGGAGGCCCTTGACCTGCTGCACCCATATCAAAGCTCCCGTGCATGTCCTGGTCCATGCTGCCTCCAAAACTCAGCCACAACTTTGCCCTGACAGATTCGGGGGTGCAGGAAGAGACCATCTGAGCCCGGCATTCCCTACAAAATTTGAAAGCAGATTTACCCTGGGAAGGAAACAGAGCTTCTTTTTCAGCTCAACGGTTGGTAATTTCGCTGCGTTTCATCACGCCACACGTTTGACATCACCGCCTTTTCAAACTGTTCAAGCCAATTGTTCCACCAAAGTAGCAATCAGATGTGAATATTCAGAAGCTGCTCTGGGGTGCTCGGTGGTAATTGGTCACATCACTCACATGGTCTCCTTCCCATTCTGATGAGAAGAGGGGGGAAATTTGCTTCACGCCGATACTTAAACACCCAGACATAAAAATCTCATTTAGCACAACTGTTTTTTTTTTTTTCCTGGGGGTTACTATAGCTGCTTGCACGCTTATAGTCAGAGGGCACAGAAGGGGAACAAATGAAAGGAGAAGTCAATTAAAACGGCGAACACAAATGCCGAAAAATGTTCGTTCCTTCACGCAGTTCGGTCCCCACTGTTGGCCCTGCTGATTCGCAGGATTTTTGTTGGATGGATGTGATGCAGTGTACTGTGGCCAGGTGAAAGGGAGGAATTTTAGGTGAAGATCCCAATTGCGGCTGTACTGACGTTTCCGGGGACCCAGAGCTCATACTGGGAGGTGGTGGTGGCAACCCAGATGTGAAGCTTAAGAGAGCAAGTGTGGTGAATGAGTATCCCTTAGAGTCTGTGTAACTCATACACCTTGGGGCTAAGAAAAAATGCTTAAGAGCCAAGAAATATTTGGGGAGAAATTATCTGAATCATTTAGGGAAATTATGCCGGTTTACGACTGGTGAGTCGCACGTATAGAGGGCATCTATTGTCCACCTGGATCTCCTCTTGACTTCAAAGAGAGGATTTTTGGTAAGGGATGTCTGCAGGGTGGACTGTCATGCAAAGCGGCCATGTCAGGCACTGTGGCTTGTGATCTTCTTTATTATGCTCTGATAGACTGAAGAGCTTGTGAAATTATGAACGAGGGCGACTTAAAAGCTACCGTTCATTTAGAGTGCGAAATAGAAAGCCTAGTGTGATGTTCCTCGTTCAGAAAAAATTACCCCTCATGGACATATTTTATTAGGAAGTAGGAGATAACCCAGGATGGCCGGAGGTATCCAAGGGTGTTATTTTTAGAGACTGATGAAGGCTCCCAGGTAGTTGCTCTAGTAACACGTAAGAAGTGGTTCGCCTTACTCAACTCAAATGTCCTCCTTCCTTCTCCTTCCAGTAAAAACTAACTAAAGTAGAAGAAAAAAGTGAATTAAAAAAAGGACAAAACTAAGGACAGAGCAGCAGATATTGGGATGATTGTAATCTACCTCCTGTAATTTTGTAATCACACTAAAAATGCAGTTAGCGTGCAAATGACCTAATTTACCAATACCTTGGGCAGCACATAATAGAAGCCCATTTCACTGGTCACCTTGGGGTGGTTTGGTCGAGGCTGGAGCCGTGTGTCTGTGGGTGCTAGATCAGCCTGCAGGTGTGCCTCTCTGAAGCTTGCAGGATATATTTTCTGTAAATAAATACTGTTTAATGAGTATTCTATGTGCATTTTATCATTAGCCTGATGCTATAGAGCCGTGCGGACCCAACCTTGATTTATAAAGCTGTTAAAATGTTTGACCTTGTTTAAATAAAAGCCTCAAGGTTAATTACAACAAGCATTTGATATACACTCTCTCTGTTTCAGTCGCCCTGATGATTTGTAGGAGGAAAGGGTAATAAATTCTCATCTTTTAAAAGTGACTGCAGTGCAAAAGCGTAAGAGTTCGCTTTTCTGCCATTTTCATGTTTTACCACACTTTGATATGTGATACATTGAGTGATGATGAGCTGCCTCTTCCTAGGGAGCACTAGAAACTTGATATTTTTACTTAAAATATAATAAGAAGCATGTGAGAATGGAAAGAAAAAGGTTGTTGGGAATAAAGAGTTGGAGCTTTGCTCCTGGATAGGATGTATCCATAATGAGGTAAACAAAGACATTGGGTTTTTTTTTTTCTTAATGCACAGAAAACAAATTTCACAAAATAAAAACCAATTTAAGTTTCTTTTAAAAGAACTGGGAAATATTGAGGAAAGTTAATTGAAGCACATTCAAATTACAATAAACACATACAGGCACAATTATCTTCTTTTGACTAGTGTGTGGCTTAGAGATGTTTTATCTTTTGTTTATTGCACTATTAAAAATATGGAGAGGCATCAAGAAAGGGTAGATAGCCACCATATGGAATTACATATTTCCCCTATTTATATTTAAATAACTATCCATGAGAAATTATGCACAAATCATGCAATAATTCCCAACTGAAATGACTGTTTAGAAAATAAAAATTCTGAGGCACAATATTCTTTTCATATTAAATTGCCCATTTTCTGTACATCATATATGTTTGTACAATACCAAAAAAATGCTGCATTACAGCCCAATACAATTTGTTCACAATGCTAATGAAGATGGATAGAGGACATTGTAATATACTGTAGTAATTCATAAGCAGTGTGGGAAAACAAGACAAACAGGCTCAGAAAGCTGGAGCATAATTTTTTGTTCCCATTTTCAGAGTGAATAGTGGTAATTTTAATAACCTGCTGGTCTGACAGATTTAATGATGCCGATTAACTTTTATTGCTTGATTCATGCCATGTTCGCGTTTGGGGTGAATATTGGTGCCTGCAAAGTTTGAGTGGCTGGTTTTAGGCAGCTAAAAAGAAGCTCCTAACACCCTGCAGAGAACTTGGCAAGCCTGAAAGCCTTGTGCTCGGGATGCCACCCTCTCCCTGAAGAGGCATGTTTCAAGCCTGAGCCTCACTTTCCAGTAGAGCTGTCCCCCCTCATTTAGGGATGGAGGGTCCCTCTGCCCACCAAAAGGTTCCTGGACCCCGCAGGAGTATTAACTCTGGGTTCGCTTGCAGGCAGAAATACAACTTGATTTCTCTGATTGCAAGTTCTGATTAACTGCGACTAAGCCGCCAACACCGAGTTCATTTTCACTTGTGATAAAGCCCAAAAGAGGAAATATTTTATCAGCAAAATATCTGGCTTTGATTTATACCTCCTTCAAAATGAAAAATGATGAAATCTTTTGACTTTCTAAAATGGGAGGGAAAACTCCAAATCAGCTGATGTGTCCTTACATGCTCAATACACGTCAAAATTTTGCTTGTCTGCTTGTCTCTCTGATAAATCTAACAATTTTAGGTCTTATAATTCATTCAACATCTCTTACCCATGTCCTCAGATAAATAGGTTTTAAACAAGCTTCTCTTTTCACCTTAAAGAAAAGAGGTGAAAAGCCCTAATGATGGCCCAATCCTTAAAAGCAGGCAGGCGATCCGACGCACAGCAACACACAAAGTAAAAAAGTTTCTTCCCATTTTGGTGGACTTCAGTTTTTCCCTAAAACCTGATATAATTTTAGCTAGACGTCCAGGTCCCAAGCACACCTTGCATTGGCTGCCACACACCAACCTGTCTGGTCCTCCACGTGCCCCATCTTGCCAAGCCAGATGTGACAGCCGTGCCTCCTCATTTTGAGTGGCCAGGCACTGGCGACTCTTCTCCCAACACAGCCCTGCAGGTACCCTGGGACCCCCCCTCCCCAGCAGGACACCCTGATCAACATCTTGCAGAATCACGTCTTACAAACTGATTAACTGTAGCTGTTTTATTTGTGTATATAAGTGTATATAAGGAAATCCTGATGGGGGGTTAAGGTGGTGGTTTATTTATTTATTTATTTATTTTCGATCAAACTCTTCCAGGAAATGTTCAGGTCTGTCAGAAAGGGCCAAAAAATTTCAGTAGGTTTCATCTGAATTTTATGCCTTGTTTCTTTTTAAAACTTGATTAGATTCCCTCTTTGATGTTGTCTTGTGGATCGAAAGGCTCAGTTGCTGTGTAAACTCCACTTTGTTTCCAGGGGGTGTTTCTGGTCGGTATTTGGGGAATTATAAGGAGTCCTTAGTACGTTAGCATTGGGGAAAAGAGTTTTCAGTCCAGTAAAAAGTGACCTTCGTGGAGTGCTGCTGTCACACTCTTCTGGCAAAACACATCACTGTGGTCCCAGTACTGCTGATAAAGGTGTCTGCTCCACGCTAAACTCTTTAGTTTTCATCCTTTCCTTGTGCTTCCAACTCTCCTTCATCTAATTCATGTCCTGCCTCTCCATCTGTTCACATCAGCTCGAACATGAAGTCATTGAAAGGCTGGAATCGTAGTTAAATGCTCGTATGAAGGGCTGCAAGGAGGTCCTGTTGCAGGCGCAACAGTGTGTGGGAATATCGGCACCATGCCAGGAGGTGGGATATCCTTGTGTGCCACCAGCCAACGCTGCACCCATGGCCATGGGTATATGGCCCCATATTACTGAGAATTACATGGAAGGATCTATGGAAAAATTAACGTCTGATACCAGTATCTTGTTAGTGGCATCACCAGAGTTGGTCCCGACTTCTGTCTGTAAAAGTGCCTCACAACCTACTCTCCTCCCACGTTTAATTAGAAGTTAGCAACAGTGTCACAGTAACCATGGTGCTCTAAAGATATAAATGAAACAAGGTTGGCACGGAGGAATAACACCATTTAATGAAGCCACTGATGCCAGGTTCCATTTTTAAAAATTGCCATGAAACGCTGTAGTACTTGTTTAAAGAAATGATACCTCAAAGGGCAAAAATGTTTGGCCGCAAGCCTTATCTTACATTTTAATTTTTTTTTTTTTTTAGTTTAGTTTAGCTATTTAGTTGTTTTATTTCTTCATTTAATATAATTTAATTTCATTTCATTTCATTTCATTTCAATTTCAGCAAACCCCAGAATCTTGTCTGCAGAACTAATTTACTGGGGAAAACAAGTTTTGGTTGAAAACTATGAACCAGACCTCTACCAAAGCTGGGCAAAAGAACTGCCAAACTGTTGCCCAGATGTCACCATACTAAAAAACCATTCTGTTTTCATTTGCCCTTAATGACACTGAATGTCAGAGGTGGAGAAGTGAAATGTGGACAGTCCAGACCAGGCACAATGAGAGTCCTGCCATGCAGCTGGCCACAGGCTGGGGGCCGCTGGTGCCTGATGCTGTGTCGTTGGCACAGCCGACTCTCCCCCACTCCATCTCATCTTCCTTCCTTCTCTCACATCCCCTAGTATCTCTGGTGGGGTTCCTGGCACTGGTGGATGCAGCCTACTTTGGATGCAACCTGAACAAGTTGAAGTATGGGATATCTGCATATGCAGCCAAAGAGCATTTCATTGCCTCCTCTGCTCCTCGCCTGATGCTGTGTCGTTGGCACAGCCGACTCTCCCCCACTCCATCTCATCTTCCTTCCTTCTCTCACATCCCCTAGTATCTCTGGTGGGGTTCCTGGCACTGGTGGATGCAGCCTACTTTGGATGCAACCTGAACAAGTTGAAGTATGGGATATCTGCATATGCAGCCAAAGAGCATTTCATTGCCTCCTCTGCTCCTCACTCCTCTCTTCCCCTCCCTGTTCTTTGGTTTCTCCTGGGGAGAACTGGTAGAGGAAAAAGATATCTCACACCGCACCGGCAGCTCAGTTTTGCACTCATGGTCTATGTGGGGATGGGCCTTCAGTACTTGCCCTGATTAGCTCAGTCTGTTGCATTGGATGGTCTTTGGGTCAGAGTGAAGGGAGATTGTTCTGAGCCTCAGTCCTTGCCTTTTGCTTGTGTTTTCTCCAATGCCATCTGGCAAGAAAGCAGGTGAGGACAATTTGGGTGGGACATGATGGTGCAGTACCTTCTGCCTTCCTTCCATGGGAAGGACACAATGGCAGGGTCTGTAGCACATTGCTCTTCAGTTCTTTGCTAGATGCACACTCTAGCTCAGCTTGGGAAAAGCACATGGGACGTAAATGGTGTCGGCATGGCATTGGTGTTGGCATGGCATTAGCATGGCATTGGCATCATGAGTTTTCAGAGTTGCATTTTCCAAACAACTCCAGGTAGAATGTTGTCCACATCCTCTTTTGCATTCCAACCATCTGCCATCACTTTGGCTATGCTTCTTCTCCCAGGGGGAGGGGATAAATCTGGGTGCCGTTCAGGCAGTGGGGTGCAAAGGGACTTCCTTTGGCACTGCCCAGTAGAGCCTCTAACCAAGAAACATGGTAGGGCGAGCAGCCCCAGCATCCACACACCCCCTCTCCTTTCCAGTCCTGCTGGCAAGATATAAGCTTTACAGGGTTTATTTACCAATTTATTTTGTTTAGCATTTACCATTTATTTCTCTCCCCCAAGGGGAAAATTTTCTCTTTTGCCCATGGCACGCTTAGGGAAGGACCTGGGCACAGTATTGCCCAAGCAAAATTAAAGCCAGGAATCTTCCCTGTGGGGCACAGTGCATCCCGTTGTCCTGTGTTTGGGCAGTGCCAAGCACAGGGAGGCTCTGGCCTCTGAGAGGGTCAATACAAATAAATAATACGAAGCCCTGGAATGACTCATTTGTCGGAGCACACCTGCATACCCCATCCCACAACTGTAGGGCTGGAAAGGCAAATAAAACAGTTGTAACCCAAGCCTGGAGGGCGCTGGGGACTGAGGGGAGGGAAGCCGCTCTTTCAAACCACTGTAACCCAAGGAAGAAAATCATCAGCCTCTATGCCTTTCACAGCATTTGATGACAAAATGGTTTGTGGCTTAGCCATTGTTTAAAGGCCATTCCTCAAATTCCTTGTTTACTGTCAGCAGGGTGAGTTGTGGACTCTGTGACTTTAGCTGTTAATGGGCCTAAACACTTCTGCCAACAGATTAAGCTTTGCTGAAACGTTAAGAAAATTGGCCCAAACAGAGATAGGGAGGATTCTTGTTTAGCTGTTGTTTCATTTGCATGAGAATCATTGTCTGTAGACAATGGCATTTCCATATCGCCCAAAGAGCGGGCAATTGGGTGAAACTCATTCAATTTCTGTTAAATGACAGAAATTGTTTGTTTGTTTGTTTCCAGAGAGAAAGAAAAATGCTCATTTTCAGCTGCAAGGATGAGTAGATCAGAAGTGAAATCCAACCCCCAAATACCTCCAGCTTGTGATGGACTGGGAGCTAACAAGTTGGGATGACGTAGAAAGAAAACACGAATATTAAGTCGTAAGCGTGTCTAAAGCAGTTACTGTCTGTGGAAGAAGAGGAATAAGCAAAATCGGTCTATTTGGGGAAGGTGAAGAACAAGTTCCTTTTAAAAAAAAGTGAGATGTGGTTTTGCTATGACTCATGGTACTGAATTTCCCAGGTGATCCATATCCTCGTGTTATTTCCATATAAATGCTGTCCTAACAGGTACTGCTGTTGCCAGAACTACTCCCAGGTCCAGTGTTCAGGAGAGGGTTAATGTGACGCTCAGATGACAGATATTCTTTCCATTTCCCTCTCTGTTGTTAAAAATAATAGCCTGGATCCTACAATTATTATTTGAATTATAGCAGCACCTGGAGTCATCAGCCAAGATTGCAGCCCCCTTGCAGGAGGCACCGGCCAGAAAAATGGAAAGGTGGTTCCCCAGTGAGCTCCCCCTTCTCGTGGGCACAGCCAGCAGAAAAGGAGCACCATGGCGATGGAGAGAGAAGGCTCGAAGCCACCATCAAGACTGGGGCACAGGGAAGAAAGGTTGTGTGCTGCTCTAAGCCCAGGCACATCTGCGACCCGGGTGAGTGCATTTGGCCAGGCGTGACAGCGTGCTTAAGGCCAACGTCTACTGCATATTGGTGCAAGGAGGGATGAACCAGCTCAATACCTTAGAGGCTGTTTTCTGTCATATTGCTGATTAGTGCCATGAGATTTTACTTCAAGCACCATTCGCCATTTCCTTGCTTCAGGAGATCCTGCCGTTTTCTTTCTTTATTTTTTTCCTCTAGACCTAATACTTTTGGCCATCGCTGCTGTTATTGGCAGTTACCTGTGGCTGCTTTAAATGCCACTGGATGCGAGGGGATGTTTACATTTCCCCAATTACATTGTCTTTGAACGGTTCTAAACTTGACTTTGATTAAACACGCTAATAACAAGAGAGGTTCCTTTTTTTTTTTTTTTATGAATGTCACTTGCTCGAGTTGAAAAGACATGCTCTTAATACTCGCTTTTCATCTAAATCAAGAAAGCAACACTAAGCAAAAAAGTATTTAACTGTAGCATATAGGATTGTAAAGATGGTAATCAGGGACACTGGTAATTGAAGCTTTTGGGGGAGAACCTTTCTTCTGAATCCTTCAGTCTGTTTAATAGGATAAAATTAGCTTGAGTGGCTTGGTGTTTGAAGAGGTTATGATATAATTGGAGCTGCCTCCTGGGTTTGCTGCTGGACAAGGCGATCAGGTGGAGACATGGGAGGGCATGGGAACCTCTGAAGTACAAGACTCAGCTTCTGCCATACTAATTAGCCTAAATTAGCTATGCCAGTTTTCTGCTTCCTTTTGAATTTCCCTGATAATGCTTTTATCAGGACTGTAAGAAAAGGAATATGAAAATGCGCACAAAGTTCACTGCAGAATGGCAAAAGCGGTGGCGACTGCCGACGTAAGTCTCAGGCTTATTGCTGCAAGCTTCAAAAAACCAGGGGGGAAAAAAAAAGATTGAATAGCATTAGTAAATAACAAATGGATATCAAATACAACCCCCAGGGATTTAGAAAGTACTATGGCTTGCGCTCTTGAACACGAAAGTTTACAAAGCATCTGTAAGAAATTTATTATCTTGAGGATTATATACATATTATTTTGAGGCCAACCCCCTCCCCCCAAAACCCAGCTCTGCTCTTGAGTGTTTAACCCAAGGTGAAGGAGCCGGTCCTCCTCAAGGCAGGCATCAGCTCAGGCATCTCGGTTTGTGCTCCATCATCCGCAAGGCCCAAGAGAGGCTATTTGTATTTTGTTAGCTGCTGCCATTTTTTTAATTTTCACTTCCAACCCCAATTAATCAACTTTAACCATGCAAAGAGATTTGCAGCGCATTCAGTATAGCTTGCACAAATCTATTTTAATTGAAAATGTGAGAGGGGGAAAGAAAGTAAGGAGGGTTTATTGGTTTTCTTTCTATCGTGGAAGGGATGGCTTCTCTTACCAGTGGGTGAAGCAAACCAGGAGAGGACTTCAACTTTCACAGGCATGTTAGGGTGCACTCTCACAGATGAAGACAGCTTCATACCTGAGGAAGGCTTGAGGCTATAGGGAGATACAGATTTTCCCTTCCCAAGTAGCACCAGCTTTGATTTGGAGACAGCTCTCTGCGGCCAGAATTGTCCATGCCTCTAATTGCACATACGGACATTAGACACTGTAGGAACAAGCCTCGCACCAGCAATCTGCTCTGCTAATCACCATCAGGGTCCATTGGGTCCAGAAGGCCTCCAGTCGCTGGTTGAGAGGGTGGAATGAGATCCCAGGAGATCTGCTGGACCAGCTCAGGGGGTGTCAAGGTTCAGGAGCTCTCAGGAGTTTTCTTATGTTTCCCACCAGCCCTTCTTCCACCTAATGCCCTTCAGACTGTCTCAGGAATATTTTGCAAAAGACCTGTGTGAAGTTGAGAGGATCTCAACCTCATTCAAAGAGCAGAGTTTGCAAGACTCACCCAGCCCTTGCCTTGGTCATGGTTTTCCACCATGTCTCCTGGATCACACCACAGGCTGTTAAACAGACTTGCGTCAACTCACAAGTTTAAACAGTTAGACTTGATGATCTTAAAGGCCTTTTCCAATCTATACGATTGTAACTCCATACTTAGAGCCATGACGGAGAGGGTAATGGGGTAGTGAGCTGATCTGAGGGACCATGATGGATAGGGGTGACTTGTGCTCCAGAGGACAATTTCTAGTAAAACTAGACTGGTTTAGACACATTCTGCATCTCAGCACAAGAAAACCAACCTGAGGGCATTGCACTGTTACTATTCAACACTGTCTGCTTTCCATGGAAAATCAATAGGGATATCAGGGTTTAAAAACTCTGCTAAGCCAGGGTTGAAAAACTCTGCTAGGCCATTTTGTTGTATTTTATCTTATTCTTTCTGGAGAGGTAACTGGTTGAGCTTGCATTTCTAGCAACTGCTTCAGAGCAGTTTGGAAGGACCTGAGAAAATGAGTTTGCTTCTCTGCCTCCTTCCTTCCCACATACAGGGTACATGGAACTGCTCTTGGGGTTGTCTCTTAGCTAGAGGGATGTGGTCCTCGGTGGAAAATACAGTTCAGATTCTGTTTTTTACAAGCCTTGACATCTCCTCTTCAGACTCCCACACTCTCACAACACTTGTCCTGGCTTTTTATCAGGTGCAAACACCTGAGTCCTGTAAGCCCTTCAGCTCTGGCATGCACACTTTATATTCACTCGAGTGCCTGCGCACAGACAAGTGTTCGAACAGCTTCGTCTCCCATCCCTGCGAGCCCCAAGGCACAGCGCTGGGTATTACCTGTTCAGCTACTCCACGTGTTATACCGAGGGCTGGAGCCTGCAAATGCTTCTTCACAGGAACAGCATCACTCCCGTGACCAAGTCCTCTCAACACAGATCTCGCAGAGGTGGATTTATATCAGTCCACTCGGTCTCTTTACATCCACAGGGTTTTCTTCAGCTCCTCCAACTGCAGAATAAATACAGTGGAACTGTTTTTAAAATCGCCTCAGTCCAAAACATGGATTTTTAAGCTTGCTGCTCGAACCTCTGCAAGGGAAGTATTCTGTTCTTGAAAAGTATTATTGCCCAGATTAAAGCTTTGAGAGTTGAGGGGAGTCATTTTTAATTAGGGAAATGAGAAGCGGGAACTCTTCTAGTTTTTTTCTGCCAGACTCTCCTCTTTGGAGCACTATCCTCATTCGATGGAAATATTTAACTGGTAGGAAGCATGAGGCAAAGTCTTGAGTGACAGCTGAAGAAGGGACCTCAAGCTGTTGTCCTTGAAACCAGTGACGAGTTTCCCCTTGACTTCACAGGGCACAGTAGCCAGCATAGCCCAACTCCAGACATTTTTATTCTGCAGCCAACTGCGGTTCCTGTTCAGAAAAGACAGACTGTTCCCCAGAGGAGATGTGCAGGACGGAAAAAACCTTCTACGGATTAAAGGCTGGACCAAAGCCCCATCAGAGCCAGTGCAAAGCCTTTCAGTGGTCCCAGTGGAGCAGGAGGCAACCATCAGTGCCCAGGCTGACCGTATGAGTGTCTGCTGCAAAGCTAGGAAAAATGTGGTTGGACATAATTCAGGCCTGACCCAACCTTGCACCTATTTGAACACAGCGGGCCTTTGCTCAGTCCATGGCACAAAAGGGTTTGTCCCTTCAGCCCCTCTGTGTACCCAGGAGAGACAAGAGCTTGCAGAGCATGAACCAGCTTGGCAGTGCCTCCAGCTCCTGTGACAACAGAAAGCCACTTCTCTTGTGCTTCTTGCTTGTCCTTGCAATGACTTCTGCAAGCTGGATCTGCTTCTGTTCAAACATGGCACACAATAAACCAATAATCATTGCAGCAGGATTTTTCTACCCTTAACCTGAACCCAAATCACCCCACAGACCTGGCAAATGGGTCACCTACCTGATGTCTGATCTGCAATCAGCATGCCTCTGACTGGGATGTCTCAGGAGCATGATGATGTGAAGTCAGGAGTTTTCTGGAAAAAAATTAAAAAAGAAAGAAAAAAAAAAGCCAAGACATTTCTGGCTAAAGTGCTTGTTGGTAGTGTTTGAACTTGTCCTCAAGGCTAGACCATAGCTACAGAAGGGCAGGAGAGATGGAGCTCTGCCTGGCAGCCACAGCGGCTTCCCCTTCTCCTGGCAAGGTGTCTGGAGGAGATGCCCCAGGTCCCATCCTCCTCCCTTCTCTCAACAACCCACAAGGCAAAGCATTTTGAAGCTGGTTTCCATCTTACACAAGGTGTTTGCGGACTCGTTTCCCCCATCAGTCAATGTCATTGCACCCAAGACCTTTGAGAGACAGAGGCGATGCATGACCCTGCTGCAGATTGCTTCCCGCTCCCTTCCAGGAGCACAAGGTTTCAAGCAGAGTGCACTGAACCTGTTGGGTGGGAGGCCAAAAAATGCCCTCTTCTTAAACCAATTCCCCCAAGTCTCTGAAGAGAAGTAAACCACAGCAGCCCCAAAGTGTCAGCAGCATCCAAGAAGCTTTCGGCTCAGCAGAGCACGAGGGAGGGCTGGCTCAGAGAGCGCCAGCAATGAGAGTCTCTCCTTGGCTCCATCAGGCAATACGGCAAACAAATCATGTCTCTTAGAAGAGGAAAAATCTATTTTAGAGCGTTCTCTTTTTCTGTGTGGGTGCTTATCTCTGGTCACTGCTGTTCACCGTGTAGAGGAGTCTCTGTGGCATGCATTTCTAAGAGGGCAAACTGTCTAAAATTAGCTGTTAGTTTAAAATAAGAGACTCTGCAGTTCTCCAGGGAGGGGCATTCATCCTCCAAAGGAAACTGTCAAGGATTGTTCAGGATTACTCTCCAGCTGTTCAGAACTGCTGCATCCTTTTAAATTATAATGTCAACATGTCGCAAATAATATGGAATGACAATGTCTAATTTCTGTCCTGTGAGGAATGAAAAGGAAGGAAAATCACTGGCATACTAGATACATACCATATTTAAGAGACCAGGTAACCTTTCTAGGTGTCTGTAGGAGAATAATTAGTCAAAACATTAATGAAAATGTAATTTTCTAGCTAGCCTCTGAGATCTAGAGGCTTTACATTATGATTTCCAGGCTGATGCTCTCCAGAATAGATTGTGTTGTCTCTGGGGCCAAGGGATGTAGCAACTTGTCCACTGATGGGGTTCATTGTGTTGAGTAGCTGGGGTTTTTTCCCCAAAAATATTTGTCACCAGCCTCTCTGGCTTTGAGGAAGGAATTTCCACGCCAAATTGCATGAACATTCAAGGGGCCAGACCAACATCATAGTTATTGCTGATCTTAACACCCATGAGCAGCTCACAGTGAGTTTATCCCCCCCAAAAACATGACTGAAGTAGCAACCCTGAGTACATGGGCATACAAGTGGAAACCACGAGGTTACAGCAGTTCACGGTAACTTGCACCATGTACATGCGTATCCCTTCTGAATTTTAAAGTAGGTCACCGAGAGGAGGGAGGGTTTTGGCAGACATGGTTTTTAGCTGTTTTCTGAGGTAGTTGTAGCTCTGAGGACTGAAGCAGACACCTATGTTGAGTTATGAGGTGAGTTTCCGGGACTCAGCTGATGAATGGTAACTCATGAAGCCGTGGTAATGTGATTGCTTCAATCAGATGCCCACATCCAGAGCTTAAATATTCTCATAAGCTCTCAGGGTGGCTGTCTATAAAATATAAACAATGCAATATAAGCAAGAAGTGTCCCAAGGTATACATTTTGATGCTCAGATTCCATGCAGCACTGTATATTTTCCACCTTAAGTTAAAGAATCCAACATGTTTTACATTCCCTTGCAACGGGAAGCTATTTTGATAAAACCTACAAATGATCCGTATTGATATTAACTTTTTCTTTTTTTTTTGTAAACTTAATTTGAATTTAGAAAGTCTCTAAATGATAATTGAATCACAAGTCTGGATTAGGATTCTAGCAGCAACACTTGACTTGGTCAAAATCACTGTTATGAAGAGATGCAATTTTTACACAGTACTTCACATTGATTAAGTAATGTGCGAAAATGGAAAAAAAGTATTCGAATCTTAATCATAGTAATTTGCATGAAATAAAAGTCTCTGTCAAGGGAATGCACATTATAATAACTCCTGGGTGTTTTGGTTGCATCAGTGAGCAAAGAAGTTGTGTGCATTTTTTTTTGTCCTGATATACAAGAATTTCCTCTATTTTTAGTGTACCTTTGATTATAGAAGAATTCAGAAATATGGCAGTGTAGTTAGGGAGAGACTGTGAGACAAACAGGTATGTTAAGAGAAGCCAGAGTTCACAGAGGGTTGATAATGTATGTACCTGAATTAAGTACGGAAACATAAACCAGTGCGTTGTAAACATGGGAACTCAGTTTGAAGCTAATTAAGGCTCATTTGGTTTTGACCTGCATCAAACAATAGCACTAAATCAGAAAAGCAGATGCATTTTGGAAGCTACTGAACTGAAGAACCTTATCTGGAGCCCAGTGGAGTCAGCAGAGACCTTCTCACTGACTTCAGTCAATCAAGCCTTAGAAACGTTTGTGTTTATTTACACAAATTGGTCTGAAGTAGAAAGGGGGTTTAGATGCAGGCCCCGCTCGATTGCATGCAGATGTCAATGCTGCTAAGCGCCGTGGTGGTGTCACCGTTATCTGTGACTGAAGCAGACCCGGGAGCTCAGGCGCCTTTCTCTGGGCCAGTGTGACCATTGTGCAACCTGTTTTATTTTAAAGAGTTGCTATTTCAAAAATCAATGGGCATCAGCTGCTAATTACAGAAAATCTATGTCTTGTCCCTTCAGCAGATTTTGCATTTCTCCCACTTGCCATGCTACCTTTGCTATGGGTTGACAGCTTGGCTCCGTAGCAGTAAGTCATGGCCACCCCCCAACCCCTTTTGCATTCGTTCCAGCTTCCTCCGAGGTAGGTTTGCCACGTGAAGTTTTTGGTGAATGGTCTTTACCATACCACACCTGGATCCCCCCGCTGACCTTGAGATTAATCTGATGCTGTATTTTCCGAGAATATAAGAAAATAGAGGCTTCCAGTGTGGAAGCTCATTTATCCCAGAAATGTGGTTTTGTGAGTGGGAGGCATCTGTTCTGAATGAAGGTCTGGGATCCACGATGCCCTTCTCCATCTCCCAATGATCACGAAGTGGGACAAGGACTCCTTGACATTTATGAACAGTCAGCATAACTGACTATTTTACTTTCCTTAGAGCTTAACAATTGGTCCAAATGCTCCTGGCAAAGGAGTTTTCTAGGCAGGAGTTTTTCCATTCCCCTCTCCCTTTCATTTCTGCAAGATGTGCTTGTAATGGGGGACAGATTCAAAGACCCCTTTGGAGGAGGGCCCTTTTTTCAAGCCACGCTCTATGCCTTCTGTTGAGACCTACAGAAGTTGCCGTGATATCACGGCATTGTATCCGGAGGGGCATTCAGGTATCCCCAGCCGCGACATCATTTGGATAATTGCTTCTTGCAGGGGATTGGAACAGGTGTGGGGGAGAAAAGTGTTGAACAACTAAGCTTGGAAAGGAAATGTAGCTTGAAGTTTATCTCTTCTTGCTGAAGCTGTCAGTAAAGCTAGAGCAGGAGGGGGGTTTGTTTGGGATTTATTCTGGGGGAGAAAGGCCCTGCTGTCTTCAGAGTGAGATGAGATCAAGTTCTGCTTGCAATACCTCTTACATGTTGTAGATGCGGGCCAGGAGATTTTTTTACATCAAAATAAAGGAATGGATGGGCCTGCACTTATAAGAGAGTTGGCATTCCTACAACAAGCGTGTAGGTTGATAAGGATTTTCTTTATTCTTTTCAAAAATAACCTTTCCTGTGAAATGCAAGCTCAAGAACATTATCGGTTTCATAGAGAAATCACATGAAAGGCTGTATTACAATAATGAAGAAAAGAGATTCCGAGAGGAGAGCAGCAGCAAAGGTACTCAGTGCCTCCTTGGCTTGAGCTGCTCCTTCTCCACACAACTGATGTTTTCAAACCTTGTTTTTTGGCAAAATCCTACTTGTGGGAGAAATGCAATGTGCACACAAACCACCCTCCGGGCACAATGCTGGGATCCCGTCTTGCTTTCCCCAAGGGAATACCCAAGGCGTGGGGGCATTCTCAATGTGTGGGAGATGTGTTCCAGTAACGAGGGTATCTCCATGTACAAGCTGAGAGGAATGGCAATATGCTGTCCTGTGTTTCTCCTAATTTGAGAATGTGCCACATATCGGATGGTATTAATGGGGATGTGATAGCTATCGGCACGTCCCTAGCCCTGCAAATGCAGCCCTGGCATTTTACCAAAGGGAAGGCAAACCTACCGCTGTCATAAAACATCGTACGAAAAAGGGAAGAAGGAATTCATAAGAAATAATCCCATTAATTAATGCCCAAATCCCGGTCCCTGTGCACAGCCTGCAGAAACGCTGTGCATGTGAGGAAGCAGAGGCAGCGGAAGGGAAGGTAAACACAACCCCTCTCCTCGGCTGGAGGAGCATTCCCTCTTCTCAGAACCATGGGTCTGCTCTGCCCAGTGTATTCCCTGTAGCTCCCATCAAGTGCCACCCAGTGCAGAGCTTCGTGGCCGGCCCTGGGTTGTCCCAACAGGAACATGGCACACAAGAAATCATGATGAGAAAATGGTCCTTTCTCTTCCCAAGGCAATGATGAACATGTTCTGAGTGTCCTTATAGAGAGGGGCAGCTCCAGTCCATACTTTCCCACTCTCATATTCTCATTTGTCATTAAGAACAGTGCTGAATTAACAGGAGCACTAAGCAGAGTGTCCAAGGACCTTGTGAGTGGCTTTTAAGAGCAGGTCAGACAAATATCTGTCAGGAGTAGTCAGCTAGCCCTAATCCTGCCTTAAGGCAGGGGACGGATGAGGTGGCCTCATTAAATCTTCCTGGCCCTACAACCTGGTGTTCTCTGGCTTTGAGATCCTTCCACTACAGAGGGAGTTACTACAAAGAAGGTCCTGTGGTTATTGTTTTGATGACCCTTGGGATTGCTGCCATCTTGGAGTTGTGTCTTTCTTGGATATATTTCAAGGGACGTTCCATAATGCATTAAGTCAGGAACTGCGGGACCACAAAATGTTTGCACACCTGAGATGCTCTTTTGATTACCAGAGGACATTGGGTTTGCCTGCGGTAGGAGAGGTTCCAGTTAGACTCCCGGGGGCAATAATTCCAGGAGAAACATGTTAAACTGGCTAGGACTCACTCTACAACTGCTCCCCAAAGCCTTTAGAGTTGGCAAGGTTTCCTAAGTGGAGAGTCCTCTGCTCTGGAAATGATATCTCCTGGTGGGTCATCAAAACTCATCTCTGACCCCAGGTACAAGATGCCTCAATTTAGTCATGTTCCCAAAACTGATGATGACCTGTGCCTTCTCCCTCCAAGACCAGCAGTTTTAAAACCTGTGGTCCAATTTGAACCACAGGATACTCAGTTATTCCAAATGTTGTGGAATTGCCAGATGGGAATGTCTGTGCTGAACATGTGGGGAAGGCAAAAGGGAACTCAGCGCAGAAGGTACATGGGGAAGGGACTGGGGGACTTGGGCATCAATCTGTTGGAATCCCAACTTCTTTAGTTCCTAGGCTGGGGGAAGAGCTTCTTTTAATGGTTTTCCTTTAATTGCAGAGGTTTTCCACAAGTCCTAATTTGTTGACAGCTGGATTTAGCTCAGCGTATGGTCTTTAACTGTTGTGAACCACTCCCATGCAAGAAAAAGCATGCTCTTTAGATCCCCAGGTCTGCAATGCTGCCCTGTTAAGGTGGTGTGTCAGTAATGTCAGTAATAAATAAATTACCCAGCTAATTTAAAGGTAGAGTGGTGATAAAAAAAGAGAAATTCAGCTTCCATGTGCATAAACATGCTGTGAGAGCAGCTGCCCTTGCATGGGCATATAGATGGGGAAAAATACTTGGCATAAAAGCAGCAGCACAGATAGCGGCAGGTATTTGGCTTCTTGGCATATATTTAGGAGGGCTGTGCTGCTTCATTCACAGGAGCCATCTTTCTTTTTGCACTCCATTTTCTGTTCTTATTAATCCACAGATCCCTCCCTTTGCTAAACCAGGAATTGGAGGCAGATCCCCAGGGAATTGCTTGCATCTTGGATCCTCAAGCAAATTCAAGCTGTAGTATGCCACCAGGGCAGCGTTATCCCTACAGAGTTTTTAGCAGCGTGCCTTCTAACCCTGTTTAAGCAGCTCTGTTTTTAAGTGATGCAGCTACTGGTATTAAGATATTCTGAACCATCATTAGCTCTATTTACTGAGCCTTTAGATGTGTGAATCACTGCAAACATCTGGAATGAACAGGTGGAATTCAACCGCACTTACTGTACATTTCTGTTTTAATGGTGTTTGGCTTCTCTTTTAATTGAACACCGATTCTTCCTGGAGACCCAAATGTTACTACAGGCATATACGAATTTAATTTAATTGGCAATGAGTTAAAAATTATTATTTCAGAGGAATTTTTGATGTTAACTAATGAGGCATCTTGTTCCATACCTATTCCTGCCATTTCAGCCAGCTTCCCTGAGGAAGCACAGGCATTGCATCGTCCGTCTGGCAGGTTGCCCTAGAAACTTTTGACCTTGGTGGTGAGCAGGCTGGGGCTGGGGTAGGGTGGAGCCTCTCCTTGCATGGGGGCAATGTGGTGCTGGGAGATGCATAACTACTCGTAGGGTGCCTACAGCTGAGCCAGGGTGCAACCCCAAGTACCCTGTGTCGGTGCCTGGCATGCAAGGTCAGCCACATCTGGTCAGGGAACCAGGCTCCTGACATAAGGGTCTCATTCGAGTGGCTAAAACCAACAAGGCTGATCCAACCCTAATTGCAACGGGGTTTTCTGGTCGGAGGGCACCTCTGGTTTTGTAGCTGTTTCACCTGGCATACACTATTGACCCTTAGGCAGGGACTTGAGTTTCATCCAAGGTGAAAGCCCTGGTCCTGTGTCTGTTGGTCCCCAGTTCCTTCTTTGCTTGGTTTCATCTCAGTGAGGAAGAGGACCAATTCCCTGCTCCATGTTGGAGCAGGCACATCCAAGCTGTCATCTTCTGTAGCTGGAGCATAGTACTTCTGCACCCTACTACATTCAGGCAAGTCAACAATGAGAAGGGAAACCTTATTTTTAACTTCAATAGGAAGAGAGCACCAACCCTCAGCCTCCTTGGGGTGAATTATTCAGGCTGCCTCCTGCCGTTTGAGGCGTCTTCTCCAAGCACCTACAGCAACACTGAAGGAGTGGGAGCTGTCTTACACCACTGACCTTTGCTGATTTTTGGAGATATGCTGGTCTTCAAAATACTGTCTCAGAGACATTAGTTTTTACCACTTGCTATTGTTTTCCTTTTTATCATAACTAGCAAAACATCTGAAATTGAGAAAATTATCAGTGTCCACACATGTGTAGTAGCTATTTCCCTTCACTGCCGCTTCCCCTCTGTAGCAGCAAGGTTGGGCTACCCAGCACTATCCGATAAATGTGTATAATGGCCAAAATCTGGTTTTGAAGGCAGTCTTTGGAGAGGAAGGAGGAGGAGGAGGAATGCAGCCATTACACCAGTGTTTTGTAACATCCCTCCTGTAAAATTATTGTTAAGTGTGTAGCACATACGAGGGTGCTGTCGGTAATGCTGATGGGATGTCATATATGACCTCGGGGAATCCTTTTCCCCTTTTTGCAAAGTGTGCCTGCTCATACCAACCCTTCTAAGGTGCTGTGACACCTGAATAATTCATCTTTGAAAGTTACCTTCTGATCTTCAGGAGATAGAAAATATTAATTGCCGATGTGATAACAAGAAGTTCAGATGCAAGGGGAAAAGTGTGCATCTGTTTGCTTAGCTGGATCTCCACTGCGCAATGAAAATCACCCGTATGTGCTGGAGAAAGTACAAGTTTTCTCCCTACAGATAACTTGCTCCAGTCATTTTTTACATTTAGAGAAAACAATAATCCTTCATTTACATCTCTTAGCCTTTTAATTATTTTTTTTATTAAATTGCCAAGTTTTCTATTACCTAAACTGTGAGTTTACTTATTTTGTGATGGCAGATTCTTAAAATGGATTGTGTCCTTCCAACATCACTCTTCTTTTTCCACCCTTGCATACATAGTTCAGTTACTATTTCTTCTATCAAGGTAATACTGGCCCTGCTTTGCAGTTCAGGTTTGCTCCTCACTTCACCCAAAGGACTGAACTGTAGTGCCTCACATCTGGTACCAAAATAACTCATTGGTGGTCTTCAGAGATGGGTTCTGCTTAGCTTCTCCTTGACTTCTACAACCTCAAGCATCTCTCACGTCTAGTGAATATTGAATTATTAATACAAAACAAATGGCACTTCTAGGCTGGGTTGGGAGAGCTCTACCTCCAAGGCAGTATTTTCACAATCAGCATGCTCAGATTTGTATCTTTCTGCTGCCTCAGTCAGGCCGGGTATTTGAGCCTGGCCCTTCCTTAGCTGTAACTACAAGGGATGCCCATCTTATGAGCAACTTCTGAAGGTCTCAGTTTCTCTCCAGAGCAAAACAGGAAAACATTACATTCACCAAACCATTAAAATATTTAAAAAATGTGAAAGAAAGGTCTGGAGCCTGACCTCATTGTACTGAATATTGTACAAACACGAAGCGAGAAGAAAGTCCCAGTGTCAAAGAGCTTGAAGTCTAAATGATTTCTCTAAACAGAAAGTGCTTCTTTGGCTGCCGGGCTGATCCAAATAGGCTGGGGCCATGCTGAGGGTGCCTCCTTTCCCGCCCCGCATTCCCACCGGGGCCCCACCAGCATCCACACCTGCTCCCACACACATCGGTGCTTCCCAAGCAAGCTGGCCAGGGCAGTATTTTTGTGTTTGCACAAAAAAGGTGAGCAATTACCAGGCCACACCTCTGCACACAACTTCTCATGCCTCTAAAGTTTCTAAAACTCTGAGTATCAGGTTCCCGAAATCACTGCTGCCCAGGAGGGAGGCGTTGCACAGGCTAAGTCAGCTGTACGCTATACGCTACTTTTGGATGATCACATTATTCATACTTCGTTTTTCACCTTCTTGCCTAGTTTTTAAAGAATATTTCTGTTTAAACAATATCTTTGCTTTTAGGGGCATTAAGTATGGCGGGGTTTTCCTGCTTTTTTAGTGCAATGCCATGTCAGAGCTTGCTTGCTTTCTTTCGTTATTTATTTTTGCCCATGTTTTAATGCACCCAGGCCCTTTCCTAGTAATAGCAATTGGCATCTGGTTTTCCATCCCTCTGAGCCCAGCAGTGTTGCTGCTCCAAGACTCAGTTGGTTGGAAACATATAGGCAGCAAAAACATTTACATTCAGCACGTCTAACGTCATCTGGGACTTAAACCCACAACATTGGTGATGCATAGTGATAGATATTTAGTCACATCAAAGCTATTTGCTAATTGCAGACACTTCATTCTTGTTTAATGTTTCATGTGCAAGATTAGTTGGTTGATTTAATTGGTTCAACAAAACTTATGTTTTAAGTTAAAACATTAGTTAAGACATAATGTATTCCCCTATGGAAAATTCCCATAAAACTGAATACATCGGAAGTCAGTTTGTGCTTTGTAATTCTGTATCCAGTCCTGTAGTCAGTCGGCCGACCAGAAAACTACACTTTCTTGCTGAAAAGTCTACCGTTTAATAGCAATCCAGCCAGGGATTAAATCTTGTAAGGTTTTTATAGATGCAAAATTACAGGGTAGGGTTATAATTGTCTTCTGCAGTCTGTTTTAGTTGGGTTTTTAGCTAAAAAAACAGTTGTCAGGGTAAAATGCGTATAATTCTTATCCATATATGTCCAGGACTGCATATCTACCTGAATATATTGAATTTATGTGCAAATGTGTGTTCACACAGGTGTCCGTGTGACACACGTATAATGTGCACGTTTACACTACGTGTGTACCCATGTTTATGTTTATGTTTATATTTATGTTTATATTTATGTTTACACACAACCTAAAAGCAGCTAGTGCAATACAGACTGCACAGGAGGTTAGTTCAGACACCTCTCCATGACTCGGTATTTCACCAGAAAACGCCCCAAATCTTTGCCAAGCTTCCCAGCAGCAGCACAGCAGCGCTGCCCAATGTGCCTCCAGGGAGGAGCTGAATTTTCAGATCCTGGTGCCACATGAGAGGGGGCAAGAGATTTGACTCCAACACAGGAGTAGACCGCGAGCACCAAAATTCACAGCTTAACTGCCCTAAAATGTTTGGGGATCTCCATTATGATTTTTTTCCTGAAAACTTTCAAGAGGTTTTGAACCCAGTTTGCTGCTAAAGGAAGATTTTTGAAGCCCAAACCCTCTGTATGTTTGCATGTCTATATATGAGTATTAAAATGTTGAGTACATGGACCACCAAAAGTTTGTTTAGCTTGAAGTTAGAGATTTGTTTTGCTTAGAATTTAGTCTCTTGATATTTGGCTGATCTCTTTGTACTGGCTTTTATCTTAATTGCTTTTTAAACTATAATTATGGTGCCACATTCACATAGCTGTAACACCACTGTAGTTTAAGTTGAGCGTGTTTCTATTATAACTTCTATTTTTAAGTGGGTTTTTTTTTTAATTCAGACATAAAATTTACATACGGCAGCCATGAAACTTAGCAAACAATGTCTAAGTCAGGGAGAAAATCCTTTTTTACAATATTTGAGAAAATAAAATAGTTTGCGGAATATTAAATTAGAGGCCAAAAATGAGTAAATTAGTTCTCTCCCATGCTGCAGTTATAAAAGAGGGAAAATGCTCCATTTAAATATCCAGCTGAAATTTTGCATGCCATTACCCCATAAATAGAGACTCACGCATACAAGCATCTTAATGTGTATATACCAAAGCCATATTGACACTGCAGACTATCATTACTCCTTAAGGAAATGTCATGGGCTTTCCTTTTTTATTTGAATGAGCTGTGAATTTATAATTCTTTCAAGCAGTTGGTTTTAATAAGGTATCGCTCCGTTATTTGCATTTAACGTGCTCTCTAAATACCTATTTGAAGACTAAACCACATCAATCCATTAGGCCAGTAGCACAGCCCAGCTTTTAAAAAGTCCACATAGGGCTGTTAGCACGGTGTCCTACCAACCCGAATCCCCCTCCCTGCAGAAACATTTCTTCTTTTTCTTCCAATTCAGACTAACATTTGGGGGAAAGAAAATTGCAAGGCACTGTTTTGTAGTGCCCCTTTTTCTAGGCAAACACACGCAAATAACATTAGGACTGTGACCGGCGTGGATGAAAGAGGGAGGCAGCACGTTTCACCTGCCCACTTCAGCCTCTGTTGTTAATCCCCCTGGCGCATACGCCATACGATTTCTACAGAGCTCTGGGGGTAAACTGAGGCTTATGCATCTATAGGGTTTGGGGGGGTTGGGGGTGGTTCTTGCCACCTTAGCACGGCCTGAGGAGCTGTGAAAAATGCTATATAATGCAAAACATTGTGCAGCATTGGACCTGGCATTGAGAAGAACCTCTACATCCAAGCACACTTAATATTGTGTTTCCGTGGCTGAGCATGCTCCTGCCACAATATTACCGAAAAAGGGAGATCGGTTGGGCTTGTGTCATGTTAGGGGCCAGATCAGTTTTGAGCAAGGAAAAGCTATTCTTATTTTTAGTCTTCTCACTGCACTAATTTAAGGTTATTCTACGAGGTCCAAAGGTTACAGATGAGCTCCCTGGTAGAGCATTTTTTTTGCTTAAAACCATGTAAAAAAGGAATGACAATAAACATTGCAGAATGCAAAGTGAATGGGAAAACTCTTGTTGCACACAATCTGTTGGGAGATGAGAAGAAATGTATCACCGCTTTATTTTCTTTCCACCAAAAAATTACTCTAAGCAGCTATTTGCTCCCCCCTGCCATTATTTTCCATTCCTGTTCTGTGTAAATAACGTGGCTTTCTAGAAAGGAAAAAGGTGCCTTTCCTGGAAATGCAGGTTCTCAGCAGAGTGAAAAACTCCCCTCCTGACCCCGCATCGCTGGAGACGCTTTCCCCAACTCCTCGCCCTGCCAAAACGGCAGATGACGAAGACCTGAAACCTTCACAACGTTTTTCTCGAGACTGCTGTCGCTCCATAACTCTCCCAGCCATTTCCAGCCCCGCGATATTTCCCCCCCCACCGCCACCTCCTTTGTGCTCCATTCAAGGTTTTTCTGAAGTGAGACAATCTTTCCCATTTTTTTGTCTTCTGTCTGCATCAAAGTTAGGACTTTGTTAGGGATTCTTGCTATCGGCATCTGTTACCTCTTTTTCTCAGGGGCTAAGGAGGAGGCTGCTGTATGGCTGAAAAAGGCTCTCATTCAGCCTGCAATTGCTTCTCT
>NW_009260191.1:439163-459157 GCF_000687185.1 Egretta garzetta
GCTTCCAGAAACACATGGCCCATTTTAACCAGTCAATCTCTGTAATGAATCTAATCACAATGTAAAACATTCCCAGGAACTGCCGGCCTTACGGAGTGCTAATTACAGATGAAACTAGCCTAAGCCTTCAGAAAAATAAAAGAAGACATAAAGAAGGAAAGGCACCGTGTTTTAGCTGGACCTGCAATTCCAATTCAGGGCAAGCAATGCAAATAAAAGAGATCCAACAAGTGCCAAAATTAAAGAACGTGCAAAATTAAGCTTTAAAGCCTTCTACGTTTTATTATTTGACGAATGCTTAATAGCATTAGAGCAACTCAGAAGGGTGATCTCTTGCTCTGATCAGCAATATCCCTCCGAAAACACATATTGCCATCAGATTCTCCTGCAACATGGCGCTACTGTCGCAGCAATGAACCGACACCAGATACAAATGCACTTGAGCCTGCTCTATGATTTGAATGCATTTGCGCCTCTGTGCTGGTGGTTTAAATTCACTGCAGAGAGCAACTTGCAATACTTTTAACAGGCTCTAATCTCTCTGGTTTCAGTTTGAGACCAAGAGGCATTTTGTAACCTCAGCAGTGGATTTTTATGGTATGCTTAGAAAATAGAAATGGATTTCCAGGGGGTTTAATTTATCAATATCTAGTCTTTATGGGAAACAGTAGTTTGCATAGGAAAGGGGTTAAAAGAAGGTTTAAATTATGTCTCTAATATTTCCTGAAAACTTTGTACAAAAATATTCTATGCCACAAAAGCCCATTAAATATTCAAACTTTAATATACATTCCTCAGTAACAAATGTACAGTTAGATAACACATAAAGAATTATGAATGACTAATTATATTTTGCATATTTACAGCAAAGACAATTAGCAAATAGCTTTTATATGCAAAATAAATGAAAAAGTAATTAAGATGCACTAACTAGAGCAGCAATATCAAGTCTGTTGTCTTGTGATTCATTCCTAACAAACATAATAATTATGCATTCATTGTCATATAATTAAAACAGCTCTGTCCTTTAGAAAACTGGTTATTTACTGTATAATAACCTGAAGAGTGGCAGAAGTTCCTCATAATGGTGAGAAGGATAATTAAATATTTCTTCCTGGTGTCTGCTCACTCAGTTGAGTTTATTATCTTAAACTTGTGTGAGAAAACATTTCCTCTGTGTTCCAAAAGCTCCCCTATTCACCACTGGGAAGTTATGCCTTTCCCATGCACCACTCCCAAGTCAGGTACCCAAAACCTCCCTGGGCACCACCCAGGCATTAAAACCCGTCCCAGGATGAGAAAGCTCGGGGGCACCAGCCTAGGGAGGGTGGGGACACTCTGGTTAGAGCCTGGGGGTCCCTTCTCCTCCATGCTATGACCTTGGTTGAACTTCTTCAGTGTCATTGCCGGGGACGGGCACATGTTTCATTTTGTGCGTGGAGAATATCCCCTGACATGGGCAGAACTACGTCCTTGTAGGACCGGGGACTTATTTGTCCCACGCCACAGCCCCCCAGCTCGAACACAGGCATCACCTCACCTTCACTCTCTGTCTTTTCTTATTCCCTTCATTTCCCAGCTCTTATTATATCTCAATAAAACATAATAAATTGTCCAGTCTCAACTAGAACCCTTAATCACTACCCAACAGAACAGTAATATCCAGTACTGTAAGCCGTCTTTATAATACTAATATCATCAAGCACTTTTTTTTTTTTTTTGGTCTCAAAATTCTCTTTTCTTATAAACCTCAACTGCAGAACCTGCCGAGCTGCAGTGGAGGAAAAACAATGTAATTGCTTGGCTGCACGTACGGCTGGCCTGGATCAGTAATCGGATTTTGAGGGACTCAATAGGTAAGGAGCAGGGCAGAGTGAGCCAGGTTCACCTACACAAGCTGGGACGGACGGACTTAGCTCGTGCTGCCAGACAGACTTCATCCTCCTCTCCAAGCCCTTGATGTCGGTTCTTGCCCGTCCCAGCCGCTCGCCTCCCTACGATGGGAAGGGATAGCCACTCTCTTTAACGTTTCTCTACCAGACGATCTTTCCTCTTCTTGTTTGGGCAAAACTAGGCCTGCTCTGCTGGTCCTCTTCTTTTTTGGGCAAAATTAGACCTGCTCTGCTGGTTCAGGGAGAATCCCCAGGCATGGAGGGGTCTGTGCAAGGGGGTATGGTAAGACCAGAGAGGTCCCCCTGCGCAGAGGAAGACTCAGGACCAGCTTCGCATAGCCCCGTGCAGGGGAATCCAGGGTGGTTTTTAATTGCCTTCGGTCCCCATCACCTCACCCCCATCACTAGGAATATTTGGGGTATCCCGATATTTGCCCTGAAGGGACGGGTCAGCTAGACCCTGCTGCAATATGCACAGAGGGAAAGAAATAAAAGCACCGCATCTCCCAGACACACGGGGAATAGCACTGTGCTTTTCCCCCAGTGCCCTCTGGAAGGCAGGGGATTTTTGCACAGCTTTCTTAATACTCCAGGGGGAAAAAAATAGAGTCTCTTTGGGCTCTACACCCACATTTACTCAGACTTTCTCATCTGCTCGTTTCTGCGTTGGAAATGCAGCAGGACTTCTACCTAACCTACACAGGAGACCCCCCCAGGCAATACCCCTGCAGTGTGATATATTTCTTTTAAGAGAATTAGGCATCCTGTGAAGCTTGAGTCCCAAAGGGTGCCCATCCCACCTCATTTCTAATTCAGCACCTAGTGTTTAGGACAGAAAAAGCAGACGGGTCATATTTTCTATTAAATCCTCCAGAGCAGGTTTTTGCAGCTGCAGAGATTTCCCTGTCTTTAGGCCACCCTTGCACTCTGCAAGGCTGACCTGTTGCTCAGGGGGATTTCACAACAGCTCTGTCTTTCTCTATTACCCCCTTTGAACCAATCTGAAGAATGATTTGTACTTCTGCTGAGTAACCAAGCATTTACTCGCTTCTTGCATAGCCAATACCTGGTCCATTGCCCAAGTCAGGTACGGATGGAGGGCAAATATGTGTAAGGATAGGCAATTCTGCTGAGATCCCTTGGAGATCCTGACCCATTTTCCTGGTCCTGCAAACCATCTCCACCTCATATGGAGGAACAGGGAGCATTAGCCATCCTGCAGGGTGCATTAGCCATCTTATGGGAGCATTAGCCCTTCTCTGGGGAGTATTAGCCATTCTACCATGAGTATTAGCCATCCTACCATGAGCTCCCTAGAGCCTCTGAGGTGTCAGGATATAGCGGTTCTGTGCCCAGCTCTGCACAGAGCTGTCAGGATGACAGCCTTAACCTCCCTCTGTCCCTGTTTACCCAAAGTAAGAAGATTGTAAGGCTTAGTTCATGTTTGTAAGTGCCTCAGGGTTCTTATATGATAGGCACTATCTACATGCAAGTGCATTATAATACATGTCATAAGGAGAATTAATAAACCATAATGTATTAATTTAAAGGTAGCAGACACTCGTGCATGATAGCCGTTCTAGCTGCTCCTTTACAGGCACCCAGAAAATGATATTTAAGTTAAAATCAGGTTAAAGAAAAAGAATGCAGTCAATCACTAATGGATACTGAGTTAGTAGATATCAATTATATAAAATGAGTCACCGATAAGAACTTTGATAAAATCAGGTGTTAGGGAAAGGACACTTGGAGAGACAGATGTGACACATGCATTCATTTCAGAAGTTGTAGCGGTCTTTTTGGAAACTTGACTTTTCCTTTGGGCACTTCTATTTTCTGCGTGCCCTCTCAAAATATTGGGGACCCCAGCAGCAACTGGGCACAAAGCCAGAAGGATGGCCCTTTTGCCTCAAAACTTTGATGGCAGACAATGTGAGCCCCCAGGAAAGGCCACCCGTGACCTTATCTGAAATCAGGGTGAGAATTAAAAGCCCTTTAAGCATTCCCGAACGTAGAGGCATCCATGCGTTTTAAGTACTGGGAGAAGGTAAGGTATAGACAAAGCAGGCTGGGCAGGCTCACAATGTGATCGTAGCTGCTCCTAGACCCATTGAATGAGGGATGGCACTGAAGTAATCTGGGCTTCAAGAAGCAGGATGGACTAAGATTTGCCTGTGGCCCAGATTCAGGAAGGCAGTGATGGACAAGCAAGAGCTTCGAGTGCTGGAGGATCCCGTGGAGAGCTCTGGGACCTCGTGGGGGCTTACAGAGGCATGTGCGTGGGCTTAAAGTCCTTCTCAAATAAGAGTCAAAAGGCCAAGACATCAATAAGACACGAGTGCTCACATTTAATGTGTTTTGCACACTCAATCCAAACCCACCAACAAGCTCTCCCGATAGCAGAGCTACTGAAATTAAAAAGCTGCCTCTACTTTGGCAATGAGCTCTTGCACCTGAAGCAAAGAAGGAGCAGCAAGGCCAGCTCTGTATTTCAGTTTTTTTCTTTCATCTTAGGTTGAAATCTGGTTTCTTCTACCTTTCCAAGGTGCTGCAGCCCTTGCATTTCTCCTTCTGCTGCAGAAGTCACCCCCGGCCATGTCCCCCTGGGCACAACCTCAGCGTAGCAATGGGCCAGCAGCTGGGCTTTACCTGCAGTATAGGTACATATATCCCTATTTCTGGGTAGGGATAAGAGGTCTTTGGTAAAGGAATAAAATGAGCTCTTTCTCTCTCTCTCTGCATAAAAGAAAGAGAGTAAATAAAATTCCAGCAGCTACAAGCTGGCGACATTATAGTCATAATCCAGAAATGAACATTGATTCTGAAGAAGTCGCTTCTTCAAACTTTAACGCAACAATTAAGTATTCCATTGTCATGGCTCAATTAAATGGTATGGCCTGAGAAAATTTGGGATTGTAAAGTGAGGATGGAATGTGCTTTGATCCTCTTTCCAGGGTTATTGTTTCATTAATAAATGAACATGTCATTTGTCTCACCAGAGGGAGCTCCTGCCCTCCAGGCTTTTTCCCTTTTTTGTTCAGGTTTTATAAAGATGAATTTCCAGTGCTCTGAAATACCATGGATTAGTAGTTAAGCCTGACAGCACTTCGGGGAGTAGTGGGCTTAAAGTGCCTCACACAGGTCTCCAAAGCACTTGTTTACTAATAGAGGAAATCAGCGACCGTCTGCAGCTGCTGATATCGCATTACCATTTGGAAAGACAGTAGCTGAGATAACAAATCACACAGTTTTAATAATTACTCCTGCATTCCAGTTTTTTGTTTCCTGCGTAACTGCAAAGGCTGGATTTCTTCCAAATAAACAGATAAAAACAGTATGGAACTTTTATCTTTTAATGATAATGACAACACATCATGTTTCACTAAAAGTTTCCTGCTGAATTTTTTTCTGATTTCTAGAGTTTCAATAAAATGTAATTATACTTTATAATTCCACTCTTTTAATCTTCACTTCAAAAACTATTCACAGTTAGCAAGTTTGCTAGGCACGGAGAGGGGGTGAGGAGCAGGAGCGGACTTCCCCCACATCGGGCTGTTCATAAATTCTGTCTGGGGGTAAACCTGTCATTGAAACGGCACAAACTGAGCTGCTTTGCATTCAAATTAATACCTAGTTTAATTTGAATATAAAATAGCTCCATTTATGTGGTTATTAAGAAAAAGTAACAAAACCGTTTGGCAATGAATGGATGTTTAAGATAGGATTCACTTGCAACCTATTTCTTTCCCGTTCTTGGTTTTTTCTTTTTTCCCCTTCTTTTTTAATCCTTTGGATACTTTGGCATCAGGATGTTTTCCTATCGACAGATAAGGCTTTAAAACAAAACAAAACCTATATAATCCCAATGGTTAATATATACTCTGGGAGTCAAAAAGTTCCCATTATCCCAATACTGAATTAGACTTTGCGGGTTTTGTTCGCGTCCATCTCCCCATCTTGTCCTTTGCTATGCTCAGAGAAACCCCAGCAATTTCAGTAACGACTTTTCTTGCTAAACAATTTCCTAGATTTACTTAGGAGAGCAGAGAAGAGGAGGCGGAGAGGAATACCGCAATTATACCTTCCTCTTCCAACTCAAATTGTCCAGACTTAAAGGTAAGGTAAACTTTTCTCACAGCTTTTAGTTTGCTTACCATCAGCCCATGTTCCACTGGGTGATTAAAGAAAGCTTTTTTTAAAGCATTACTTCAGAATGATCTTAATTGGTGCAAGGTTGAGCCCTTTCTAGGAGGGGAGGGAAAAGGTTGAATAGCCTTTTCAAGTCACATGAAAGTTTCTAGGATGAATGTACGATAATTAGATTAATAAGTAGCTTAATTTATCACAGCTAAGGATTTCAACAGCCACACATTAGAGCAAGAAAAAAAAGATTAGTGTGATTCCAGTTTGTAAAAAATTGTACTGAAACTTGATTAACCTTAAATACAAAGTGCCTTTCTTTTTGTGTGTAAATTCAGTAGTTAAGGGGAAAAAAACACTAAAATAATCAGAAAAGTCCTGTTCCGTTCCTTTGTGTTTGCTAGCTAATGAGAGATATCGGGCTTGTACAAAACAACTTTTCCCTGCGAGGTTATTCTTCCTAGAACATGGATTTAAATCAAATCTGCAATCCCCACCACCACTGCTGTGGACCCCGAAGATCTATGTGAGGCGTGAGATAACGTATGCAGGGGTTAAAAATATCTCCAGCATCAGCCATTTTCATGGTAAAACGAAAGAAAATGAAAATAGATGAAATATATATTCTAGCATAAGGCAAAGTTATATTCACCCTAGTCCCAGCAATGAAAAAGGAATGAACAGGAGCCTGCATGCCGGGGAGCCGTATGGAAAGCAAAAGCTAACGTTGAGCGTGCAATTACCGGTGCCAATTAGCCAGGCACCGTTCGCTCACGCCGAGCACGACGTCTACAACACGGCATCATTTCTACAGCGCTCTCCGTTGCTGGTATCAGCCTAAAATCAAAAGCAGCGAACGCGGAAGCAGAGCAGCAACACAGAGCAAAAAACCTCGTTCGCTGATGGCAGATTCATGTAAAATATTGCCAGACCATCCAGCTTTCCCCTCGCCACCGTCTCTGCTTCCTTACCGGACAATCCCTTAATAGAGAGTGAAATCTGCTGTGCTGTTTGATGTTGCCATCCACCGCCGAGGTTGCTTTCGGTGGTGTCATTATTTATCAGCGCTACCGTCAGATTTCATTAATCTACCTCCTTAACACTTGTATCACAGCAGACAAAAATTCCCAGTGCTTTTTATGAAGACGGCTGGCACCGGGGCTAGCAAAGCCCACGGAAGGGTCTGGAGGACAGTGGTACAGTTCCTGTCAACGCTCAACAGCCATCGTCATTTGGAGGAGGCCTAATGCAAACCCAGCAGTAGCAAGATGGGAGATGCTGGGTTTGTGACTCCCTATCCTGCATCACTCTTTGAAAGGGGATGATAAGGGGGAAGGTTGGTTCATACTCGTAGGAAACTGCAAATGAAATTACTCAGAGCCTAAAAAAAAATAAATAAATTAAAAAAAACCCATAATCAAACGAGAAAGGAGGACAGTTTCTTTTAATTTTATCTCGCACTTAAGAGATGACTAAGTGCGCTAATGAAAGGCAGTGTAATTATAGCCCAGATAGCGCATATTGCGCACGCCATAACGTCGGAAAGGTTAACTCTGGCAAAGAGAGATCATACAAATCAAAGTGGCTGAGGGCACTCATGCATCGGCCTGTTTGATAAGATTGATAACTGTAACCAGTAGCTTAGGAGAATCGATTTCCACTGCCGGGGATCTCTCTGGATGCTCTCATCTTTTCTTCTGTTTATATGAAAGTCAAGCTTTAAAGATGTTTTATCATCTAATGGCGAATATGACACACAGTTACAAAAAGAATCTTTTTTTAATCTCAGAATGGAAAATTTAAGCGGGGCAGTGATTCGCTTTAATTATGTATATTGAACAAATTTGAAGAGATGAGAAGAAACTTGTTTTTCAGCCCACTGAACCCAAGTGCTTGCCTGTAATCTAAAATGGATATCTAATTATTGTTTAACATTATTTATTTAGGAGGAGTTACGACCTCTAATTTGCCTTTAAATGATTAATTTAGTGTTTAAATAAAGCTCCTTTTATTTAATAATGTTTTCTTTAACCAATCTTCACTAATGTCAATAAACTCTTTGTTTAACCTTCTTAAAGGAAACGTTTTCTCAGCTCTGAGACAATTACGAATTACCAAAACCTGTATAGAAAAATGAGCTAAGTAATTATCTAATATTATTGCAGTGTGCTTAAGAAGAGAATATTCCACACCAATAACATAAAGCAGGAGAGAGGAAACAAGCTGTTCTAAATATTGAGAATTTTAAGCAGTCTGCCTCTTTTTGAGGTGATAAGGCACCACGGAACTACCCCAAAATACTAATAGCTTGGCTAAATAAACTCATCCACTTCTATTAGCATCCTTAAGTGGTACTTGCTTCAGGTCCCAGGCACAAACCGAGCAGCACAAATATCCCCGCTCCAAGATGGTCACATGAAATGCGGGTGCCCTCATCCTGTCCCCAGCCCTCGGCAGGGCACCCTCACCCATGGTGAAGGTGACTTTGCACCACCATGATGCTACCTCGATGGCCAGGACCAGAGGGGATTAGCTCAGGCATGGGGGCAAGGGAGCACCAGTCACTGCCCCAAAACTCTGCTCCGGACCTTTGGCTATTTTCTGAAGCTGATTCTCACATACAGCATCCTGGCTTGTATCAGGAGTGGTGTGGCCAGCAGGAGCAGGGCAGTGACCATGCCCCTGTCCTGGGCACTGGGGAGGCTGCCCCTCGAATGCTGGGGTCAGGGTTGGGCCCCTCCCTCCCCGAAGGACCTGGAGGGGCTGGAGCGTGTCCAGAGAAGGGCACCGGAGCTGGGTAGGGGTCTGGAGCCCAGGGCTGATGGGCCTATATATGGGTATAGTGGCACATATATATTATGTTATAGTATACACTGGCCACCAATTTTGAAAGCAACTGCCTTTTGGGAGCCCAAGGGTGACTGCTATGTATTAAATATTGAGCACCATTTCTACATTGTAAGTTATGTTTGTGATATTACATATGCTTTCTCAGTCTTGCTTAGATCATCCATACTTTGCGCTGAAGTACACTGGAGCTGGGAAGATCACAGGAAAAAATAGGCAGCACAAACAAGGGGAAAGTGATGTCCAGGAGGCCAGAAAGTGGCAGGAGGTAAGCAGTGGAGGAGAAAGAGGGCAGATGGAGCTTCCAGGAGGAGCCAGATGAAATAGAAAGGGCAGGAGTGGGAGCAAGTGGTGAGAAGGAGCAAGGAGAGTCTTTGGAGGCTGCAGACTGGGCCAGAAACTGGAGGGGGAAAAAAATTGCAGAAAGCTCTCAGTAGAGAGCAACAAATGTTAAGAGAATGCGTGAGTCCCAACCAAGCATTAGCAGCAGGGCTACAGGAGAGACTGCCTAAGAAATGTACGGCCTTCCCTTAATCACACTGGTTACTGTCTGGAGCTCAGGTGATGGAGCTCTGAACAAGAGCTGTGATAATTGCAACTTTTGGAATATGCTGCCCTTATTATAGGCAGAGTTGAAAGGGCCCTCACATTCACAGCGCTACTCTGGTACAGCAAAAGCAGCAGCAGAGCATGGGGTTCTTCTGGGCAATTGCTCCTTCCAGGTCTTGTTGAAGACACCAGGCAGAAGAAAGGGAGAACGCGCCCAGGTTTGAATGAAGAGGGCTGAGCAACAGCGAAGGGCATCATGAAAGCCACAGCATTGCAGGTGTACAGGGAAAAGGAAAAGAAGGAAAATGGGTATGTAGGAAGCATTCATGGGAGCTCCTGGAAGTAAGAAAGGAGAAGGAACGACGGGGGAGGGAGTCTGGTGATCAAAAGGCTGTATCTAAATGGCTTCATGAACAGAGAGGGGGAATTAAGAACAGGATTAACTGCGATTCTTACTTTAGGGCTCTTGCAAGGTGTGGGGGGTCAGTTTGAGCAGGCGAGTGCCTGGCTCCAGGGGCCAGATCATGGCTCCAAGCTGGTGATAAGATGCACGGAGATGTGTGCTGGCACTGATCTGGGCTCCAGGAGGAGCAAAGCTACACTGGTGTGGCTCCAAGCTAAGCTACTATTAGGCACTTTTCACAGTGTCTTGCTCTTTCTCTGTTTTTTGGAAGGGTGGGAGCCCAGGAGCGGTGCGGTGGAAGTTGGACACCCAGCCAGGAGCAGAGCTCCCTGCCTGCTGGAGGCTGAGGGGTGACCCAGGGGTGTCAACACGGCTGCTCCCCAAAACCTGAAAACACCCAGCGGGTGCCTGCTCCCCTCTCAGTTTCTCCCTTCCCTGGCACAAAAGATTCCCCTTTGGCTTCTTTCCTTTTTAAAAACTGGCAAAGAGCTTTTGACTATTTGTTTCCTGAAGTTTTGACATTATAGTTTCAATTTTTTTCCCAATAATATGGGCTAATACCTCATCCAAGTTGTAGATCTCTAACCCAGGCAAAATCTCTAATGCCCAATCCTTAGTTCTTTACAGTCCATATCTAGGATGACACATTGGGGTGGCCAATTTGCAACCGATTTGGTAGGAGGAATATCCATGCTCTGTTTATTCCTTCTCTCCCACCTTGTCCTGACACTTGCCCGTACCCCATCCCCTGAAAACTCGGAGTATCTGAGGCCACACAGCAACAGAGTTTGTCTGATGCCATTGATACAGCCAGGAATCTCTTTTAACACCCACCCACAAGCTGACCTCTGTCTGTGTAAATGATGAGACTGGGGCCCACAAAATGACCAAGGAGTTGGGAGACCCCAAATACCCAAAGCAAGCAGAGTTGGGAAGAGCTGCCTCCATGACATCCCCTTCATGCTGGACCAGTACACCTGGAGTGAAGAAGATTTGAGCACAAGTCTTATGAGGAGCGGCTGAGGGTGTTTAGCCTGGAGAAGAGGAGGCTGAGGGGAGCCCTCATCGCTCCCTACAACTGCCTGACAGGAGGGGGGTGCCGGGGGGGAGTCGGTCTTTTCTCCCAAATAACAAGCAATAGAACAAGGGGAAAGGGCCTCAAGTTGCACCAGGGCAGGTTTAGATTGGACTATAATTTGCATTTCTTGATAAAGCTCATATCAAAAAATGTTGGAAAGTCGTATTTCAATAAAATATTTAAATTGCTGACATAGCCTGTGGCTGTCTGTACTACATAGACTCAAGATACACTGCAACTTGTTCTGAATTTCTCATCAGGTATCAAACATGCAGATTTATGGACTGCATAGACTAAATCACAGCAAATGCCCTAAATCTGGAGCTATAGAAACCCACTTCCAGCTCCATGCTCAGGTAGGAATCCTATAGCCGTGGTCCAAAATCCTACAGGGAGTCCAAAAGCAAAGTACGGTACGAGAAAAATATCCTGGGGCTAAAAGCAAAATATTACAAGGGGCAAAATAGGGCTGAAGTTACAGGCTCTGGAAGGGGCTGCCCAGGGAAATGGTCGAGTCTCCATCTCTGTAGGGATTTAAAAGCCGGGCAGCCGAGGTGCTTAGGGCCAGGGTTTAGTGGTGGGATGGCAGGGTTAGGGTAATGGTTGGGCTTGGTGATCTTAAAGGTCTTTCCAACCTAAACAGTTCTATGATTCTATGATGCAGCTTTGCCCCTCGTTCTCCATGTGGGTTTCTCTTCCCAGGGAATGCAGCTGCACCCACCAGTCCAGATGTTCAAAGAGGGACAAGACTTTCCCAGCCCCTATGTGAAAGGTGAACGAAAGGACGGTGAGCGACTACATGCCTTAAAATCTTCAGACTACGACCCACCATGAACTGTTGCCCCCTGACATATGATAGGAAGCAAAGCGTAATCTCAGCTGGGTTAGAGGTAAATGGGCAGATGTGTTTGCCCTCAGGCAGCCTGAGGACACGCCATCCCCTCCTGAACATAGCATGTTAAAAGTGGACCATCTTTTAAATAGCTGTTTACCTTCAGGCTGCTAAGTCCATGAATGGCCCACTGCTCATTAGGGGTCAAGAAGAGCCTGGTTAAAAGGTCCTGCTCCACCTTCAGTGCCTCATGGACAAGTCCCTCAGGACTTGCTTGGCAGTGCAACAACATACAGAGCTGACCCACAATACCCCCTGGAGTCCTCCTAAGGTTAGAAGATGACACGGCTTGTCTCAGCAGACATGGGAGGAATTTTCCCTAGAACCACCCAAAAACCTCTGCTGGGATGTATAGGAGACAAGTCCTCTCTGTCAGCCTATGTGCAATCCTCAAATAGGGATAGGACGCATCCAACCTTTTGAATTATTATTTAAAAAACGTGGCATTCTGACTCTTTTTGAATCCCAGACAGGTAAGAATGAAGTGAAGGATTTCTTGCATCCACCACCTCTTTAGACCGGACTGGCACTGCACTCTCAGCTGCCAGAGAGCTTTACTAACCTAAAATAAGTAAAAATTTATTAATCTAATCACAGTAAAAACCACTGGGTAGCAAAGAATTTATTTTGCTTTTCCCCTTCTCCTTTCTTTTAATCAGCCCCACAACATTCCCCCTGCCTGCCTGGACGGGAATAGGTAATACTGTTTGATGAATGAATAAAATATCAGGTGGGAAGTGTCTCGTTTGTCTGCATCTTCATTATCTCCTTCCCTGTCCTGCCGCTGTGTCTGGACCAGTGTGGTGTTCTTTACTGGTCATTCACTGTTGGGTTTGTACTAGCAGCTACCAGCTGGGAGCCCTGGACAGAGGTTAAGAATGAAAGTGTTCAGCACTGTACAAATAACAAATAAAAAGATAATCCCTTCAGGATAAGCTCAGAGTTCTTCCAGATTTTGTTTTTCCCTGAACACCCTTCCTTGCTAGAGCCTTCATACAAAGTTCAAATCTGAAGCAGGGAATAGTTCAGGTGATAAATCATCGTTTTTCTCTTCTTCCCTTTTGTAATTATTTAAAATTACAACATTATGGATTTTTCTCTGGGGCTGCGAACTCATTTAGATTATGTTGGTCAACATTTCCAGCGAAGTGCAGAATTTGGAGCTGTTCTGGGGAGGGGGGAAAAAAGCCAATTCCAGCCACGAGAGAGAATAAGTTGATAGAAAATTTCAAAATAGAAGGCTTTTTTGAAAGACGTGCAAAACCCCTGGAGAGTTGTCACCACTCTGGCTGGAAGAGGTGTGCAAGAATCCTTTTTTTTCAATTCCACATTTATTCTCTCCTTTTCCAGCGAAGGCAGGTAATCTCAGATTATTTACCAGCATCTCATTTCCAACTCACAAGAAACGCCTCGAAGCCAGAAAAAAATACTCCGCGCCCGCCTGTTTTTGTTTTGCTCTCATGTTTATTTTCATCTTAACATTAATTGCCCCATAATGTCTGCTTGGTTTTATCAATTAGCCTTTGCAGTGGGAAAATATTTTAGCGCCTAATACAGCGTAATGATTTTTTTCCCTATTTGCCAAGGGGGTTATTAATAAATGTCCCCACTGGGGTTACAACTCTGGTGCTCTGGTGTTTGCTTTAGGGGAAATGAGGGATTGGAGGAAAATCCTAACCAAACGGAGCTATAATTAGAGCGAAAGCAGCTGCAATTATAAGTATATGTTCAACGACACCCACGGCACTCGGGGACAAACCTCCCCTCGACTCGGGCATGGGTGGCAGCAGAAACTCCGCCACTGCAAAAAGGGGAAAGCTCTTGGTTTTCCTGCTTTTCCAAGTCTTGCATGGAAGATTTGCACCGCTGCCTAGCGTATTTCTCCGAGGAGGAAGGTTTTTTTCAGCGGAGGAGTGCTGGCCCTGCAAAGCCAACATCCCAAGCTGGGATTTCACCCCGATTTCTCGCTCCTCACTATTTATTTAGCCTGAACCGCTGCCACTGGCGCGGCTGGGCTCTCTGGTTAGCTGCCAGCCAAGCAGGCCCTTCAAATGACACATCTCGGCGCACATCAGACAGCCACGCAATGTCCCACAGAGTCCTCTCCTGGGGCTGCAGGTACTCCAAGGTTGGACGGCGAAGCCTGGCAGACCCTGCTCTCCCCCCCGCTGCCGCGACGACTTTGTTCGTGGAGGAAAAACCAGACGCCGTCCCTTTGGCTTTTCTCTCTGTTACAAATCTAAATTCTCCATCACCGGGAAATGGAGCAGCTAATAGGCTGTCCTAGGAAAATTCAATCCTGTCATCAGATACTGGTTTCTGGAAAGTCAAACTGGAAGGAGTTCTGCAGCCTGTCGAGAATTCAGGCTGAGTTAAAATATTAGTGCTTGATTTTATCAATTAGCCGAACAAGTTTAACAATAAACACTTTCATACAGCAAGGACAGATATGGAATTAAAAAAATGCAGCAGATGTGCAATACTGCTTAATATGGCTTTTAGCTTAATTCATCTTATTGCAGAAATCTGTAATTCTCATGGCGTGGTTTCTGAACAACAGCTACTGGTGCAACCTTCTGTCTTTCCCTGGGTTTTTTTGGTTAAAAAAAACCCAAACAACCCAACCCAAAACAATTACTATTAGAGCACTATTAGCTTTGAGGATTTACAGCTTTGCTTCTTTTACAGCAGAGCTCAGAAGTAATAGAATTTACTCTGGGAAAACCTGACTGTGTCCTTCCAAGTCTTTGTAGGGCTTCTCGTATTGGGGTCCCATATAGGCGCCCCGTATAGCTCTTTGTAGGAAACAGGTTGTTGCCAGCATCAGCTGGCTGGCTGCAGAGGCCTGTGCCTGAGCAACACCTCCCATCCCACCACACCTGCAGAAAGCAGACAGAAAGCAGCGGTAAAATGCAAGGACGTGCTGCACTCTTGTCCTCCACTACCTACACATGATACAGGTGGTCCATCATAGTGCCGGATCCGCAAGAATGCAGATTTCCGTAAACGCCCCAAAAGATGCAACCTCATTCCTGCAGATGGCTGAGCACCAGAAAAGTCACCTAAATGGCTTTGTTGCCCGGTTTCTCTGCTCCTTCTCCAGAACAGTACCTCCTCTGGGTCCTGGATCTCTGTGTTTTGACCAGAAGAATGGCTCTGGTGGACCTCGGGACTACTGGTTTTCCAGCGTGAATGAACAGAGATTAAAGATAACTAAATGAAAAATCCAGTATTGCAAAACATCCTGAGGACACAACAGCCACTGCAGTACGACAAGGGACAGCCCTGCCCTGCTGAATGTCCCCTCAGAACACAGAGTCCATAAGATTACGTGGGAGAAGCAGGTATCCACCACCAGCGTTTTTGAAGCAAGGAGCACTGTCCTTGGAAGGTGCATGGATTTTATACCCTACTTCTACTACCAGCAAAGCATCCAGGAGCTGCACAGAGGAGTTGGGAACTGAACCCACAGAGCAAGAACTCAGCATCTTTTGCTATAACCCAAAAATTTCTGTCCTGAGAAAAGCAAAGATGATGCTTCCACTGACTTCAGGAGGGCGCGGGCTCACCTGGTGTCTGCTCTGATTTCTGGCCCAGCATTCACCACAACTAAATATTTCTTCAAAACCAGAACCTTTCCAAATTACCATCAAAGCACCAATTCTAGAGACATTGGACATTCAGTTTCTTTTATTTCCTTCTCAGCCTTGGGGGGGGGAGGGGGGTTGTGTAATTACGTGTCTCTCCATATATAATATAATCACCCACACACTATTTGTACACTCTAGGTGTGTATTATAGACCTCTAATACTCCAAGAAGCTTATAATTGATTTTAAATGTTGCTTTAAAGGGCAACGTGTATATGTAGGGACACGTGTATATGTATATGTACACACCGCGTGCACAAATGCCTATTAGTGCACCTATGGGTACACATATACGCACAGTAAACACACGAGACCTTCCAGCGCTAACCGTGCAGCTCAGCACCCTACCCTTTCCCCACTGTGCTCAAGGGTCTAAAATGAACACCGGGCTTTTAAAGCTACTTTTATTACCTTACCACCACCAGAAACAGCACAACCTTGTGCAGCCGCTCTGACACAGACGTTAATTTTCACTTGCAGCTGTGGCAATTAGAAAGTGTACTTAATAGAGTGTCATGTTAATTGTTGCAGAGTTAACCAATTTCTCCATTTAATTGTCAATTGATTAACCTATTGAAATGGTAAGTGACTCAGTTTCCTTCCAGAACAAACAGCAGCCACATATTGTAGCTTCATCCAGCTGGAGGGGGTACTCTGATTTGCTCAGCCTCAATGTGCTGGTATTTTTCTACACCTCCCTGAGCTTTTAATTAGATGAGCCAATTTTACATGTATTTGTCTGCTGGAAAGGTTATCTGTGCCGGAGCTGACCTGCAGAGACAAGGTTGAGCCTAGCGGTCTTAATAGAAAAGGTTTTCAGCTATGACTGCTGTACTTGATTGCATTGTAATGGTAATTAACTTGAGACTTTGCCTCCCTCAATGTTTTTTTGTAGCTTTAACTATGCAATGAGATGTTTCCTCTGTCATATATATGCACTTATTAAGCTCTCATTGGATTCTAATATGCATGCAAATAGTCAAGAGTTTCTTAAGGCTAATACTACACTATGTAGATTGTAGTGCTATTAAGTCACTACAAAGATGTAGCCTGCAGCAAACTTATAAGTTTTCTTTTTTTTCTTTTTCTGCGAGTGTATGCGAGGGTTTGATTTTCCATTTTTGTGCTTTTTTTTTTTCAACCTAAAGGAAGAAGAATTCCCTCTACGGACTTTTGCTCCTTTTTTATCTGAAGGCTTCTGCGCGCGAGAGCCCATTTCAACAACTTTTCTTTCCCCAAACGAGCCTAAAAATGCGCTTGTGTTTTAAAAGGAAGCTCCCGATGTCCTTAATTCAGTTTTTCAAGGCGGTTTGTAATCCATCCCCATTCCTACTCCTTCCTCCGAGCGGCTCGTTTGAAAGCCCCCGGTATCTCCTGTGTTGCTGCATGTTCTTTTACAGTATGGCGCTGTCATTTAATTACGAGACAATCCCCCACAACTGAGCAAGCATTTTCATCATTGATAATGTTGGTAGCAGGCAACTGAGACAAAATGATTACAAACCTATGTTGCGCTCAATAGTCCTTTAGAGGATTTCTCTCTTAATAGTCCGGGCTCATTCATGTTTGGTTCAGTACATTTGTTCTTTAAAAAAGGCATAGATTAGAAGAGTTTCAGGGTAGGTTAATAACTCAACTGAAAATGGCTGCTTGCATTGTCAAAGTCTGTTCCTGCAGTTGCCTGGTGCTTTCTTCAGTTCTTCCACACTGCAGCTTTGGCCCAGTTGGTAAACAGCTTAAGTCCAGACATCTTTTCATTCTCCGCGCAGCGGATTGAAATAAAAATGCATATAAGTGGCGACTGACTGGCGCTGGCCTGACAATAGCCTGTAACATTATGCAAGGGTATTTACATAGGAATAAGGCCTTGGTAAAGAAGACAGGGGCAATTAATGACTAGGGCCACACATATAAGGAAAGTTTGTCCAATCCTTTCTTCAATAAAGATCTTTTGTAAAGTGCTATGGAAACTCATGGAGGCCCCCAAACAGATTAGGAGAGGGACTTTTGTGGTAGGGGGTTTTTTGGGTTTGGTTTTTTCTTTTTTTTTAAACCTTAAGTTAAAAGGGCCAAATTTTGTAAAGGTAAAATGTAGTTCTTCTGACGTTTTGAATTTTTACTATTGTGGCCTTTTTTTTTCCTTTCCTTTTTTTCACAGGAATCAGCTTTGTGTGGCTATTTTCCTAGAAGAATGCGTGGAATAAAGAAATAAAGTGAAAGGTGTGCCTCAGCCAGGAAGGGCGGAGGAGGCAAAAGGCTTGGAGGAGACCTGTCACAAGGCTTGGCTCCTCCTGCTAGCGCAGGTTTGGAATTTAAGCTAATTTGTAAGCATTTAAGGCCTGATTCTGATCTCTCTTACACCCCCAGCAGCTCCGCTGGGGCTGTCAAAGCGCTTCCCGGCAGATGCAAGATAGGCAACTCCGCCTTCCAAATTCGGCTTTCTCCTTCGTTTTGTCCCGGCGGATTTGGGCGTGAGTGAATTTGACAAACCGAGGAAGCCCCAGGCTCTGGCTCTGGGTTGTGTTGCCGAAGGCAGAGCACTGTCAGCAGCGGGTGTTGCAGCGGGTGCTGCGGGGACATAGCCCAGGGCAGAATTTAACCCCAAGGCTTCATCCTGCCAGATGGGATGCTCTCCCCCCGCCCCGGACTTGCAGATAATGAGCCTATTTCCCAGGGGGAAACCAGCCCGCATCCCCCCGGGGCAAAGATGGCACAAAAGAGTCACAGCTGGTGATGCCTTCTCTACCCACCCAGACTTGGAGTCGGTAGGTTTGCACATCTTGGCACAGGGTGGACACGCCACTTTGGGTCCGAAGCCACCATCGCCAGGACAAGGCTCCTGGGAACCTCTTCATCAACATTGTACGCTCCTTCGGTATCTCCTTTTCCTTCTCAAGAAATTCAAGCTGCTGTTCTCTAAGTCTCACCTGCCCCTATGGAAGTGTCGAGGACCATATTTTTGTCGGGCTGCCGTGGCACGTCTGTTGATGGCAGCTTGAATCAGTTGAGCAATTTTGATTTCAGGCTCATCTGTTGGTGTTTAGAGACTGCTCTTATTCTAATGACTGTGGAGGGCTCCTTGGTTTGGGCTGATGCTGTAACTTCCCTACCACGCTGTCCAGAAAGCCATAGGTCTCTATCTTGAAAGCAGAGCAGGGATCCTACTGCTCAACCCATCGTACATGTTCAAGAAGTCAAACCTTTGGCAGGCATGAATGAGGAAAGCCCCATTGATTTCTCTACAGTTCTGCCAAGCTTTATGTCATCTGATGATCTACTACTGAACCCTTTTCCTCTTAGAGATTTTTAAAGCAGAATGTAACTCAAGGAAGAGAGAAGAACATTTCCTGGGACCCCTTGTCATGCCACTGTCTTTCTTCAAAATAATTTTGAAAGTCAAATCTCCCATGGAAATTAATTCCTAAAATGCTTGTTGGACATTGAAGAGGGGAAAATAAATGTAAATAGCACAAATGCACGGTTCCTATGAGAGAAGTGTGCACGGAGCAGAGAATCTGTTTCTGCTGCAGCCCCGGAAAGCTGCAGAAATCAATGCTTCATTCAAGGCTATTGATCAGTACTAAATTAATTAGACTTCAAGGCTTATGGCAGTTGATAAGACAACTTGTTAATTTAGTCAATGATAGTGTTTTCCCTAAAGCAGCAAATACCCTCTTTCTCAGAAAAGACATTTCTAGCACTTGCTACCCAATTTCCCCCCTCACCCCCTTTTTTATTTAAAAAAAAAATTCACTTTACATTTAAATTAAGATAAGAATTGGACGGGGAGATACTTCTATTTACCCCTATTTGCCGCCTTTTGCTCTAACGTCGAAGCGGGGTGTCGATAACATCTGATGTAATTTAATACGACGGCAGCATAACATTTAGCTTCTTCGACCCGGGCCCATTGACGGCGATGTTCATTTGGAAAAGCTCGTGGGGAGAGGAGGGAGGAGGGAGAAAACCCACTTTCTAAATGTGGTGGGTTGGTTTTTTTTTTTAAAATGGCAAACCCAGAGCTTTTGCTTCCCAGACGAGAAGGATGCTCATGGCCACTGACAAAGGCACGGGCGCTGCCGGTCCTGCAAGCGGTGAATGAGATGAAGGTATCCCAGAATACCCCGGACATGGGGCCGTACTTCCTGCTGGCTGGGAAGGACAAAAGGACAAAGCCGAAGGAGTGCCGGGGTCCCACCACCAGCTCTTGGAGGCACCAGTCTGCTACCAGCAGCACTCCAACCCTCGGAGAATGCTAATAAGCCACTGAAGAGCTCAGCTTTCCTGCCATAATTCTATAGCGCTGTTGAGGACCCCATAGTGTTCACTAAATAAAGACAACTAATTGAGAATTTTTTGCACATTTTGCTCAGTGGACTTGTTGTTCAGGCGGTTGGTTGGGGAGAATGTCCCCCTACTGACAACAGGGGCTGATTGTTTTGGCAGCCGCCGGGTTAGCACCATTTCCCGGGTCTGAGGCTGACTTTCGAAGTATGACAAAAATGTTTCATTTCAGAATTTTTTTTTTTTTTTTTTTTTTTTTT
>NW_009260191.1:459344-484757 GCF_000687185.1 Egretta garzetta
CTTTTTCCCCTTCCCCTCTCTTCCCCCCCCCCCTTTTTTTTTTTACTGCATTTTCTGTGGCGAGGCCTACATTTTTGTGTCTGCAGGTGACACTTTGATTGAAACTAAAATTAATAAATCAGCTGAAAAGCTCACACCTACAGCTCACAGCAGGGCCTTGAAAACACGGTTATAAAGGGAGCTTTATGCCCTTGTGTAAAGAAGGAATAAATTACAGAAGCACTTGTTGCCCTTGGACTCGATTTTGCTTTGCAGGCTGGTATCTTATTTTTGGAGCTTATTGTTAATCAACAGGTTCCTTGTAGGTTTAGCAGGTGACTTTGCTATTAATCTCCTATTTGACCGCTATAGCATATTAATGAGGTAGGCTTCTGGATGTGGCTATGTCTCCAGCACAAGGAATTAGTTTAAAAGGTGCACTCTTTACTCAATTGCTCACAGTTAATGATGCTGCAGCCCAAATGCAAAGTAGCATTTTCTACAGCTTGTGTAGCATTAAGAGTGTTTTACTAACATTATGTTCCTCACTGTGCTTTTCTTCTGTTGTATACTTATTTCTTCTCCGTGGAGGGCTATTATCAGGCTTACTGGTCCTTCCTTCTCTTTATAGTTTTGGGGGCTTGCTTCATTTTTTTATTCCCCCAACAAAATAAAGAAATTATATATAAATGACAAAATGATATCCTTTCTGATTAACGTGCACTTTGGTTTTAATTAAACAATTCCAGAGCGCTTTGGAGGTACCACTGGATTTAAATGAAACGCTCGGCTCAACATTTCTCTTCAAAACTAGCTTAATAAATATCATTATAAAGTGCAGGAATTCAACCAGCCCCATTTCACCTTGTATTTTGGGTCTGATTTAAGCTTGGAGTGAGGATACCTATAGGGGTACTTTAAGAACATAAAGAAAAGCCGAGGATTTAAGACTTAAATTTGTAATTACAAGGATCTGCCGAAATACATAATATTATGAGCCAGGCTACAAAACACCCTGGTGGAAACAACAGCTTTGTTGTAATACAGTAATTTCCACATTCCAAGGAACGTGCTCTGCCATAGACGGTTATTATTGGCGTTTCCTTTCATAACTTTCAGACGTGTGGTCTACCTCCCAAACAGATACATTTTCCTATTTAAATTAGCACTGTCAGGCTTATGCCTGCAGATTCCCGGGATTTTTTTTTTAACAAGGCCTTTTAGACGCAACGGCATATTTGTGTCAGGTTAGATGTCAGCCTTGAGTTTTAGCCTGAACCGTAAAATATCTGTCTTTTATGGATTAAGGTCAAAGTTATCACGTTACTTTAGCTTGGTATTTTGGTATTCCTCTTCTTTCCTCCCTTTTAATTGGGATATATGTTTTTTAAAGATGAAAGGGAATACGTCTAAGAGCAAAGATATTTAAGGTATCAGTAGTACCTTTACTGCGGGCAGCAAGGCGTGGGGACTGGCCCCCTCCACCTCTCACAAAAACACCCGTGGAAGGAGATGTACAGCCCATATTCAACGTCACGTTCAAATTTGTATCTATATTTTCAGAACTTAACATCAATTTAAGCTGCAGCCATCGCAGGGTGCTCAGTTTGAGCCCCTGGCAAGGGCTGGGGGCTCAGCTGAAGCAGGGAAGACGCCCTGAGAGGATGCACCCGAGTGAAGCATCCCCAGACAGACATCCCGGGTCACGGGGGCACAAACTACGGGGGAAAGACGAAATTCAACTGCAGACCTTGGCAGTGCCCTGGCCTCGGGGTGGGTACAATGAAGGGTCGCAGTGAGACACCGAGAAACATGCTCACAAGCCTGGATCCGACCTGAGGATCCCTGCATCCCAGTGCAGGATGCGTCCAGCTCATGCCTGTACCTCTACATCTCCCCAGGACGAGCTAACGGGCTCATTTCCAGACATCCATAACTCAACCAGTTAATTTGTTAAAACCAAAGTGAGACCTTCCCTATTTCAGGCCAACAAATCGCCTAACTTCACTCAGAAAGGAAAAACAAAAAAGAAATAGAAAGGTGCTTTTCAGCTTTGACAACAGTAATTATCACTGACTTTTTTTTTTTTTTTTTTAAGGAACCACCTTTTAAACAGTTTCATTGGATTTTTGTTCGGAGGTTTCGCATTGCGGTCTTGTTTGTCAGGGTTCAAGGAAGAGCGAATTTTTACCGCAGACCTAACTTCACTCAAAAAGGAAAAACAAAAAAGAAATAGAAAGGTGCTTTTCAGCTTTGACAACAGTAATTATCACTGACTTTTTTTTTTTTTTTTTTAAGGAACCACCTTTTAAACAGTTTCATTGGATTTTTGTTCGGAGGTTTCGCATTGCGGTCTTGTTTGTCAGGGTTCAAGGAAGAGCGAATTTTTACCGCAGAGGCGCAACCCCCCGTAAATCAGCGTTCGCTGTTAAACCGCTGGCAAACCCTTCACTGAAGTGGCGTTAGCGGGGGCTGCTCTACAGTGTATTTCTAAGGAGGAATAGTTAATGGAACATGGTTTGGGAGCCCCAGCCCCCATCTCCCCCAAACTACTTACAGCACAAGGAGGTTTGAGCTTATTTTGTCTTTTCACAACTTAGCAAGATCAGACACATTTCTGCAATGCATATGCAGATTTTACCTCTTGTTACTTTCCCTAATGAGCTTTCACTTAATCAATTTGACAGTGGCCTTTCTTCCTTTTTGCTTCGTATCCACTAGGAAAGTATTCAGGAAAAAGTGTTAACAGTTTCAAGGGGTATTAGCAAAATGAAATGGTGGCATAGCCAAATTTAGGAAGATCGCAAGAGCGCTTTATGGAAAGAAAAAAAAGAAAAAAAAAAAAAGTTAAAACGGGGGATGTGGATTTAACAAGAATGTTTGTCTAGGAAATGAGCAGGACTACAGACACCACTTTTATTTCCCTGCAAATAGCTTAAAATAATGCTAATAATGAGTAGAGAAATCCTGATTTTATGTAACTATTATAGGTTATAGAAACAAGCACTTTCCCTGATAATATGTAAACCTTTTGAAAATAAAAATATCCTCTTTAATGGGCTATTGAATGGGGGCTCTAGCCACAGTCAGTCATCCCGGACAGGGATGCTGGAAGTCCCAGTGAAGGGATCCATAGGGCCGTATCAATCCTACACACCCAGGCTATCAAAGCCAGCTCCGTATTTAATTTCTGTGGGGAGGGGTTTGATGCAGAAACCCCTCTGAGGGCCAGGCACCCATATGTTCAGTGAAGATCAGAGTACGGGTGGTCTCTAGGAAAGGACAAGGGGTGATGGTGGCCCCGCAGCTCTGGGTTCCCTGGACCCAAGGGATGTCCACAGAGGACATTTGATACTTCATTATACTGGCTGTAATTTATTACTTGTGGAGTTAGATGAGCACTGTTGCAATCTGGGACCCCCCAGGAGGGAGCGAAGGTGGCCCAGAGCTGGTGCTGCCTTGGCTTGCAGGGGGATGCTGCGCCCCGGTGCCCGGCCAGCCAAGCTGCGCTTGTGCCTTCTTTTAATCTGCAGGCTCTGCCAGCCCTGAATGGAACGGACCTTCCCTCCTGGCATGGGTGTCCTGGAGCCTGGCGGCAGCTTTCTCCAAGAAACTGATTGCATACCTCATCCAGGGTCTCGCTGGGCAAGGAGAAGCCAGAGCACATCAGGTTTCATCGCATCTGCAGGCACTTGACCCCAAAAATGCACGTGCACAAAGAGAAGTCAGTGCTCTGCACAGTATGAAAAGTAAAACCAAGCCAGGGAATTACCCCCAAAGTGAAGGTGTTGCATCTCTCTGAGTCAGCACTTATGCACTCAATGTCATCACTAAGCTGTGTCATCACTGAGGACATCGCTTAGGCATTAAGTTCATAATAGCAAAGTGACAGAGGACTGCTGACACATCCTTACGCATCCTTTCCGACAAGGAACGCAGAGCTTTAGCCGGGGCTTTCGGGAGAATTGCAGCCTGCAGGAAGGTGGCATGGGCAGAAGGAAAATGCTCATGGGCAAATGATTTGGGGTTCTCCCCAGTCATTAAACCCACAGGAGACTCCTGGCCTGGTCTGGTTGTCAGAGAAAAGTTCAGAGCCTAATTCCTGCTAACCAGGTCCTTCACAAACGCCGGCTCATGGGATCACAGCCGAGTTCACAGGATCAGACCACATGCAGGGAGTGAGGCTGCACCTAAGGAAAAGGTTTTCCTTTCTCTTCGTGGGTAATTGATATCTTGGTGCAATGGAAGACACAGCCTTTAGTCATGGGTTTCCATCGCTGCGTACCAATAACAGAATGACTGTATTCAACGGTTTGCTGTGAGCCAGTTCAGGACAGCACCAAGGAGCGCTGTGTCTGACACTGGTGCTTCTTGGCTGAAACAAAAAACCCAAACCTCATCCCATATCATCGCTGAGATGGAGAAAGAAATAGAGAACAGTGGAAAGTCTGCTCTGAACTGACTGTAAAGCCTACACCAGCTTTGCGTTAACCTTATCAGGGCAGTGAGCTTCGTGGGAAGTCCTTTGCTGGATGTGACATGGGTACTACCAGGTTGGAGCTACGGCTGTGGGCAGGGGGTGTGGGGGACCAGGTCCTACTCCTCGCGGTGGCACAGGCCTCCTGCATGACCGCAGGTGAGTCTCCTAGCATCCCTTCCTCACTATAAAGATAATTAGTAGGGTTTTCCTGCCCTGCTGAGGTATGAAAATAAATGTGGGAACAATGAGGTGGTCACAGAAATGGGAACTGACTGGATGCCTGAGACATTTACCAAAAGGATGCTTGCATTGGATGTGGTTATCTCCGTGTCCGAAAACAGTGACATTGCTAAAGGAAAATGCAGGCAATCCTCACCCTCTAGCTGATGTTCCCTTTCTTTTCTAAAATGGATTCCTCCCTGCCTTCCCAAGCCACAAAAAGATCACTTTTCCACCGAACACTGACCAGCTCCATCACGAGACACGTAATTACCAAGTCCAGTAAAATGTGAATTTCCCCACTGCCAGACCGAGCTGCTACACCCAGAAAACCGGTAGGAAACCGTGGCTGTCATTAGTCGACACTGAATCTAGTTTTCAACATCATTGCCTGCAAACTGAAGGATTATGTCCCCATAAATGCTCCAAGTGCCTGCTTCAGTAAGCGGCAAGCTAATGGCATTGCCTTTCCATATTTTTGATGTCATTTTGCCCTGTTATACGTTAAGGGCAGTGTTCAGATAACGTGTGCTCGTCAGGAGAAACAACCCGGCGTCATGGAGCTGACCCTGGCAGGTCTGCAGAGCAAAGGGGGACACATGGACCCAGAGCGGCTTTAGCTGGGCTTTGCTTTCCTGGCACCATTTCCATCCCGAAAACAGGGACCACGCCACCACGGAGCCAGAGTATGTGCTCCAACACGACTTTTCCACTCTTTTCAAAGATTTTCTTACGATCTTATTTTTAAGCTGGGGTCCAAAACCTTTAAATCAGAGGCAATTTTGTTTTCCTAGCTGTCAGCAATATTTTGGCTATTTTAAGAATGTAGGACAGGGTTAAGGATTAGTACCAGCATTTCTTTTCTGTGTATCAGAGCTGCTTAGCAGTAATTAATTAGGACATTGGGTTTTGTACTCTTGGTTCAGGTCATTTGCCTATGAGCAGCTCAAGCCTTTTACAAAGGCACGCTGCATATGTTTCTGGGTACCTTTTTGAGAGAAGATTTAAATTGGCCAGATGAATAATACTTTGCTACAAGTGTTTTGCCCTAGGCAAAAAAGGTTTTCTTCATATTATCATTGCCCGGAGCTGGAATCCTCAAGCTTGATGTGACTGGTGTTATACTGTCACATGGCCATGATGTAAGAACAGGAGCTCTCTGTGTCAGACAAATCTGGATTTAGGGGAATTATAGCAGATGTTGCAAAATGGCAACAGTTTAGCAAGTTCCTTTCATCCCGCGGTTGGGAGGCAGGTCCACAAAGTCCACCCAGACAGAGAAGAATGTTATCTTTGATCCCTTTCACTCCCGGGGAAGGAGGCTCCACCCGATGGAGGATGCAACGAGGCTGGAAATAAAAATAAATTTACAGTAGCTGTTTGTTTTGCAATATGGAAATGGGCCGTTATTTATGCATGCTGTTTGCCCAGACCTGTATAAAAGATTTTGATCGGGGGGTTAAGCATGTTTTGTGCGCTATAAACAGATTAGAGCATTCGAATGTTAAGATTAATGGCACGGAAAAACACTTGGAAATTTGTGCGTGGTTAGATTGCAGGGAAGACTCGCAGCTCCTCTCCACCGCGTGTTCGGGGACGGTGGCACAGCCGTAGTTTCATGCCGAGGAAAGGAGGGAGGAAGGAATGTAATTGCCTCTGATACAGTGACGGGAAGCAAAAAGTTACACACAATGGCACAGTGCCCCAATTTTATCCCCCATCTAGGATTTATATTTAATGAAAGAACCTGGAAACGGCTCTATTCACCTGCTCCTCCTTCGTTAGGGTAAGCAGCTCGTTTATACCTATGCAGCAACCGAACACATGACGACAACGTGACAGACCCTGTTTACGGCACGAAAGCACCACCTGGGGTGAACAAAACACGCCAGTGTGGGACAAACAGTAATTCTTTTCATGAGTTTAAATCTGATTGGAATTTGGTCAGAATTTGCAGGATTTTTCCTAAATTGGTCAGTTCATTAAAAAAAAAAAAATAAAATCCATTTGGTGACAGGCACAAAACCACCCCAGCCTTTGATTAGGTTTTAATAAAAAAAACCCTCTTACCACCTGACAGTGTCATGGCCTCAGTGATGTGCAGCACGGACGGAGCTGCTCACGCTGCACTGATGGAGCACAACCCTCTCGCCCAAGATGCTCATGGCCACGCTACTCAAAATCAGCTTACCCCGTGCATCCTCGGGCAGTCGTACCAAGTTCCCATCCCCAGAGGAGATGAACTGGAGGGTTTTGAGCACATGCACGACAGAAACTGTGTTTCGTATCCAGGTCTCCCCTGCCTCAGCATGCAACGTTCATTTTTAAGAAGAGACACTTGGCTGGATTCTGTTCAGGAAGGTATTCAAGGGCATGCTGAAATTTAAATATTGGAATCACGGCACTGCACTTCGGGCCACACACAAGCTTAAAATCTGCCCATCCTTTCATCCCTGCCTGAATTCAGGTCTAGCCCTGCATATGGTGCACCATGCCTGATCCATACAGGAGACACTGATGGAGAAGACAGCGTCAATCTTCTGACGCACCCTTCCCATGGGTGCCTGCGGTCATCTGGGTCCCTCACATACGCGAGATGTGAACAGAACCAAGCTGAGAGACAGCTATTGTGTCCACCACCCATATTGGTGGCCTTTTGGTACTATCTTAGGGAAAGCACCGCCAAGCAGTTCTGCCCACAGGAGGTCAAAAAGGCCCTTCTCCATCTCCATCCCCATTTTGGATGCCCCAAACCAGAGGAGACCTGCAGCAGCCAAGCCAAGGTGACCCCGGCACCCTCTTGTTTCTGTCTCTGCACTGGCCTGCACCCAGGGGTGTCTCCTTAGCCTGGTTCTCCAGACCAGGGTGGTGTTTGCAAGGCAAGGTCCTAACTTTTGTCATTCCAAAGGAAATACCTGCCCTCGTCTGCCAACCAAACTGCTTGCGTAGGCATTTCTGCCCACGGGGAGCACCACAGAGTCCACGCCCACAGCTACTGGCCCATGCAAGCAGTAAACCTGTTGGGCAGGAGGCCCTTGGGGTGACCTTGCAATGCAGCATTGACCCCTCTGCATCTTCTGCATCCTCCTGGAGAACGAGTGAAAGGCTGTGATGAACATTTTGCCAAGCGCAACAGAGCCTGGCTCAGCCAAAGCCTTTAATTGTCGCCACCAGGCAAATATGGGTTAAAGCAGCTCAATGCCACAATTACGGCGCGGCCAAAAAAATGCTACAACGCACACAACAGTCATAGAACAAAATTGGTCACACCACTTAAGATACCAGCCCCGTGTGCTGGGAATCAGAGGTGTTATAAGGAAAACATGGGATCAGCACACGTTCCCATTCAAGATGCCTAATCTTGTCTACACTCAAAATGGTATTGGCTAAAATTGGTTTTCAATTGATTTAAGTTCACTGGCACAAAGCCCTGTGTAGACATTCTTAAATGGGTTTAAAAATGGCTTATCAATTTAGCTTAAGACACTTAGTAGCTAAACTAAGCTAAATCGGCATAAGCCAGGTTTAAATTGATTTATGATGTCCACAAAGAGTTTTGCACTGGTTTAACTAAATTGCTTTAAAAACATACCGCCACTTTAGCCTTCAAAAGTGAGTGCCTATGAGTGTAAGGATTTAGGGTAAATGTCTTTAAAAGCGCCTAAATATCCGAGGAGCTTATGCCCCTTTTTCCCTAAACACTTAGTCTTTTCGAAATCAGAAAATGTCCTTTGTAAACGCTACTCCAAAGTGCCAAAAAAAAAAAAAAAAAGAAAGGAAAAGGATCGGATCCTCCATGGTGTAAATTAGGGAGATATCCCCTTTTACACCAGCTGGAGGAAAGCCAAGCCCTGCCTCAAATTTTTAAAAGGACAGCAAAATTGTCTGAAAACCCAGGTTTCGGGGGGTTTGCGCTATTTTTTTCCGCTGGATTTTTTTTTCTTTACCTCCTTAGGTGTAGTAGTTACATGTGACACGCATATACTCAAATAATCGCGTCCCCCTTGGCAGCATCCCCGCACACTACACTAATTCAAGCTTTTATGTTGACGTACATAGCCCCAGTTTGGAAGATATTTGAGCACTGGTAGCCACATCTGTTGTTTTCTCTCTTAATGATTTGTACTTAGCCAAAATAATAGAAAGCAGGCAGAGCTTCTTAATATTGGCTTGCTTGACATGAGCCCATCTTAGTCAAAATGTTTATTCTGCGGTTCTCCCGCTAGCTCTGGAAATTCATGTATCTATATGTATTTGCGTGTTTTGCTTGAGTAGGCACAAATTATGCTCTCAACTGGAAATATCACAAGTGTAAATAATTTGGAGACATAAGTGTCTGAGCGAAACTCATGTAAAAGCTATTTGTTTTATGGATTTTGATCGCCAAAGTTTAAAATATGAGCAAACTTTTCATTAAGGGTTTTGCCATTTGTTTGAACACTCCTGTAGTAATTGGAAATGCAACAATTGTTTAAAAGTGGCATTGTCCATGAAAAGATTTAGTGAGGGATGAAGAAATTTCTTGAACCTAAAGACATAATCTGGTGATCCAATTCTCCCCACTGTGTCCATTCCCGTGAAACTCCATTTACTTTCTCCTATCCGTCACCAGCTCCCCCACATCCCACCTAGCCAATCCTCTAGGTTTCCCACATTGTTTCCCCTTTTGTCTTTTCAGTCCAAACAGAAGAACAACAGACAAGGTTTCGAAGGGCAGGGAGCATCAGGGGCTGGAAGAGAATGGCTAAGATGAGGGTCAGAGTCCTAGCCCTACTGCCAACAGTTACTAGGGTTTGTGCTGCCTGGCTGGGCAGTGTTCAAAGACTTTGCTGGGCTTTGTTCCACTGTGTAGGGATTAGGCCTGGCGGTCTGAGAATTTGCCTTCTAATTAAAAAGGATAAAAGATAGAAGTAGCATTAGACTAAAACATAGCAGTGATACTTCACAGGCTTTTTTTTTTTTTTTTCCCTTTTTTTTTTTTTTTAGTCACAAGACAACGCACGAAGTTGTCAGGTTGTTTTATTTCTTTTGTTTTCTGTGTGTATGGAAAAAAAAAATCGTAGTAAAGAGAAGGGAGGGGAGGAGGAAAAGTTTTGAAACTCTTCCCAGCTGTTCCATATGGTGAATGAAGGCTGAATTTCTGTGTGCACTGTGGCAATTTTGCTCCCTGACTATTGTATTTATTGACAAGGATTACACCAGCTCCCTATCATGTCCTTTAGTGCTGTACCAAAAGGTGAGGGAATTCCCCACGTCATCCTCCCTGGCCAAAGGAGCCTACAGGAAACCTGAATTTCTTCTTGCACGGCCTCTCCTTTTTTTTCTTGCCCTCAGCCCTCGTCAGGCACTCTCAAAAGCAGCCACAAACCCTCCCCTCAAATTAACCGGGACATATTATTTTACCCGTCCAATGTGAAAACTGCCAGAGGCTGCGTCCAGATAGCCATTGCTTATGGCACCGCTTTAATTACGCTTAAAAAAATCATGCGTTTCGAAGGGGAACTGGAGGCCAAATCTCCGCAAGCTGTTACTCGTGTGAGTAATCCCGGCTCCTGCAAAAGCTCTATTCAGGGCAGCCGCCAAGATCCAGCCCCACGCAGGACGGTGAGGACGGGCGTAAATCCAGGCTCTGCCAGCCCGACAAGGGCCGTTGGAAGAAATCCCTGCCATTTACAACTTGATCTGCCTTTAAAAACATCCTCCAAAGACGTACCCGGGGCAGGGGGGAGCGGCGATGTTTCGGGAGGGCTCTGCCGACTTCCCAGGACGACCGCTTTTACCCTAAGAGAGAAGCTGAGGTGAGCAGTTGCGTAAGGGCCGCTGATGAGATTATATTAATTACTTTTCAGAAGGGAGAAAAAAAAAAAAAAAAAAGAAGAAGAAGAAGAAGAAAAGAGGGGGTAGGAGTTTGGTGGAAGACTTGAGAAGCTTTCAAAGCCGCCGAGCTCGGGTTGCAGGCAAGGATAAAGGAATGCCCTTTTGTTCCCACACATCTCCCGTTACGTCACGATGAGCCCAATTTCTTCTGAATTCTGGCTGACTTTGCACGTAGTAAATAATTTGGAAGAGACGACAGACCAGGCGAAAATTATTCACAGCAGCGAGTTGTTGCGCTTCATCCTGCAGGATCCTAATGGGAAAGCATTTCTCACAGGAAAGCATTTCCATTCATTAAATTTTTTTGCACGAGTTTTCTTTCCTCTGAGCCAGTAAAGATGATATTTGCCCTGTGCCGTAGCATGAGGAGAAGGGAGAAGATTTGTAAGCACCACTTGGGCAAAAATGTTGTTGTCTTTAACAAAAATAAGCACTGTCAGACTGCTGTGAGTTAGCTCGAAAGCAATACTAATGTGGCAAATTATCCCATTGATTTTAGGCAGGGTTCTTCATTGATTTTTGCTTAAAAAAATGGTCGTACGATGCAGCCCATGGTGGCTAACTTCTTAATACCAGTGCATTTGTGAAAGGTTAGCAATGGACTCCTGTTCCTGCCCTTCTGCTCAGCTTTAAGGACATGGAAATTTAATAAAACCTGCGTGCTGCTTTCTGGATATCAGCGTTTGAAATGAGACCTGCTCTTCTTTGGTGGCTTTAGAAGCAAATAGATTCAACGTCCCCGAAGGACAACATTCCCAATTCCCTCCAGGCCTGCAGTCAGCTCCTTTCTGCCTCCACCTCAGAGAGCCAGGCGCAGGATCGGGCCACGCTTTGGTGCTGCGAACCCTCTTTTATTGATTTATGTCCTTAATGTCGTTTCAGAGAGACTGCAGCAAAGGCAAAGGTCCCCCCTCCCAGTTCGTATTCCAGAGGACTGGTGATAACTGGGAGGCAGTTCCCAGTTTGCCCCATGCTGGGGCTCACTCAGAGGAGCCCCGCTAGCTTTTTCAGCTGGCTTTGCAGTGAGGAGCCGGGATAAAAACCCCTCGGAGCAGCGCTGCTCGGCCGCCACGCTTCCCAACCTCCCTGCACCTCCTCCTCCTCCTCTTCCTCCTCCAGCGCTGCTCGTTCTGCGGGGCTCAGCCCGTTCCCATAACGCAAACTGGGGGGGAAGGCTCCTAGCACCCATTTTCCATGAGGCAGGGAAAACTATGCAGGGCATAAAGAGGAATATCATATTTTTTAAATACAGAATCTGGGAAGAAATAAACCACATCTATTTCGGTGATGTGTTAGAAGCACTTAGCACGAGCTGCGTCGTCTCGACCGCCCCGAGAGAGGTGCGGGTACGAGCGCTATTACTCCTCACTTATTCACCGAAGGAAGGAGACGATCCGAGGGGGCTTTAGATTTGAAAGAACGTTCCTAATATTTGCATTATCATCAACGAAAATATTTTTAAAGGCCAAACGAATATTCATTTATATTTATTTGCTTAATCTAATGATCTATTGTGATTCTCCCTTTCATCTATTCTTCCCTTGATGAGTGTGTGGCACTCCCATTAAGATTAATAGCAGTTTCACATGCACAGTCAGGGGAGATTAGACCCCTGCCCCGGCCTCCTGCCAGCCCCATGTATGTCTTTGGATTCAAGCTCCGAACCCTCACTGATGTCAGTGAAAGCGCCATGTGTACAAAAAGGCCCAATCCTGCCTGGCGCTGAGCATCCTCCCAGCCAGCCCAGGCATTTAGAAGCGGCAGGGCACAGCATCTCCCAAAAGGCATTTATTATGCTGTAAAGTCTGGGGCTGTCTGGGGAGCATATGTTTATGTGGGGTCACTGTTTCTGTGAGCATGAGGGGGGATTTTTATGACAGACCAGTCTAGAATGGCATATGGGGACCAGCGCGGGGTGCACTGGAACCATTTTCCAGCAAAATAAAACAAACAAAACCTGCCTCTGAACACGCACATTAGTGTCCTTCTACGCAAAGTGACCTCCATTCTTCCTGGGCACGCAATGCGAAATACCTCTGCCATCAGGCAGACTGGCCCAGAGACATATTTGAGCCACCCAGCTTTGAAAATTAAGTATACATAATATATCATGCTACTTTACCAGGCAGGGGCTGCTCCAAAGCCTTGGCATGGGAGCCCTCCTGTCGCAAGCTGGGGTCCCAGCCTTGCAAGCATTTATGCTTTCGAGAGGCAAAAAGCTTTTGAATGGTCCCAGTGCAAAAAGCTGCTGGCGGGTGTAAGGGTTTGCAGCACCTGAGCAGAGGAGGTTCATGTCGTGTATGGGGCCTGATTTGAGAAAACACATTTTTCTGTTGCTGTCCTGTGTCACCCTTTCATTTGCAGGAGTTTACCAATATCCCTTATTACGTCCTGATCCTGACCTTGTCAGGATAAGTACACCAACTCCCTCAGTCCTTGGTCCGTGGAAGATTTTCTCCTCCTATTTCCATAGTGCATGGTATTTCTGGGGAAAGAAGGATTTACCAATTGCTAGCAAAGAGGGCTGAGCCACAGCCTCCACGTGTGACTTTCTGAAGACTGCTAATACGGCCTGGTGCCTCAGTTTCCCCAGGCATTTCGTGTGTGGCGATACCTGTGGCTTTCCAGCAGCACCATGAGAAGTAAGAGAAACATTTATAAAGCTTTTTGAGGCTGACAGGCATAAAGGGCATTTATAACGATGCTTGTCAGATTACTTCCAATATTCACCCGGGCTCTTCAATAGCAACACTTACTATTACTAATTTTCACTGCCCCGAAGCACCGAAAAACAAAGATCCAGGCTAAGCAACGTGACCAAAGTCAGGCAGAAAGAGTGAGGAAGAGCCAGAAAGTGAGCAGGAGTCAGAGGCTAGCACGGGAACTGCTACGCCATCTGGCCCCTCGGCTTGCTCGACAGCCATTGCACAATTAGGGTATAACTGAGTACATGACATTGTTTCCCTGCATTGTATTCGGGCTTCGCTCTCGCTTGCCGTAACGACCTCGTTATTGATTTGTGGGGCTTCCACTCAAAGCTTCTGCATCTCTCATAACACACAGCCTCCGTACAGGCTATAAATTTTATATATATGTCATACTATCTATATCACAATATCCATCATATATCATCATACACCGGGTAACCATGTCCTGCCAATACTTACAGGTATATTTGAATGTAAACATTTCAATAACTCCTATTTAAATATGACTATAGCTGTTTACAGTATCGGGCACTAAATCTATTTGATCGATTAGATAGATATGAGTAACTGATGAATATGTATGTTTATCAAATGCCTTCTTGAACATTCGTACAGCAGTACGTCTTCTTTTGGATTTTCTAATAAGTAATAACAATAATAAATACATTGGAGTGCTGCAATTATGGTCATGGCTCATGAGATGTTTTAATAAGTGAAAATAATCTGTAGAATTTCAGCTATTTCGGTAAACGCTTAGAACGTGCATTTTAATCTCTCCAAGATCATCATCCTTGTTCTGAGTTCCTAAAATCCTGTGTTGTGATTTGCTTTTATTTTCATTTTTGGCTTAAGCAATAGGCTTGAAAGTGGCAGCTCTGAAAACAGATTTCTTTATCCAGAAGCCAGTTTGGAGAGCGTCCACACAGGCTGCTATTCTAAGGCACCATTTCGAAGACTGCCATCTCCACGATGGCATATGAGATGTAATTTAGTCTCTGTGTTAATTTAGCCCAGGGTCTCTCCTGAACAGAGAAGACCGGCCGTGCCAAATTCTGTTAAACTAGGGATGGTGCTTTTGTGATACGGACAACTGTCTACCAGGGATTGAGCTGAGACCACCAAACTACTTTCATTTAGATTCTCAATTTAGTCTTGAACCAAGGTCAGAAGGTAAATAGCCAGGGCTTTATCTTCCCAGCCAAGCCCCTGGTAGAGGGTCTCTTTGAAGTGGAGTGTGATCACTGGCGGTTTCAGAACTAATGTCCAAGACAGTGATGTATAATACATTCGCTTCCATTTTACATCTGCTGGTATGATCGCAGGTTAATTTAAGTACCGTTTCCCGACAAAGGAGTGTTTCTATCCAGCCGTAGTCTTAAAAACAAATCTGAAATAAACTCAAGATGCCCTCTTGACACCACCCCCTCCCCAAAGCATATATGCATTTTTTTTCCCCACTGCTTTGAATGCCAGTTACTTTGGGTCCAATCCTGCTCTTGCTGAAGTCAATGGCACCGTTCGTATTCACTTCAATGAGTAAGGCAGTTCAACCATGTTCCCTGCGTGGTTTGGTGGCTGCACATCCTCCAGGTGGCCAGAGGGAAGGAGGTGTCCATTTGCAGGGACATTTTCTGCCATGACACACAGGGAGAGGTATCTGGTGGCAGACACCACTTCACAGGCAGGCTCTATGCTCATCGTTCGAGCCAGTCAAGCCACAAACCTTGAACACAGGGACACATTTGTGATCATCTGGCAATACCAATTTAAGAAGTCCCGTGACCTTCCTCCTGTGTCTCCCCATTCACTTGTACCAGTGCACTTGGGGTTTTTTTAAGGATCTGTGTTCAAAACCCCAAATGTTCCTCCAAGGTTTATTCCCAGATCAGCTCCCTAACCCAGTTCCCATCATTGCCCTGCAAACAGTTGTGCCAGCACATGCACACTCCTGGAGGGGGCATGGTGAATAGCACAAGGAGAAGATGGCCACCAAAGACCCCATCTCTTCCAACCAAGCCCCAAAACTCCCACAGATTGATTCCTCTTCCCAACCATGTGCCATGATGACCACAGTTACTCGGCAGAGCAAGAAAGCCATCCTCCTACTGATGTCCCCTTGCACTTGATGCTGCTGCATCTGGCCCAGGACACCTCTGGCAGGAGCAGACCGCATTGCTGCACTGCACCTCAAGGCTGGGGGACAAGGGAGGCTTTGTACATGCCCCTGGCACCAAAACAAATGGTAGGGCTATCTTTCACCCTTATAAAAACCTCCCAGAGATGTGGTGGCATGCTTCTAGCCAGAGCTAATCTGATGCCAGCATTGGTAGCATGTTCGCTGCCGCGTGTCTGCGCACCTCTCATCTTGGGTTGGTTCTCCACATCCGCATTCCCAGGTGTAGGATCAGGGCCTGCATGGAAGGGAAGGGGAATCACTACCTTCTTGCCTTTAGCATTCATGTTTTGCCACGAAGGGTTGCTGTAGAAGCGGACTTGTATCAAAATATTCCTTTTTATCAAAGCTTTTAACGAATACACCTGAAAACTCTTTCTTTTAATGCCACAATTTCTTGATTAAAACAGAGCCAGACTTCACCTAACTGGGTCTGAAGATCTGCAGCTAGCCAAGAAGTGGACTAGAAAGGAAATAAAGCCCTGTGAACTCCGACTAGCATGCCCAGGTACGGCCGTATGCCATGCAACCCCCTCCCTCCCCTGCACCCAAATACTGACGGGCAATTCCTGACATCACGTGGCATGAAATTTTTGCAGCATTTAAGCACCATAGGCTGAATTTGAAGAGCTATATTTACTTTCTCTTAGTAATACTGGTGGGATGTAAGGGATGGATAAAGTAGGTTTCTATTCAGATGCATCCGAAAAAACAGGCAATTTTGCAATACACAATGAAATCACAGAAAAACAAGGCTGGAAAGAGCATTGAGAAGCCACCTAGTCCATTCATCTGCCCCAGGGCAGGGTCACCTGTATTTTTCAGCCTGATGTTTGCCTAACATGCAGTTAAAAGCCTTCACGACCCCTCCGGGCAGGCTGTCCCAGCGCTGCCTCTGCTCATGGGAAGAGTTTCTTAACATCTAAGCTGAACCTCAGGGCTGCACCCGATGCCCTTTCCTTCTTTTCTTAACCCCTTGGACACAGAGAACAGACTCACGCCCCCCCCCCCCAGCAGCTTTGTACATGTTTGACAGCTGCTGTCATCTCTCCCTTCATGACCCCCTGCTCCAAGTTAAACTGACCAAGACTTTTTCAATTCTCATCCCCTGCTTCAGTGTAGCCACAGTGCCTCATGAGGCTGGTGTCACCCGTAACCACTCTCTCTTCCACTGAGCAGAACAAGGGCAAACCCCTGAAGGCCTCCATGCAGGGCAACCTTCCTTTTTTGACAGTGGTTGTAGATAACTTGTTTCTGGTGAAGTTATCTGGCCATATCCTATCCAAATTACAGTAGTTTCCTTTAAACATTATTCCACTGTTTTGAACTTGGCTGTTCTTGGCAAATCCGCATTGATTGCCATTGACTGCAAGAGCTGTATTGCATTTTATTTATATTCTCTACTACCAGCAGTTCCACCCACCCAATGACTTAGGCATTTCAGAGAAGACATCCCTGCTAAAAAAATGCCTCATCCCAATCACAGAAGAAACTCTTGGAACTAGTAGAAGATAAATCCAAAGGAAGGCTGATCCATAGCTATTAGGCTACAAACTAAATGACACGCATTTCAGTCAAGGCAGTGCTAGCACTGTCCTGTGTGGTCTAGGAAAAATCAGCTACTTCTGGGGAAGATTTGTCCTTTACATTGGATCCCTAAGACAGGAGCATATGATGCTGCTTGGAAATTGGGGAAAGGACTCCCTCCCTCAGGTTCTCTGAAAGTCTCTGCTTCTACTCAATAACTGTACCAGGGGCTTAAGTTAGCTGCCTAAATTAGATAGCATGCATATGGCCTGCAACATCCCTGGTGGGGACTCCCCATCTGTAAAAAAGAAAGCAATTTCTACCTAACAGTGGGCTATGAGGGAAGAATTAATAAGCTAAAGAAGATGAGGCACTCCTATAAACAGTCAAACACTGTAACAGGCTGTGCCGGGTCACTGCTCTCCAGCTGGAGGTAGCAATCCCGCAGACCCCTCAGCACACCGGGATAACATGTTTGACCAGACCCTTGACCACCCAGCTCCTCCTCGTCTTGAAGTGTCAAGATTTGTCACATCTCATAGCTGTTATCAACTGAAAGACCGATGTCGAAGTCATGACATGCCTACTCAGCGAGTGCAGAGCCACCCATGCCGGCTTCATGCTTTAAACCCAGTGGTGGAAGGAGAAGACTACAAAACAGAGCTTATTAATACAGCTAAACTACTTCCAGAGACCATCTAATACACCTGCATAAATTTTGCATAAATGGCTTTTACATCACTCATCACTAGAAGCTCCTTGGCTAGATGGTACTGGAGATGACAAGAAGTGTGACCATCAGGGCCTCGACTGGGAGATGAATAATAGGATCCAGTACCTGAAAACTGAAGTTAGACTCATGGAGCCTTATTTAGCCTGTCTAAATTTTCTCCTCACGCCAACAGGCACCACTAGGCTTAGGGTCTGGGGTAGGAATGGTCCATTGAGGTAAAGAGGAAATTGGAAAGCAATTAATGACTAGAACAAATGGCCAAGGATTGCAGTGGAGTCTCCGCTGGTAGAGATTTCCACCTCAAGACTGGATATTTTTCCAAGTGAGATTCTCCAATCCAAACATGCGTTAATCCATGGACATCCTCTGGACTGCATTAAACAGCAAGGCAGGTGAGACAAGCACAGTTGTCCCTCTGGCTTTTAAATCTGTGACTCCCCATCTACCCAGACACCACAGACCCTCATTCTCCCCATGAGTAGCACCAGCCTAACACAGACATTCCACTTCTCTTCCTCAAGCCCTCTCAACATACCAGGTTTGCAGTATCTAATGGCATATAGACAACCTCACTTCTCCCCATCCAGGAGAGGTACATGACAATTTGATCCCATTAGGCCTAGAACCATAAAAAGATACAGTCTTTCCAAAAATGCATGCATCTGTGCCTACTATTTCAAAACACAGCCATCTGATGGCATCCACAGCCCAGATTAGGCATTTTGGCTGCCTGTAGGAAAAGAAGAGGGAAATGGGATTCAAAATAGCCATCCTGTTGAATGGAGAGTTGTCAGTGCTGGCCAGGAGGAGATATCTGCCAGTTAGAAGAGACTCAAGACTCACCTCTGGGCTCCAGGAGACACCATGTCTCCCATTTGGACTCAGAGAACCACACACCCTTTTTCTAGTCAAGTAAAAGCAGATTCATAAATTTGCATTCAAAAGCTGGCAGCATGATGCTTAAATAAACTGGACATCTTGGTGTTTATGAAGCATGAGGACCTGGCTGTGCTTTCCTTCTCATCCTGAACATCTCCTACATCCTCAGAGTGTCCCAGTCACAGCCTACAGCAAGGCTGTGCTGGGGACAGTCACCATCCTCCTACGGAAGGTGGGTCACTGTGCAGAGGGGATGGCAGAAACCTTCCAGTAAGAGGGAAAGCCACTGGCTCTGATCACAGCTGAGCACAGATGCTTGAGAAGAAAGCTCTAAAAACCCAGTGCACCTTTTCAAGTGTTCTCACACCTGTGCATCTTCTCATCACCCATAAAATACCATGCCACTTCTTCTTATTTTGGACCCTGCCAGTTTTGAATGCAGCAATGCCTGATGGTGGTGGGCTCTGGTGATGGTGGCAGGGGTCTGAGTGAGGCTTCCTGCTAGGGGACACATGAATTTGCCCCACCATGTGGTGCAAGTAGGGCTGATAGGAGAGCTGATGTGAAATGGTGTACATGCTTTATGTCAAGCAGGAACATCAGATGAAGAATCTGCCCTTAAATTTTAATACAGATGAGTGTGGACCAAGTCAGAGCGAAGCAAACATGACTTTTCCAGTTCAGATCCAGTGCAAACCAAAACAGTGGTATGGCTCTTACTCAGGAACAGGCTGACCCAAACCCCTGCAACCACCATGACTCTCAGAAAGATTGCTGCTAAATCCAAACTGTGAAATTGGGACTTGGCCCTAGACCAAGCCAACATCTTGGCTGGAATGAGAAAAGCCACCAAGTAGACACTGAGAAATGAGTAGTCTGCTCCCTTTCTACAGAAATCTTTTCCAAGGTCTCAATCAAGTGCCCCAACTTTTCAAACCTTTGTCACCTCACATAAAATAATAATGTATAAAAAAAAAATAATGGAGGAGCAGTGTTACAAAAATATAAAGGAGATTTACAGATGGTACACAGGAATTTGTGCAGATTTTTATTTGGGGGAAAGGGGCGGATTTGTAGTGAAGCACTTGGACCCCACCATGTGCACCACCACTCTCAAAAATCCAGCCTTCGTGTAATTCTTCTCCTCCCCTGCCCAGCCTGCCGCTCTATTCCCCCCACCCACCAAGAAAAATTTGGAAATTCCATAGAAGTGAACTGCCTGAATTTGCGGTGTCAGTCCTGTTAGGCAGCCGGTTCCCCTTCAACACGCACACACACACAAAGGAAGCCATGGGAATTTCTTTGGAAATTCAGCCGCGCCGGTGCAGCACGTTTGCGGGGAGGTAAAGGTACAGCAGAATTTAGGTGCATCCAGGCAATTTTTCAAACGTGCCTGGAAGAGGCGGCAGGGATTTCTCTCAACAGCATTGAATTCAAATCTGAGACACAAGGTTTGGTGAAAAGGATTGCTATTTTTAATACCCACAGTTTTCTTGTGTGATTCCAGCTCTCTAAGACCCTAAGACCTTTAAATTCCATCTAGTGTCTATCACATGCCATTGAATTGGCATGTTTGCAAATTGCATGCAGTGAGATCCTTCCATACCAGCAGCTCTGTCTCAGATTCCCCACCATCCCTGCCAAACTAGTATTGCCTGCACATTTTTTTCATCTTTTCATTGAGTTCTGTGTGTCAGCCAACACATTCTTTAGAATAGGCTTCAGTAGGCATGGTAACTGGTTCCTGGTTGCAAGCTGCCTTATGCATTTGCTCCTATTTCTTTCTGGATAATTTTCCCCCTCCTTCTTCTTAGGTGAGGACTTAAAGCGTCTTTAGCGTTATCCCTTCCATCTGTTGTGTTTGTGATAAATAGCCGAGATATAATAAAAAGTCCTAATTGAGGTAGTGATGCGGTGAATAAGCAAAGCTTGTTCATCGGGACTGCGAATCTGGACTGTTGATAGCCGCAGGTACCTCGGGGCTGCTCAGCCTGACTGCGATGTTGACTTTGTCTAATTGCAGGGGAGGAGCTAGAAAAGCAGTGAAGGGCAGTGGCACACACAGCGGGAGAGCTGAAAAATACTGGCATAACCACGCAGAGCTAAACAAACTGACTGACAAAGCTCTTGGCGTATTATTAAAAAATCTGGCAAAACGCTCATCTCTTGACAAAAATGTAGAAAGACTAGTAATGCATAACTTTATCCGATGTTGGATTTTAAAGTGGCTAATGCCAAGTTGTCTGTCAAAATTAATAGGGCATTGCTGCTTCTTATAGAATAGGAAAAAAGAGAGAGAGCACGCATACATTTTATTCATTTATTCATCTCTAACAAAAATGATGTATCTGCTAAAAATTTATTTAGGGAGGGCTTTGCTAGATGCTAATGTTAATTCTGAAACAGCAATACTTGAGGAGCAATGCTGGCTTGTACTTACTGGGGTTAACGGATAAAACCTCCCAGAAAAATAATACCAGAAAGTCTGCTATCATCTCAAACCTGGGTACGAGGGAGTTTCAGAGACACTGTTACCAATCTGCATCTCTGCCCAGATGCATATTTTCTTTTTCTGATGATTTACATGCATCCATTTCATTTTTCTATGTGCTGCTTCAGGAGAACGCCATGGATACTCAGGGTCTTCACAGGCACTAATCCATAAACAGATTTGTTTGCCATCGGCCATAGTTAAACTTACTCTGCTTTAGAGTTTGCATGAGATTTTGGCTCTGTTGCTTTAACTATGGATGCCTGACACCTGAGCTTTGCGACTACGTCGCCCACAATATTCCATGACGTTTATGCTCTTTGCAGTAGAACGTGCACAGACCTGCTCCTAGCACCAGCTCCATCGTACAAGCCTTAGCCACCCGGCTAAAAAAAAAAACAACCAAATTAAGAAATTTGCCTAAGTTGCTTTGCTATCTTTCAAATGACTGATTACAGGTCCTGAAAATTTCTGAAGACTGTCCCTTTCTACCCAAAACTCATGGGTGCCAATACTGTCCTTCCTGCTCTGGAGAAATGGCCACATCAGCCTGCAAACCCTCCAGCACTGCTGCCCCTAGCGCAGAGCACCCGGAGCTCCCTCTGGAGCACAGGCCACCCTGAAACCAAAAAATGCCCGTGTCACTGCAATTTAAAATGAAGATGCAGATGGCTTCCTTTGCGATCCGAGGGATTTCTGCATAGCCTGAATACAATATTACAATATGCTACCGAAAATAGCCTGGCGCATTTGGGTGTTTCCAGGAGGGACCAAAGTCAGGAAACCATTTTATTAGCACACCCAAATAAAGAAAAGACATTCCCTGCCTTAAGAAGGTGATAGTCCAAGTAATGATGAATTTTCTTCCCTTTTTTTTATGGGAGGCCGTAAACATTGCACACATTCATAAAACCACAGGGGGACTCACTGGTCAGTGCTGTTGAACTCCTGGGGTGCAGCACTTTGTATCCATACGTCACACGTTGGCATATGTGGCCCATTTTGCTGTGTTAGTAAAGTCTGAACTCAGTCTTTTCCCAAGGAACCTAACAAGCATGGTTGGACTGTCCTCACAGCGGCGATAGAGGATACATTTCAAAGTAGAAGCATTTTCAACAGGTAAGGAGAGAAGTCCTGCACCCACGGCACCTCCAGAAGCCACCGACCCGGCGCATGACCAAGTATTCCCGTACCTCTGATGGGCCCACTCAGACTTTGCAGTTACTTGGAGTCACCCTACGTATTTCAGCCTTTTAAGCCCTCCCTTCCAGATGGGACACGGTAAATCCGGGTGCCTGTCTGAGAGCTGAAGCCTTTCATTGCTAACGAGTCGCCCCCCTGGAGGAGTGTGAGTAAACGTTGACACTCCACACACACACACACACAAAAAAAAGAATCGTGCAAACGTTCTTCAAAGGCTGGTGGAATAAACATGTAAATACAAGATGGGCTGATTTCCTACTGCTCATGTTTGCTCACTGTGAACATTTGGTTCACTTGGCTTTCCTCATTATTTCAGCTGGGGAAAGTCACTATATGAATTAATAGCAGATTTCCCCGCTGAAAATAAATGTTTACCAGTATTTATTTTTTTTTTCCTTTTGGCAGAGACCAGGCTTTTTTGTCTGACTGCCTCCTTTTTGGCCTGCACATCCCCGAGGTGTGTAATTAAAGTGAGGGAATTTGCGCATAGTGCTTTAGGGGCTTAGTGAATAGAAAACATAGGATATTTCATCGATTTGGTGCACACGATATTGTCAGAGTGTACATTTCCTTTGTAAATGGCAAAAAGAGAGCTGTAATAATACACGTGCATTCAACCCTGTGTGCAAAAAAAAATATTTAAAAGACAAATAAAAATAAAGGAACTGTATCTGTTTCCAAAGTCTAACATAAAACACATTCAAAAGAGCAATTTAGATTAAAACAGAAAAGGCAGGAGCTTCAACATGGTTCCGAATTAACAATCAAGCTATACTTTCCTTGAGATATAATTTCACTTAGAGTAGGTGTGGAAATCTATGAAAAATTCATTATACAGGACCACATGTGAAAATAAAGATTTGTGTCAGTACAAGATTCTTCGGCTGCTCTTAAAAAAATTAAAAGTACGTTAAATAGCATGTGTGTATAATATATAAAAAGTGTCCAATCTGTGCAGTGAGTAGGCATCTGTGATGTGCCTTGCATGTTCTGGGGATTGCTTGTTGAAATAATGTTGTGTGTCTTGGGATGCGAGGAGAAGTAAATTCTCTTTTCTGGAGGGGTCTAAACAAATTCACGCTCTGGAACTTCCTTGATGGTCAGGTTGGCGCAAATACATTTGTTCACTATAAAAAGGAGATGGATATCCATGACTCAAGTTGGACCCTTTGGACCTGATGAAAAGGTACAAAGAACAAGAAGCACAGACCACAACTACAGCCGTTCAAGCGACCCAGCTCAACCCAACTCAAGTTCTGCCCACCAGGTGATACAGCACATGGGACGTGTTTCCTATCATTCCCTGTCCTGTCTCCAAATGCAGCACCATCTCAGACATCAAGAAAGAAGACAACACATACAAATATCTTAAGGGTGGATGTCATGAGGATGGAGCCAGACCCTTTGCAGTGGTGCCCAGCGACAGGACAAGAGGCAATGGGCACAAACTGAAGCAGAAGAGGTTTCAGTTGAATATGAGGAAACGCTGCTTTACTTTGAGGGCGATCGAGCACTGGAACAGGCTCCCCAGGGGGGTTGTGAAGATATTCAAACCCTGCCTGGACAATGTCCTGTGACACATGTTCCAGGTGAATCTGCTTTAGCAGGAGGGTTGGACTAGAGGATCTCCTGAGGTCCCTTCCAACCCCTGCCATTCTGTGATTCTGTGAGGCAGCCCATCCTCATCTGAGCACTGTCAAGAGGAGGAGAGCTCTCTAATGCACTGTCTGTGTGCTATTTATGTAGGTTGTCCATACCAGGAGCCTGGCCGGGATCCTCTGCACTGCACAAGTGCCAAGATACAAATAATCTGCGTGCAAGGAGCAAAGCAGGTTCACCAATCTCCCGTTCAGCAGAGAGCAGTTCTAGCCCGCCCAGGACGGAAGGCCCAAGGCTGATGCTGTGATCCTCTGCTTAACAGATGGATGGTGACACGCTGGAACAGATTATCTGGTGAGACGGTGCAATTTCCAGCACTGGAGGTCTCTGAGGTATCTTCCAGCCCTATTGCTCAATGAATCTATAATTCATTGTTTCGTGAGCGAGTCAAGACACTCCCTCAACTCTCAAAACAGCATGCAAAGGACAAATTGCTCTTTTTTGCATCTCTTCCCACTAAGCAGAAGGGAAAAAAAGATATGGGGTGGGAATGCAGAGGGAAAGGAGGAGAGTTCAGCATCTTCCCACGGCTCTACTTTGTCCAGGCTATAAAGCTTTGTACGTGTTTATTCACATCCAAAAAAATGCACATGAAAATATAATTTTTCTCTTCTTTCCTCTGACCCCTCTGATATCTTCTTCACAGCAGAAGATTAAGTTCAATTTCAAGAATCCACTGGAGAAAAAATGCACGTAGAATTGAAAAAGAAGCATTTTATCATTAAAAGAAGACATCCCAGGGCATGTTAGGGGATACCAGCAGAGAGAGGCTGTTTCGTTGGGACCTCAGACCTTATCCCCCCCCGAATTTCCAGCTCTGCCTGGCACACTTGAAACAAGCAGCTAATTCAAACAGTTTATTTCAGGTCAGTATTATTATTACAATAGAGTTCTATAACAGGCAGGATTTGGGGGGTGGGATTATGAGTTATCTGAACTTCAAGGTATTTATTCTAACTGTAAATGACCTCCCTGACCTCCCCTCATTCTCACTCCATCAATGTGCTGGACTTCATCATTTAAAGCCAAATCTAACATTACTTAAAGTCCAAATCAGCACCATCCACTTGTAACAACGTTATTTGCAAACTGTCAAATAAGTTAAATATTTAACTAATCCACTGACACCCCATCCTATTATTTCCCTGATCTGCAAAGACAGAAGTAAAACCCAAGTACATCATCCCAGCTTTCTGTGGACATTTATTTATGTCTCACAGTCATATCCCAGCACCGCAGGAGTCAGAGCCATTTCAGCCTCTGCTCAGCCGATCCGCAAAGTCCAGCCAAAGTCACGGCAAAGTCAGTCTTGTTGGATTCGCTGTATTGCCCCATCTGCTCGTCACCCATTTGCCAAGCAGCGGGGTATTTCCTGAACAAAAATTTGTATTATTAAGTCCATATATCTTATATCAGTTCTGGGGTTGCCTTCTCCATTTATAGAGAATAAGAAGGGAAAAATAACACAAGTACGCTCGAAGAAGA
>NW_009260191.1:484784-500528 GCF_000687185.1 Egretta garzetta
GTGCAAGAAGCACAACGTTGCATGCATAGAGCTGGAAAGGAGAAGTGTATTTAATCTCTCCAGCTGCAAGGGTTTCCTTGCCTGCCAGCCATGCAGCAGTGTTTTTAGGATGTGGGAACCGCTTCAGGGAAGCAGGTTCGCCTGGCACCCCCAAGGACAGAGTTCGCAATGCGCTTCAGCAGTCAGCACACACAGAAACTTTGCCATTTATATATAATGGTTATGTGACATTCCCTGATCTTAAAATAACAAAGCATTTTAATCACAGAGACTTTGACCTTTTGGTCAAGTGGAACGCTTGCTATTTAATTTCTTTACTTTTTATACAACACATTAGATCCTCCCTGTAAAGTAACTCGGGAGACTGCTTGGTAGAGAAAGGCTGGGTTTGTGGTAAAGGCAACCACAAAAGGTTCAGCTCAGGTCTGAACCCGTCCTGGCTGGGTTCAGGAAATTTGCTCAGGCTTTGACCCATCCGACCCAGTTTTAGTTGTCCAAGGAGGACATGCGGGTGTCTTTTTGTATCCTCTGGGAAGTCAGCAGAAAGGAAGGACCTTGTCTGCAGGATAATTCAGCCTATCCTGGACTGAAATGCATTTCAGAGACACCTCTTTCTCCAGTGCCTGATCTGAAGTGGATTATTGGGCCCCTACATGCAGAAATTTGCTGCCTTGGTTACATGCCTGAAGATTCATGGGGTCTTTTTATCTTATTCTTCCAGGCAGGAAGACCCAAATGGCACCAAGCAATCAGATTTTGAGGACCAAAAGCAGGAGTGATACCAAGAAAGACAGTCCCATGTCCCATGAGGTGGTTCACACAGACATGTGGTCACAGTTGATCTGGGCAGGCAGGACAGGCCTGGGCTAACAGCCCCAGTGGCCATCCCCGCCCTAATCCCAGGCTGCGTTTGGAACCCACTGAGGTTCACCCACCTTTAAAAGTCACTCACATAAACTACAGAAGAAATCTGTCAAATTGGCTGAGCTTCTTCAAATAGCACATGCATACATTTGCCTACCCACCAGGCAACGGTGCGATTTATATTTCTTCGCATACGGTCATTGAATTTTGTCAAGCACCATTAGAGTGGCAGTGATGATTTGGAGTTTTGTAGCAAGTCAACACAACACCAGCAGCAGCCACCAAGACTAGATGAACCACCTCCCACCCTGCCTTCAGAAGGACCACATCAGAGCATCCCAAATCAGAGCTTTGCTCCTGGAGCAAAAAGAATTCTTCTTAAAGGGCATCACTGGTAGGTTGTTCATCCTTCCAGCAGATGGTCTAAAGAGCTGACCATCGCAGCTACGTGGACACCTCTACACGCAAAGGACCACAGCAGCTCTGGTGACAGCATGGTGACAGCCCTGGTGACAGTAGGGGCAAGGGATCACAGGGTGGCATGGTGAGTCCACTGCAGAGTCATCCCAGCTCCCACCTAGAATACACACTTCTATGCACACCACACTTACAGCCCCCCTGACACATCCAGCCAACGCCATCCCCTACAATCATCAGGAAGAAATTTCTCGTACGCTAAAAGCAGTACTGAAGCGTTCATTTGAAGCTTAGTCCTTTCCAAATGGACCCCCATAGCTTCTGGCCCATGATGGAATTAAAGGTCCTTTGTACTCTACAGCCAGGATATACGGTCAAGGGAGAGAGGCAAAAAGGGACACTCATTCTGGTGGCCACTAGAAGCCAAATTAGGCATGAAGGCATAGCACCTCTTTCCTAACTCTGCCAAAAATATGCAGCGTTTTATTAATGGACTTATATACAACTTAAGCAAATTATTTCTGGCCTGTCTTAGTGCCCACAAAGAACATTTCAATGCCAATAACAGATTTCTTCAGAAGGTTGTCAAGAAAAAAACCTTCCAGCCAGACATTCACCTGTACCTGCCACAGAGACAATTTGGTACAAAACTGATCCGGCGGCAGGGTGGCCCAGACACACCCTGACCTCCCGTCATGCGCCATCTCCCCTGATTTCATAAGAGCATCCAGCTGGGTTAAAGGAAGGCGCAGATCCCCAGTGTGTAGATGTGACCATCCATTGCCTCCAGTGGAGCCTGAATCCTTCTGGGGAAGGGGCTGAACTCTCCTCATCTCAAATCAGCAACAGCCTGGTCACCTGAACAGGCATTAAAAACCATAACAAAGATGAATGCGATAAAGAAAGATGTTGACGCTCCTCTCTCCTCTCTCTTTTTAGGCAGCTTTATACTAACTCACTACAGACTTCTGCCCCATCCTTTCTTCCCCCGTGGTCACTCAGCGTAGTTGGGTAGCAGAGGGACCCGCTCCCGATAGGAAGTCTTTCCATTTTCCTCACAGCCAAGAAGGGGGAATGTGAAGGCAGCATGATTGAGGCCTTACAATAAAAACCCCACCGTCTGCTCCTCAACTTTCAGCCTTTCACTCTTCACCCCCCTCCGTTTCCCCAGGCCCTCATTGCAAGCTGATCATGTTCCCGAATACCACAGGTCATTGTCTTCCCACAGCCTCAGGAGCTGCAACCTGCTGAGGCCAAAAACATTTCCTAAAGGGAAGAGGGGTTGGGACTGGCTGTTACCCCCACGCGCATTTTCATTTCGCAGCGTTGGCGCTTAGTGGTACAAGCACCAAACTTGAATTCAACAAGCTTCGGCTTTTCCCTTCGCCGCGCTTTTTGAGATGACTTGCGAGGACTAGGTATGCAGTCGCAGCTCCGTTTTAAAATCTAACTACTGAGCAGAGACTGCCAAATTTCAGCCCACAGCAAATTCTTACAACCCAGCTGTAACCCTTCAAAACAGAGACTGCTACCATATGGTTGTGTCAGTGGGAGCTTCTGTAATGCAATTTATTGTTGTGTAGGCTCTTTCAAGCTACTACACATGAAAGGTAAAGGGAACATTTACTCTTCGATGGGAGTTTAATCTTAGATTTACCTCATTTGAAACAAAACCGTCATTTGCATCTCTAATACATAAGCAATCACCTGTAAAGAGTGCTTGTAAATAGAGACATTTCTTGACTGTCATCAGAGCCTTTGTTCCTGACTGGGGCTTTTGCCTAAGAAAAGGCAGAATTCAGTCCTCTTCCAGAGAGCGTGCACAAAACCCACTGATAAGGCTAAAAACTAGTGATAAATTAAGGAAAGCACTCTCATGAAGTGGAACAGATACCCACAGCTAACATGGGGCTTGTGCTAGGTTCATTCTGTTGCATGCATATGTAATATAAAATTTAATTCCTCTATGCTTTGCCTTCCGTGCCCTTTTTATATCTAAGTGTTACAGTGTATGGTTAAGGCTTCAAACAGGAGTAATCTCCTGTTGAAGTGAAAGTGCTTGATCCTGCACAAGCAGTAAAAGATAAATCTGTTCCACAAGATGGTGAAGCGTGCTCACTACTCAGCCTCCTCATCTCCGCAACCTCAGCAAAAGGGATGTCCAGCGGAGCATGGTCCTTTTGTGTGGCCCACTCCATCTCAATCAAATTGGCATCATGAACTCGTTGACACCACAAAGCACCTCTTCTAAATGAGAATACAGAGTTCTGGAGTTGAGGATATTTAAAAACAAGTCCCTTTACTTGGTGTAGTCTGGGTCTAGTAGGATGACAAGCGCTCTCTCCCAGACCCAGCCAAGTACTTGTGCGATGTCCAGCTTCAAGCTTGGCCACAGAGCTAGGATTTTCTTATATGAGAAGGGCAGAGAGCTCACCACTTTCAGCTTTTTTTCCTTTTTTCTTCCTTGTGTAACTTCTACCTACAAAGGCAAAGCATTAAGTAATCGCCAGCCAGGCCATAACTCAAGAACGTGACCTTAAGCTCTGACCTACCACTGCCTCCAGCTGAATTCCTTAGTCTGAATCCAGGATGAAGGTACCTAAAATATATCAACTTTGGGAAGGGCTTGCTCTAAAGTTTTGTGCTCCTCTTGATGGGTTCTGACTTGAGACACAGACTGCAGAGAACGTTATGGATAAGTCTTTTTTTTTTCCCCCAGGGCAATTAATTTAACTTGAAATTTCACTTGGGCTAACACATTGAAAGACAGCTCAGATATTCATCTGTGGCTCTGAAGCAGGTCATGCAGAAGCACACAGACTACAGACTGATTAAAAACTAGCAATTAAGGGGAAAAAAAAGATATTTAAAATAACTTTAAGACATGGACATGGCCCTGTTTTCTTTTGTGACTGTGATTACCCTGAAACCTATCAATTGCCTTTACGTACCATAGGTGTTACCTTTCAGAGCTGATCCTTTCAGTAGAAATTCCTATCTAATATGTATATGGAGAATCTCTATGTGAATCCTCGATATCAAACACCCAGGAGACCCAGCTCCAGCTTCCCTATGCCGAGGGCCATTTGCAAAGGACACCTACTCTCTCCCTCCTGTGATACACACGATCTCCTCCAGCTAACATCGTGCGATATTAAAAATTGCTTTTTTTCTGATAGCTTACGTTTCTGTCCTCTGACTACCAAGCAATGAGTGCCCTGGTTACTACAAAAGTCATGCACACATGTCTCCTGCCAGCATGGTGTCATGTCTTCTGTCAGTGTGTTATTTAGTACTCAATGTTCCTATTATCCTCAAATGGGCTCTGGATTTGTTCCAAAGATGGCAATGTTATTCAGGAAAACTTTGGTGGAGGGTTTACAGCCTGTTCGAGCAATAGGTTGAAACAATGCAGGGTTTGGAGCGGGGGAGACATGGGGATTGGGGTTTGGAGGGAAAGACCGAGGGAGTTCATATCTATATGTGCCAGTTATCAATTTGAGAGTCCATGTTAATCTGTCTGGATAAAAGGAATTCTGTGTGGTGAGGAAAATGTGGAGCACTGATACATGGAAGGAAGGAAATTGCTCTCCTAGACTGGAATCACCGGGAGGTCTCCCAGTCAGGTTAAGTCCCCTCTCTACTTTGATTATTTACCAATTTATTACCATGTCTGCTATTCCAAACAAACAAATAAACAGAGCAGAAACCTGAAAAACATCCGTATCAGGCTTCAAGATGACACATTAGCAAAACTTTCATAAATGATAATTTTTCAGAGCCAATTTGGCTACTTCTTTGTCTCCCCAAATCCTGTCACTCTAAATCAGCGTAAGAGCTACCTTCTCTGGATGGCTCAGTTTTACTATTACCAGAATTACTCAAGCATATTAGCAGACTTGTAGCCAAGAATACCTTGTGGTCTGATGTAAAGCCTTGTCTTCCTTGATTAAACCTCCATTTCTTGTATTTGTTAGAACAAACAAGCAATTAAATATTTTATTAGAAAGAATATGAAATATATTTGTTAGTTAATATATTTGCTCCGTGGCAGAGCCTCGGGGGATGAATATTTTACTTCCTTGACAGCCCTGAAGGGATGGCACTTATAGAGTCTGATCTCAGCCTATTCGAGCAGTCTGTAAGCGGCATTTTGTGGTACAGAGGCAAATTTTCAGATGCTGAGGGAACTTTTGCCTATGAGAAAAAAACAGCCACATCATTTTCACTCTCCTTCTTAGGTATTGTGGGCTTAGCATCTGCCTACTTGTGTCTGAATTCACCCTTTTCTGTGGATAATCAGTAGTGTTGATGTGGTAGCAAGCCCAGAGCCTCGCACGCAGGTAGGAGCGTGTGGCCCAAGCATAAGCAGGCTATGGGACCATGGCTTAGGTATGGGGTGGGAACCTCTTCAAAGCATCCGTTCTCCACCTGAGCCCTGTTTCTTTCTTCCCCAGACCCATAGCAGCAAGCAAAGAGAGACCTTGAGTCTTTTTTTCTGGCCAGTGCACACTACACACAGATGCTCTCTTCTTGCTACTCTGCACACCCTAAATTTAACTCTCAGCTCCTTGCTGGTAGCCCTTCCAAGCAAGGCCCAACATTTTCTACAGAACAGATCATCTAGATACCAGTTTCAGTAGGACAATCAGTTTACCTCAGACTGAGCAGTCTGGGCTTTGACTCATACAATATTTGGGCTATTAGCAGGAAAAGAATAAAATGAATTGGTGAGTAGTGTACTGATTGGAGATAAAATATTGATGCCATATTAAATTTCTGATCAGATCAGGACCCACTGAGCTGAGTATGACACAAACACAATGTAGGAGACACTCCATACTACAGAGAATTAAAGTGTGACAGATCGAAACACACAAAGGGTAGGGTGGGAATGCACACAGGTCCAGTAGCAAAGCCAGAAGACAATCCAAGATTTCATGCCTTCCCTACTAAAGCATCCAGAATGAGTCTATGAACTGGAAAAGAAAAGCTGTTAAAAAGGGGTATAAAAGAGGATCCTATTTAGGTTCAACCAGCACATTCATTCTTGCACTGTCTGAGCCACAGATCCAACCATGGAGCGCATGGATGATGCAACTTCTCCATGACCCACTGCATGGAGAGGTACAACAATGAGCTGCAAGGATAAATGGAGACAGAAAGAAGCGGAACAAATGATTGAACCAGAAGCTTTTGGTTTGTTCCGGACAACCAGGACAAAGATCATGGATTTTCCCAAGCATTTATTGCAGGTGCACATCTCTGGTCTGCACATCACCTAGCGCCCAGTGTTACAAAGACAAGTTTACTCGAGAGGCAATAAGCTCTGCCAAAGGTGCTGATCCATCGAGGACTTGCTTCCTAACAAAGGTGATCCCAAATAAAAAAATGTAGTCCCAAACCTCTCTAAACCCGGAGTGTATATACTTCAGCTGCCTGCTATCTCTGAAATCACATCTGGATTCAAAATGCACAGCTTCTGTGTGCCTTTTCTTCCCAGGAATGATACCATAAGGGAAGAGGCAGTGTATTTAACAAAGCTGTTATGCAGTTTACGGATTGTGATTATTCAAGGCAAATGCTTTGAAGTAACAGCTTAGTGCAGAGTGACAGTAAACAAGATATAGAGATATACCTAGATGAGAAGAAAAATAAATGGCAATTAGAATTGATATGCTAGGTGTAGGAAATGCCGGTAAGACCTCAATCTCCAGCAATGACACTCTGCATTTGTATTGCCACTTCCCTACAAGATCTCCAGGGTGAATTACAAATGGCAATTAGACATCAGTGTACCCCCAAATAGCACGTGAACATTAGCCTATCTACTCTATAGCCGAGGCAAATGAAGAACGAAGAAAAAGGGAGCCCTATTTAGACCTCCTATGCTAATGCTTAGGGTTGACCTAAGCACCTGCAACAACATCTAAGTTCAAGATGATGATAAACAAATTGATACCATCTCTTGACTTCCAACATAATGAATGCAGAGTACTTGGGGACTGTATTCAGACAGGCTGCTAGAAGAACATTTTTGATATTGCCACTTCCTCTCCCCATTCATTGCACTGGGAGCTCAGGACTGGAAGTCATGGATAGCATGGGGCAGGACTGTTCTTCATCATCTTGAGCAACACGCAGCTATGTTCATCTTAGATATGGGTACCCTTGGGGGTTCCTGAGCTGCAGTCTAAAGGATTTGCTCAGGATTGACCAGAGAGTCCAGGGCAGACCCAGGAACAGAATCTAGCAGCCTTGACTCTGAACTAGAAGGTAAATGTGCAAGTTGAACACTCCAGTACCACTCTCAAAGCCCACATGGGATGGAAATCCTCACAGGAAGGATGGACGTCCCTGCATGGTCTCCTAGGAGAGGTGGCAGTTTGTAAACTTATAAAGTGAGCACAAACCAAAGAACAGTCAGTAGAAGAAATACAATTTTCTCTTTTCTAGTCTCTTTTGCCTCCCCTTACGTTGGTTGCGAACCTGCTTGCCATTAGCTTTCAGCAGCTGGGACAATGACTATACTCATTTTAATTTTCTGATTTCCAGAAATCTCTCTTCTTGGACCCAAGACACATTGGTTGTACTGGGGGAATTCCTTAGGTGGTGAAGCTACTGCAACTCCACTGCTTTCACTGGAGGAGTTTGCATACAGACTCCGAAGTGTGTCTATGCAAATTTCGGCATGGCCAAGGAGCTACCGTACCCTCTCATGGAACTCCAGGCTTTTGCTGCAAGTTCCCAAGTGTACTTAACCCACTAACATGATATATGTTTTCTTCTCATCCAGAAATCCCCTTCTCCTGTAAACAACCAGAGATGAAAAGGAGGTGGCCGGTACAGCAGAACAGTGACCTGCCTTCAGGGTGCCCACAAGAGTCCTTCCTAGCACTGGCATGAGTACTGGCCTGTACAATACTGTAGAGTTAAGATTCGCCCCAATATTAACTTCTTCCTGAGCGCAAAGAATTATGACTTATCACAAACACTGTACACAGAACATTGCTCTCTTTTTTTTTCCCCCTTTTGTTCCTATCTAATTCTATTTTTTAGAAAAATTATTAAAACTAATTGCATTATTTAATCCCATCACATAAAATCCTCCAGTGTTTCATTAATCAATGTAATCAAGCCAATCAAAATAGATAAAGGAGATCTTTTGGCAGGCTTTGATGAGATTTTATCAAAATCTCAGTGCATATTGTAAAGCCTTAGCATTCCCCCTTTTGTTCCTATCTAATTCTATTTTTTAGAAAAATTATTAAAACTAATTGCATTATTTAATCCCATCACATAAAATCCTCCAGTGTTTCATTAATCAATGTAATCAAGCCAATCAAAATAGATAAAGGAGATCTTTTGGCAGGCTTTGATGAGATTTTATCAAAATCTCAGTGCATATTGTAAAGCCTTAGCATCCTCAGAAGCAAACTAACTGTAGAATGTGGAAGCTTTATCAAGCAGGCACTAATAAAGCAGATGATGCTTGGACTGTTTTAAGAGGCTCTCCATATTAAACTAATAACAGCAATGTTTTTGTATTATATATAAAGAATACAAAAGCAAATGGAAAAAAGCATTAATTTTGTACCCATAGAGAGATTGCTATGAAGCAATCACTTTTTTTTAAGTAATGAAGAAGATACATGTCTGTGAGCCAGCAGACCAGAAAGCCAGAATACTGTAAGGAAAATGCAGTGGGTAATGCAAAGGTTATAGCAGAACAGGTTATAGCAGAACAGTTGTAAGGGAAGAGCCTTATTAAAAGCACAAACCATTTCCTTTTAAATGTAGTACTCTTACTCCCCATCTGAATCATAAATAAATATGAATGAATAAGCTGTGTCTTGTGCAATACCGGTGTTTGTGTCTCTCCTTCCCCCTTCGGGCTACAGCTCCCGTGCTCTTCGTGCTTTCGCACTGACTGATCAGGAGTATGAGCTACTGAAATACTACCGCAAGGATGGAAATTAAAGGGGTGTTGGTGTAATACAGCACCCTAAAACCAGGAAATGTGTATGGTTGGTAGACGCTGCAGTCGAAACACAGACCGGTATTAGGTTGAACGAACGCTTTAACAGACACTTTGGCCAGAAGAGATACAGCCAGGACCCCATCTAATGGACTTGGTGAACACAGTATAAAATGCCATCAGTATTTCCCTATAGCTTCTGCCCCTTGCAGTTAGTTTGGCTTCTCAGGTGGGGCAACTGCAGAAGTAGTTACTAATCCACAAATGCAAAGACTTGCCAACATAAGAAAATCCGAAAACTCTTGGGTTAAACAACCCCTCTCTGATCTAGACCTAAAAACTGATGCAAGGCTACTGCCCCTCAAGGGAGGTCCTCTCCTGCCACTGGATTTCTAGCGGTAGTAGCAGAGATGGCGTTAACAGACTCTCTTGGGCATCTTGTGGTGGACAGAAATATCTTTTACTCCCCCAGAGTCCTCCAGCTCAGCTAGTACAGGTCACCCATGACATTCACTGACTGCATGGTACCCTATGAACATTGTGCCACGCTCCAGTCCTTGTCCTGCCTTCTTCATTTTCATGGGTGCCTGGACCAGCTGCGGGGTCACCAGCACATCTGAGGTGAGGAGACACTGTGCAACACCCAGTAGCTCCATGCAATATGCCTTAGGACCTAATTATCCCAGGAAACCTTAGGCAGTTACTCCCTTGCCTCACTCCAGCCTGGCTTAGGACACCCCCCCAAAAAATCGCATCCCAGGGAACAGACCTTGAAGCACCAAAGAAATCAGCCTGACAAGTAGCACTTGTCTGCAAAGCAGAAAGAGTTGAAAAATGAGCACTGCCTTCTCTTACAGCTACCTCGTCACCTGTTCCAGGTGAAAACACTGGAGGTTTCACCACTTTCTTTCATTTAAAGACTCTTTGGGCCATATCCTCCTACCCCAGCTGGAGCTGCATTCTCCCTCCCTTTTTTCTCTTAGGCTACAACATGGAGATAGGCAACAGGTAGAGCTCAACGCTGGCCATTTTCACAATGAGTTCAGCACTTCAGAAGGCCCCGTTAGAGCTTAACAATGAGAGGGATAAAATCCAGAGGAAATAATGAAGGAGGAGGATCTTGGGGGTTATTTAAAAGCAGGCAACATGGCACCACTTGATTGCTTAGAAAGCTGCTGGACTGAGTGTGTAGGTAGCAGCCCAACAACAGCAAAATCTAATGAATGCTGTAATTTCACGTGATGTTGTGCTTTCATTTCAATTCTGTGTTGCAAATGGTTGTAAATGGAATTAAGCTTGTCTCCCTCACAAGCAGAATTTGTTTGGTTTTTTTTTTCCTTCCCCTTCCTTTCCTTTATCCAAGCACCCAACAAATACAGCTCAATTTAAAAATAAACCCAGGACTGAGCAAAGGAAAATGTGTTAGTCGTGGGAGTTGTCTGGTAGAACAGCGTGGGAGGCCATGGATGAGCAGTTGGGGGTACCTTGAGCTTGATGCATCTTGGCTGGGTACTCAATGAAGCAACCCTGCTCTACCTCTGCGGCAAAACTGGACCTGGGTACCTTGAGCTTGATGCACCCATCTTGGCTGGGTACTCAATGAAACAACCCTGCTCTACCTCTGCGGCAAAACTGGACCTGGTACGCCTAACACAATCCCTTTGTAATGAAGCTGGAGTTTTGCTGCAAGAGAGTTGTTGTATTTACTCTTGAAGTCAACTTTGCATTACCAGACCTCACCTGTAATCCCCATGGTGCCGAAAAGTCACTTCGCATTAGCTGAAATCAGAGCTTCCGAGTTACAGATGGGCAAGGTCAAACTATTCTCGAAACATTTCCCAGCAAGTTAAAACACTGAAAATATTCTCTAGAAAAACCAGTATAGTTCCACTGAAGGGAGCGGCGTGCAATCAGCAGAGGCTCTCATTCATTCATTACAGCCATTACAAGCTGAGGATGGGTTTATTACGTTAACTGGTTAATTAACCAATATAGCTAGTCATGTCCTAGCTACTGTCATCAGAAGGAAAGGATTTGTTTCATCTCAATATTCAGCCATTAGAGGAATAAACCCCGAGATCTGGTGTTTGTGGGGGGGGGGTTCCCACTATCACAATTTTGTAATTTTTTTTTCATTCCATTGGAGTGGTTTTATTGCGCTTTTAAGATGTGTAGTTACATCAAGGGGAGGTATAAAATTTGTATTTGATTTTTTCTTTTTTTTTCTTTTTTTTTACATCTTTAATTTAAAACAACATTATCAGGAAGGGGGAGAAACTGTAGAGGGATGCTGAGATCCCAGTCATCCCAGCACGCCATGCCGCTGCTCTTTGGACAGCAATCACAGGAGCCCGGCAGCAAGCTGTGGACGAGGTTCTTCCAAGCAGCAGCATCTGGCTTTCTGGCAAGCAGAACAGGCGGCCGCACCGGCCACGTTGGAGATGCCCCTGGGTTTGTCATGTGGGGAAGCTGCTGACGGGCTGGCTGGGTTGCTCTGCCCTTGTCTCGGTTACGTTGGCTTTAGATACCTGCCTTTCAGGGTACATAAATCTCTATACCAAACCCCGCTGCTGGTGGCTTCCACTTGCTCGTGCTACCCCATGCACTGCGTTATGGTCAAGCAAGCGAATTTCCCCATGCCCACATTCAAAGTACCCTGTGAGCCACAGCTCACACCCATGCAGAGCGGTGACCAAAACTGATGTTCCTGTGAATTTAAGGCTGTCTCTCAGGATTCTCTATTAGCAAAAACCTGCCTGACATTTTACCCTAGTTGCGTTTTTATGAGTAGCCGGTTAACTGATAGATTTTCTGATTTTTTTTCTTTTTGCAAAACCTTTGCCTGTTCACATCGGGGAAGGTGAACGCCTCCTCGCAATGCAACCGCAGGTGCTGGAGATTTCTAGAGCGCTGGGATCACCGCCGGTGGCTGCCAGCATGGAAGATGTGCTCTGAGCGGAGAACACGGGGTTCTGCACACACCCACTCCCCCCCTTCTTCACCTGCGTCCCACTAGTGATACCATCACAGCAGACTTGTACAGTAGTGGAATTTTCTTTAAAAAAAAAATAGTATAAACACAACCCAAACCTGCTCATATTAAAGCAATTAAGGAATTAAGGGATGCCACAGCATGTGGGGAGAACTAAGCTATTAATTTATTCCTTGATAGATAGTAAGTTCACTGAAAATTTGAGTATCATGCCACTCAAAAGTGTTTGTGAGAGGGGGTGAAATCTGGAAATCAAAAAAGTCTTAATTCATTTGGATGTTCTTTTAAGGAAAACTTCATTCTGAAAACGCCAGTGTTCTTTTTTCTATAACATCTTATAAATTAAACTTCCATTTTTCATTTTAAAATAGCATTTTCCTACCAAAAATAGTCTAAAAAAAGTTTTTAAAGGTATTAAATAGCCAAAAAAAATATGGTTTTTGTCAGCTAAGCACAATGTCTGCGGCTGATTCAAAGTCACATTTCCAAGGATTTTGAAATTACGTGTAAAATCTGGAAAAAAAAAAATCTGTTTTCAGTTGTGTATAGTCCACTCTGACTGCTTTCTGCTTCAGTCACCAAAAAGAAAATACATTATCCACCCAGCTCCGTCTGTAAGGTGCTCGAAACCCTACCAAAGGATTTAGGATTTATGCACCGACCTTTCCATCAGCCAGACAACTCCCTTCTCTGTCAGCTCAAAGGAAGAAAAAGTTGGAAGCCCAAGTCTAGTGCCAATGAATGAGGTGGTACTGGATGAGTTTTCTAAGACATATCCTAACAGGATTCCATTTGGGAAGAGGTTCAGGCTAAAAGCTTGTCCGTGGTGCTGCAGAAAAAAAGGGAAATCCCAGCTATCGGCCAGGTGACCACTCAGGGAAAGCACAGGAGCAGGATTTTGCGAGTGAGAGCTGTTTCCAGGTGATTTAAGGCCTTTATATGGATTCAGCAGGGGGGAAAAAAAAGAGAGAGAGAAAAAAAGAAAAGAAAAAAAAGGGAAAAAAAAGGAAGGAAAAAAGAAAAATAAAAAGGAAGGGCAAGTATAAAAACTGCTTTTACCATAAGAGTAGGGAAACACAGAATAATTTACAAACTGACATTTGATGGATTTAGAAATGTTCCTTTGGGACAAACACTTGAAAGTATTTCATCCATGCTGCGATATTTTCACTGGGTTTAATAAGTTTGGAATCCAGTCTCTCCTTCCCTCTCCCAAGCCACACACAGGTGCCAAAACTGGATCTAAGAGGAGGGCATATCCCGTGCCACTTCCACAGCCACAGCTGCCGTATTCCCTGAGACACCCACAGCCTGGCTCCTCTTCACTTTCACTGGAGGGATGTTGGTGGTGGGCAAAAGGAAGAAGAAAATATTTCAGTGAAAGGACAGAACTCTCAAGGCTATTAATTCATAGAATCCAAGACATGCCACATGCTGGGGATGGATGCTAATGGACGGAGATGCCCGGCTCCCCCTGAGGATGCCACTGCTTTCCAGAGGAACGGGAAGGTGAGGCTGCAGGGGAACTTAGGCCACCTCTAGGAAATTTGGGCAGATCCCTCAATATCCTTCCATCTTTTAAACAAAGGGGGAACTTGCCAGGGTATAAATCTGCAGTTCTTTGGTTCCCAGCAAGGGAACTGACTCGTCTAAATACAACTGGTCCCAATTAAGGCATGCAGCCAAATTAAGCCCTTGAAGCTGTGTGGTCTTGTACATGCAATAGAGCTCCCTAAAAGCCAGGGACCATGAGGGCAACAGCAACTCTTTGCAAATGTTTGTGAGGCTTCGCTATTGGAATGAGCACCTTGCACTCTCCATCTGCCTCAGATGTGTGTAGCCACATGAGTTTTTACACATCCTTCGGTTAAACCTGAGCGAAATTTAGCACTCTGGGACACCATGGGGAGTTGCCCATTTGCCCATTTCTCCATGGGTCTCTAAACCATGTAAATGGTGCTTCCTTGAGGACAGTAGAAGTGTCATTCAAAATTCCTGCTCTGGAAGGTGCTGTGAGTGTTATTTCCTTGGATTTTGAAGACAGGCAATAAGAAGCCTGAAAAAAGGGACATGAGCATGTATGTGAAAAGCAGTTGAGGCACCAGACCAGTCCTCCCACAAGCTCTTTGGCCTTCCTTTACAAGACGGTTCCTCCCTTGCAGACTGGAGGCAATGCACCCCTGTGTCGCCAGGTGTGGTGTGAATTAATTCATTAGCACTGCCAAGGTATCCAAATGATAGATTAACTTCATAACTAATGATAACTAAAGTATTTATTAATAGAGAGAGTAATAGCTAGAGTTCCATCCAGCACGAAGTTCTTTTATCGGCTCACCCATAAATACCTGATTATTTAGGGTCAGCCTTTCTTTCTTTTTTTCTCACAATCCATAACATCCTCGTCCACATTTTTCTAAGGTCCCCACCTGCCTTTCTCAAAACCACTTTGTCATTTCCATTCCAGGCTGATTTTTCCTTCAGGTTTTTGAGGCATGCACAGGTTTGACAAAACGGCCACGTTTGAAGCAAAAATGGACCAGCTTCCAAGGCTCAGTGCCGTGATGTGAAAACCACCTTTGTGGGAGCATAAAGAGACCCGTTCATCCCAGAAATATTTTTCCTCAGAATAAAGGCCCACTTGGGCTGCAAAAGTAGCTTGTCTGCCCAAGAAAGAGCCTGCACATCTATTTACTTTCATAAATGGACTTGGATTTGTGATCTTAGCACTCACAAAAAATCTGGAGTGTTAAAAGTCCTGTGTTCCATCGATAATAATTTATACATCTCACACTGGAAAGCTTTTTTGAATGACAAGTACAGGGTAAAATACAGCCAGTGGTGTTTATATTAGTTCTTTTTTTTTTTTTTCTAATAGGCTTATATAATAACTCCTGTAACAATTAATCCAAGCACAGAGGCTGAAACTATCTACAGAGCAAGAGGATAGCATGAAAATAAAATATTTCATTAAAAAATGTGCTCTGGTTTAAAAATTCTTAGTTATGTGAAAGGAATTGGCTTTCTTCCTTTTGTAGTGTTTCCTTATTAAAGAACAGCGGTTAAGTTAAGGGGAGTTGGGCAATTATACTATTATACTATAATTTGCATTTCTTGATAAAGCTCATATCAAAAAATGTTGGAAAGTCGTATTTCAATAAAATATTTAAATTGCTGACATAGCCTGTGACTGTCTGTACTACATAGACTCAAGATACACTGCAACTTGTTCTGAATTTCTCATCAGGTATCAAACATGCAGATTTATGGACTGCATAGACTAAAACACAGCAAATGCCCTAAATCTGGAGCTATAGAAACCCACTTCCAGCTCCATGCTCAGGTAGGAATCCTATAGCCGTGGTCCAAAATCCTACAGGGAGTCCAAAAGCAAAGTACGGTACGAGAAAAATATCCTGGGGCTAAAAGCAAAATATTACAAGGGGCAAAATAGGGCTGAAGTTACTGCTTGCCTACAGGTTTCACTGAAGATGAG
>NW_009260191.1:500604-503012 GCF_000687185.1 Egretta garzetta
AAAGCCAGGCAGACGAGGTGCTTAGGGCCAGGGTTTAGTGGTGGGATGGCAGGGTTAGGGTAATGGTTGGGCTTGATGATCTTAAAGGTCTTTTCCATCTCAAACGAAAACACGCACTCTCCTTTTCCTCAAAAGCAATCCAAGGAAGAGACGCATGGCACAGCAGCTCCTAGCCGGACATTCACGCCCCGGCCAACTCCATCTTCCTGCACATACCGACACATGCACCAGCCCCAAGACTCTCCCCGCACGGAGGACTTGCGAGCACTGTGCCGATCACCATCACTGCTCCATCCTCCTCCTCCCAGCCAGAGGCAGGGCTGAGGAGCTGGTTTCTGCCCTTTCTCCTCTCCAGCCCTGGTCCCGGCACTGCCCCGAGAACCGGAGCAGAAGGACAACCAGAGCATTGGTCACAGCTCTCCTCCTCAAATGAGCACCTGCAGCCAGCCCCGCTCTCACCTGTCCTTGCCATAGCAAGCTTCAAATCAACTACCAGCATATTTTATCTACGACCTTATCTGCACCTCATCCTGATGGCACTGGGTTTACACCTAGGAAGAGAAGAAATTCAGGGCTTGGAGGATGTTCTCCAGTTCTCATCCAGCAACTCAGCACAAAATACTCCCTAGGCAGACATCAACCAGCAAGAACACGCTTCGGGTGGCCAAACCAAGACACCTCGGCAGGATTCTGCTCTCACTAATTGGGTTGTCGGCACCTCCTGAACTCAGACTCCCTCTTGGTGTTCAACGCTGCCACGTCAATCAAAGCACCACATCGATGCAGCCACATCACTGGTCTAAACGAGGCACCAAGAAATGGCCACGGTGCGTACGGGAAAATATATGGGCAAGGTTGTGTCATTTACAGCCTCCTGCATTTCAGCTGTGCACGCAGAAAGCTTTGGCGGAGGCATCACCTTGCACCAGGAAGGAGCTGAAGAACTGACCCTCACAGGTTAGAGCAGCTCCGACTATAAATGTGGCTTTGTTGCCTAAATACAGATGTCCAGCGTCACCTGCGATGTCCCCAGGTGTCCCTGCTGGCTTCCAGCTGCTGAGCCAGGGGGGCACAGATCTCCTGCAAGCCCTCTGCCAGACCCACCAGTGCCGTGGGGGCGTCTCAGGGACTCGAGCGCATCTTGGACACTCCTGACAACCACATTCAGGCAACTGACTTGAACCCAGTGCCAACAGCAGCGTGTGGGGACAGGACACGGCTAAGAAATGACAAAAAAATCCACCCAGAAGGCATTGCTTTTCCCAGGTAAACCTCCCGCCAAAGAACCTCAGCTCAGTGTTTATCAGCGCGTGCACACGAAAGGAGGTTTTCTTCTTCTCAACAACCTGTTGGTACCAGATTTACCTACACCACCAGTATGAAAATAAACACAAAAGGCAGGCACATGTCCAGGGAAAATCCTGATGCGTCTGGTTCTTAGGCACAGGCACAAACCAGCGTGTCATTAATGTCCCCCTTACAGGGACGGACTTCAGAGAAATAAGGAGACAGCCCCTAGCCCGGCTGTCTCCGGACAGGAAAATGAAAGCTCCAGAAACTCTTCTCCTCCCATCAAAAATCCTTTCCTTTGCACGCAGCCATCTGAGCAGATGCGGGAGAGGGGGAGCTGCGGGAAGAGCAATGCTCCGGCCAGCGAAGATGAGAAGAAGGAGGTGGGCACGGCACCATCCCGGGGGACTCGCATCCTCCTGTACCATTAAGCCCACGGGCAGATCAGCCGGGGCTCTGGGAGCAGGCAGGGGAGGGAGATGAAAGGCTCCTGGAAGGAATCAGGTGCAGAGGGTGGGCAGATGCTGCTAAAGAGCAAAGAGACCCGGCCAGGCTCATTTGTCTGGAAGGGAACCAGCAGGAACTTTCTTTTTATCTCCAATTGCGGATGTTAGGGTAGTTCCTAAAGGCCACGGCCAGTTTGGACCCCACTGCTCTGCCTCTCCCTGCCTGTACGGGGAAGGAAATCGCAGTGTTATATTTTCCGCAGGTAGATAAACCCCCCCCGTGATGGCTGTGGACCCCTTCGCTCCTCTCTGCCTGCGGGACCCAGTCGGGCTCTACCTCTCCCAGCAGAAGCCCGGCTGGGTGATGTTCGGTCTGTTTGTCCAACAACCAGTTGAACGTGGCCGGGTGTTTCTGGGCCGAACCACAGCTCTGCCGGAGCCAGCCCTGCCTGCCTGCCCTGCTTGCCCGCCTCTGCCTGAGGATTAGCCCTGCTCCACCTGGTCTGCCTGGGATTTAATGGGGCACCCCTTTGCCAGGCGGGGTGAGCGGCGCCCGGCCCCGTCTGTCTGTCTGTCTGTCTGCCTGGGGATTAGCCTGGCCCCACCTGGGCTGCCCCCAGCCCTGCTCACCAGGGTGGACCCAGCCCGGGCAGCTCTCTTCTGCGTGGGCTG
>NW_009260191.1:504466-504759 GCF_000687185.1 Egretta garzetta
GCCGGGGCTGAGCCGCGGCCGGGCGGGGCGGAGGGGACGCGGGGCGCATCCCCCATCACCTCTCAGGTACGAGCGCTCGCACTGACATTGATGTAACGACATTAGAGTTAATGGCAGCAGCCTGCTCCTCATTATTAATTGTCTTTGTGTTTGGATAAAGTATGTAATCTTCTCCTCAACCACACCATTAAAATAGGTTGCCTTTTCAATTAAGAACTGTCTTGAGCACAGCAGTCAATTTTCCTAATGAAGATGCATTATATTTTCCCTTTTTTTTTTTTTTTTTTTTTTTT
>NW_009260191.1:504898-505768 GCF_000687185.1 Egretta garzetta
TTTTTTTTTTTTTTTTAATAATGGGAAAATCCCACGTTTTCATTAGGCGCGATTACGGAGAAAGTACAAGAGGGGGTTTGTCTAAACTAAATGTGGCCCGTGTAGTGTATTAAACACCAGGCTTTTAAATAAATTGAAATTTCATACGGATAAGACGCAAGGTTGGGGTACAAATACGGTCAGCTTCGCTTCCTTCAGATTAAAAAAAAAATGCGGGGTCCGTTCTTTAAAACGCACTTATCAGATAGAAAATAATGATTAAAACAACTACAGCCGACTCTTAGCTGCAATTACTCGGGTAAACTTTTCACTCAGCCTAGTTTGCTTACATTAAACCTGAGGATGATGCTTTAAAACAGACTTGCACTTTCTGCTAATGTGCAGCTTTGGGGAACAAATAGCACGGTTTAATCATGCAGAAACACACAGGAGCCAGAATACTCTCACAATTAATTTACCAAAATAAACCCGAAGCTGCCTGCATTGTTTAATATTTCGCTTCCACTCCCTTCCTTCCCCTGGAGAAAAACAGCCCTAGTCCTTTGGAAAGGAGGAAGGTTGGGGGAGCTTTGCGGAGGAGTTGGGATTTTTCCTCCTTTCTTTTTTTTTTACGGCGGAAAAGAAATATTCCGCGGCGTGAAAGCAAAGAGTTAAATTTTACATAATGTAAAACATTTTAAAAAAAAGCGGGGGGGGGGAGAGGAAAAGAAGGGGGGGAAAAAGAAAACACCAAACACTACGGGGATAAAAAAAAAAAATAAAAATAGAAGAAAGTGCGGTATTTGTGAGGCTGAGGAGCTGCAGGAGGCCGGTGGCCGGGTTTCACCGCAGCGTTGTACTGGTGGGATCTTTGTTACCGGACAGACGGAC
>NW_009260191.1:506539-508334 GCF_000687185.1 Egretta garzetta
CCCCCCCAGCCTCCCGCAAAGCCTTTTTATTACTATTATTATTTAACGCTGTTGATTTATTTCTCGATTTAAGGTTGGTTTGGGTTTGGTTTTGGGGAGGGGGTACGATCCCCCTCTCGGGGCACCCCAGACCTTCCCTCAGGTGCAAGCCCTGACCTCCGTTCTCTGCGCTCGGGGCAGCATTTTTAGGACTTGTCTGGCCCCAAGATGAGCTGGACAAATTGTAGATCACCCCTAAAAACCTCCACCATCCCCTCCTCTCCCCCCCGGGCCCCCATCCCAATTATGAAACTTGGTTTCACCTAGGAGAAGATGCTACCTTTATGCATATATATATATATATATAATTATTATTTTTTCCCCCAAAGGAGGTGACGGCTCTGCCATCCCTCTCCCAGACGCCTGGAAAAGGAGGGGATTTTTTTAATCATTTTTTTTTCTTTTTTAGCATTCTGGCATTTTAAAACAAACCCAGCCCTTTCTCCAACTCACACAGTTTTGCCAGTGCCTGTGGCTTTGCACCCCCAAAAGGGAAATTGGGGGGGCGGGGGGAGAAGGAGGGAGTGTCGAACTAAAAAAAAAAAAAAAAAACAAAACCAAAAAAACCCCAAAACTAAAAGAAAAAAAACCAACTCGCAATTGAATTGCAGATAAACTTCAAGGAAAGTCTGGCATATTTTAACTAGACACAAATCCGATGAGGGAAAAGCTTAAAAGTGCGTAGCATGCATCGCTTCCCGGAGCCGACCAGAGATAGAAAGATGACAAATAATAAACCGGTTCATTTTGGGAGGGGAAGGGGGGGGTTGCTTCCTTCCTTAACTTTCACCCGACCTGAATAAATGATTTTTTTTTTTTTTTCTTTCCCCTTTGGCCATCACACACAAGGGCAGCGGCTCAGCGCGACCCGCCCGGTGAGCGACACACGGCGACAAAACCACGCGCGAAACGGTCGCGTTAAGTAAGAAGAGTGGGGAATTAAATCAGAGGAAGGAGAAGTAAAGAGGGAGAAAGAGGAGAGGAGAAACACGGCTATGCAGAGAGAGAAAATGGCTCTGTAACACGATGGGCATCGGAAAGTTGGAGAACTTACTGAGAAGCAGAAGTTACAGTTTCTTTTCATCCCAGAAGCAGATTTTGGTTCTCTGAGCACAAAAAAAATAATAATAATAATAAAAAAAAAATCACACATCTCCACTCACTCCCCATTAGCCCCAGCTAGTCTGGCTCTCTGGGACGGTACCTGCTCTGAAACGCTTTCCAAATGGACCAGAAGAGACTGGAAAGTTTAAAAAAAAAACAAAAACCCAACACATTTTAAAAAAAAAAATTTAAAAAAGTTCCTATAGCTGCAACAATTATTATTAATTTTTTTTTTGCAACTTTTCCCCGAGCTGCGGAAGGCTGAAGGCAGAGGCAGCTGCAATGTGTGTGCAGGATTGCTCCAGGAAAGAAGGTTCCCCCTTTTTTCCCCCTCTCCGATCCAATCTTTGCGAGAGCCATTCCGACACATTGCTAAGCTAAAGGGAAATTCTCTTTGATAAAGCGGTGTTCCCAGCTTCTGGGTTTTAAAACCTAAATCTATATTCAAATCTGGCTGAAGGTGTGTTCTGGGATTTATGAAAGCCTCTTAAAGGGGTAAATTTACCAAACCGTGACAAAATCATCACAATCTTACTTTAGACATCTGAAGTGGATGAGAATTTTAAAGCGACCCTTGTTTATTTAAGTAACACTGTCCGGCTCCGCCGCTTGCCTTATCGGCCCGCCCGAATTATTCCGGGCTCCGGGGGCC
>NW_009260191.1:509831-510550 GCF_000687185.1 Egretta garzetta
GGTCCCGGGGGGTGGGGTGGGTGTCCCCCCTTTGCTCCCGCGGGTTCCCTCTCGCCCAGCTCCGCGCTGCTCAGCCAAGGGCCCCTGGCGGGCTCCGCGTCCCCCCTTCCCCAATATTTACTTATATATTTTAATATCTTTTGTTGCCGCTGTTATTATTATCCCCCCCAGCTTTTTGCTGCCCCCCCCCTTCCCTCTCCTTCCCCCGGCGATACACTAACGCCATCGCCGCTGTCCGTCACGTTCGTTTGTACAATGACTTCATACGCTCCCCTCCATAACGTATATTTTTAAACCGAGCAGGTTCTTTTAATGTATATTCTCGTGTCATTTCGGTGGCTGTTATTTCTCGCTTGATTGTCCCCCCGGTACAGCAGCGGCCTGTTTTTTCCTCCCCCTGTTGTGTGTTTTTATTATTTTCCCCCTGGCTTAGATGTGTCAATCACTCTCTCCCTGCCATTGGTTGGAGAGTTTGCGTCAAAAAGTTGCCAGAGAGGCGCTTTCTCAGCAAAGCTCCCCGAGAGAGGTAGAGACCTCAGCTCCAACGCACCCTTGCCACTATTATTAAAAATAAAAATCACTTGACCAGCTCCGGCACCGGCCAGCTCTGTATGTACCGAGCCCAGACCCCCAGCATCCCTCCATCCCTCTCCTGCACCGTCCCCTCCCCTTTCTCCCCCATTTATTCTGCTTTTTCAAACATTTTTTCTCTCCCCCCC
>NW_009260191.1:511968-512389 GCF_000687185.1 Egretta garzetta
TCGGAGAGGGGCTGGAGCTGTTTTCCACCTCCCATACCTTATTTTTTATATTTTTTAATTTTTATATTTTTTTTTTAAGCCGTGGGAAAGCGCTTCCCAAAGGCACTGATCGGGTATAACGCGCACTGCTCCGCGCCCCGGCCTCTCCCCTCTGAATCGCACCTCCTTGACAAAGAGAAACTCGGGAAAGTCCTTGTGCACCGGCACAAGTTTCTTCGGAGCTAAAAACCCTCTTCGCTGCAGAGATTTATTTAGATTTCGGCTCCTCCGAGAAGTTGAGCTTTATTATTTATTTCTTTGGAAAAGGTGCAACTCCAGGTTGGTTTTTTTTTGTTTTGTTTTTTGTTTTTTTTTGTTTTTGTTAAAAATTGCTTGCTGTCTCTTGAATCATCAGAGTCTGTGTCTGTCATGGTAAAAACTG
>NW_009260191.1:514247-514792 GCF_000687185.1 Egretta garzetta
GGGCCGTCCCGGGGCCGCTCCCCACCGAGGCGTTTGTTTAGCTTCAGCTCCGTCATCAAGAGTTTCTTGAAAGCCTAATAAATCTGTTCCTTGCCCCCAAATCTAATTACCCGGAGTACTAATTAGGTGCAAATGGCCGGTGGAAATTACTGCAGACGTGGGCTGCTGGCGGTAGAGCAGAAAAGTTTGTCCCTTCCCGAGCGGGCATTCGAGCTCTGAAATGCAGCAACGTCGGGGGGAAGGGGAAAGGAGGGGGGAAGGTTTGAATGTTGCCCAAACCTGGGATAATTAAAGTCCTTGCAAGAGACTAGGGGAGAGATAGGTTTCTTGAATTGTTTCTTTGTTTCTCACCCTTGGGCTTTGTTATCTGCATTATTTATTTAGCCGAGGGGTTCTTTGTGTCTGCCAATGGCCCCAATCAAGTTTTGCTTGAGACAATTAGCCGGTGCCCGGCCGGGAATCCTATGCAAATGCCCCGGGCTGCCGTACAATGCGGGCAGTTGAAGGCATGGGGGGGTTTTGTTCGGGCAGTAATTACTGGCTGG
>NW_009260191.1:515746-515997 GCF_000687185.1 Egretta garzetta
CCCGGCACCGCCCGGGGCAGGCAGGGCGCTCGGGAGGCTCCCCCTCGCCCGGATTTCGGCCAACTCTCCTCCCCGCCACAACTTTAGCATGATGTCTTATCTTAAGCAACCACCTTATGCAGTCAATGGCCTGAGTCTCACAACCTCGGGCATGGATTTGTTGCATCCGTCCGTCGGTTATCCCGGTAAGCCACCTTTTCCCCCTCTTCCCCCCTCCTCAACTCCCCACTCCCCCTTTTTGCCCCACGGAG
>NW_009260191.1:516057-520879 GCF_000687185.1 Egretta garzetta
TGGGTGGCGTGGGGTCCCCCTTTCTCCCTTCTTCCTCACCCACAACTTTTTATCCGGGGAAGGGTCCGCAAAGAGGGGGGGGACACCCTCCTGCTGGAGGGAGGGGGTGCAGATGCTCCAGACCCAGCCGGGGGAGATGGGGAGGAGGCATCCAAGGTGGGATTGCTGCTGTCGCCCAGGAGATGAGGGGGGGAAAATGGGGGTGCCCCCCTGGGAAAGGGGCTGGAGGGGACACTCGGGATGTGCTGGAGGCCCTTTTCGCCAAGACCCGCTACCCCGACATCTTCATGCGGGAGGAGGTGGCCCTGAAAATCAACCTGCCCGAGTCCAGAGTACAGGTAGGAAATGGGGTGGCCCCGCAGACCCCAGCCCGTCCCCCATCTCCATCCTGGAGGGGAGGGTTTGGGCTGGTCCGCGGCTGGCTGGGAGGTGAGGGGATGGGGTCAGTCCTGGGGGGAGATCAAGTCCCTGTGGGGTGAAGGATGCTCATAGATGGGTGAGGGTGGTGGGAAGGATAGAGGGGCAATTTGCCTCCCCAGGGCTGGAGTGTGCCCCCCAATTCCTCCCTGTGCACTGGCAGGGGGGGAGTTCATGCAGCTCCCGGATCCCAGCTCCTGAGCCCTCCTCACCCCTCCCCAGCCCCCTTGGCCTCTCTGAGCCAGGGAGGGCTCCCCAGCACCCCCAGGCTCTGCACCATGCCGTGTCCCAGGCACCAAATCCCAGCCTGTCCTGCAGGCATTTGGGGCCCCTGTGGAAACCGTAAAGATCCCCCCTTCCCCAAAGATCCCCGCATCCTGAGAGCAGGGTCAGACTGGGATCCCCTTTCACACCAGTACAGACTGGGAGCTTCCTCTCTCTTTGAAGGGACTTTGGTGAGTGAGAGGAGGCCTCTGCGGAGGGGACCCCTCTCCTGGGGCTGAGCTGGGTCTGCTCTGCAAGCAGCCCCCAGGGGCCCAATCCAGGCAGCATTTTGGAGGTGCTGCTGGCAGGGCAGGAGGGGGTTCCTGGAGGCCTGTGCTGCCCCCAGCATGGATCCAGGACTCCCCTGCAGCCGGATCAGGGCAGCTCCAAAGCCATCCCTCCCACTCTCCTCCCTGGGAGGCTTCCCGGGTCTGCGTGGTGCCATGCCCCAGCGGAGCGTGGCCGCTCCCCATGCCAAACCCCAGCCTTCTCCCCGTGAAGTCTCCCCAGTACCCCAGAGCCAGCCCCCTTGGTCCCTGCTAAAAGAGGGTCAGATGGGTTGGGGGGGGCTAGCCCTGGCTGGGAGTGAGAGCAGAGAGTCTATTTGGAGGGTAAATGAGACATCTTTACCCGCCCCCCAAAACCACTGCCTCTGTTTCCCTAATTGTTCCCTCCCTTTCTGATGCTCTATTGTTTCTAATTAAGGGCTTGACTTCAATAGGCCTTAAATGGTGATTCCTGGGGGTCCCTGGCTGGCAAACAGCAAATAGGGAGCCTTCCCCCCCTCCACTCCCCCTCTCCCCCAAAAGTGACCTTATTAAGCAGTTTGATTTGCCCATTTCCACTTGTTATTACTGCTAATGATCTCAGGGAGGGGGAGCCCCGGAGCTTTTCTTTGCAGCAGCCTGCAGCCCTCGGCTCCCCGGCAGCGCTTTTAGTGCCCCCTCCCCGGCGAGCTCTCCCCACTCACCCACTCTTCCCCCCTCGGGTTTGCCTGCGCATCCCTAACACCAGGCTTTTTCTCTCTCCCTCCCCGTCTCCCTCTCTCAAGGTATGGTTTAAAAACCGCCGGGCCAAGTGCGGCAGCAGCAGCAGCAGCAGCAGAACGGGGGCCAGAACAAGGTACGGCCAGCTAAAAAGAAGAATTCGCCGGCCCGGGAAGTGAGTTCGGAGAGCGGGACCAGCGGGCAGTTCACTCCCCCCTCCAGCACCTCAGTCCCCACCATTTCCAGCAGCAGTGCCCCCGTATCCATCTGGAGCCCAGCGTCCATCTCCCCGCTCTCAGACCCCCTGTCCACCTCTTCCTCCTGCATGCAGAGATCCTACCCGATGACCTACACCCAGGCATCCGGCTACAGCCAAGGATACGCTGGCTCGACCTCCTATTTCGGAGGGATGGACTGTGGATCTTACTTGACCCCTATGCACCACCAGCTTCCCGGACCAGGGGCCACCCTGAGTCCCATGGGCGCCAACGCGGTCACCAGCCACCTCAACCAGTCTCCAGCCTCCCTCTCCACCCAGGGCTATGGAGCCTCCAGTTTGGGCTTTAACTCCACCACCGATTGCTTGGATTATAAAGACCAAACCGCCTCCTGGAAGTTAAACTTCAATGCTGACTGCTTGGATTATAAGGACCAGACATCGTCATGGAAGTTCCAGGTTTTGTGAAGAACCTTTGTGGTAACGAGAGAAATCGCGACGAGAACGAACAGGCTGGGCTGAACGCTCCAGCTTTAGTCAGGTCTTGGTTAAATTAAAGAGAAAAATAACTCAACGGACAAACAAACGAACAAAAAAACCAACAGCGACAAGAGGGGGACAGTGTTGGTGTGATCCCGTTCAGACTCATCTCCTGCTCAGACGCTCTGGAAAAGGAATAATAAAGAGGAAAAACGGAGGAGGAAGGCCTTAAACGGACAGATCATCTAGTGAGCAGAAAACAGACAGACCCATCTGTGTTCTTTCTAGTTTTAGGCAATTGTTGGGTTTCTTTGTTTGGAAGAGGTGGGAGATCGTCCCACCTGCGGGCCAGTTTTAAAAAAAAAAAAAAAAAGAAAAAAAAAGATAAAAAAAAAGTCTAGGTTTTTATTTCTTTTTTTGTGTGTGCGTGGGAAGATCCCTCACCCAGAGGTTTCCAATGTGTTAGCCAACCCTCGGTTAAAATATTCGGAATGGACAGCATCTCTCTTTTTCTCCCTCTTTTTCTCCCCCCCTCTTTCTTTCTCCCTCGCTCTCGACTCATCCAACTGTTTCACGCCCAACTTGCTCAAGTTGGCACCCGGAGAACTTGGTTCAGGGCTGTGTGGGTTGTGTGACTGATTGTCCTAGCTGCACTACTTTATTTAAAGATTAAAAAAAAAAAAAGATAATGTTCATAAGGAGTCAATATGTAGTTTTTAAGAGACAATCAGTGTGTGTCTTATATAAATGGTACATCTGTGGTTTTTAATCTGTGCTAGACTTCAAAACTGTGATCTCCTGTATTGTATGCAACTATGAACTCTGCACCAGCGGGAGTTCTGCTGTGATTTAAATAGGTTATAATTATAAGTGAAATTCAGAGCAACTGAGTTACCTATTATCATCTTTTTAAAAAGTAATTAAAAAAATATATTTAAAAAAAAAAAAGAAAAAAGAAAACCATAAAAACACGATCGCCTTTCACCCGAGGTGAACTGCACTGAAACTTTTTACAACAAACTGTCTCTGAATGAAAGAGAAAAGACCGAAAAAAAAATAAAAAAAACCCCACCCGAGGACATTAAACTCCTCTGGAGCTCACTTACCGCTGGCCACGCCGGCAGTAACCGTCAAATCCAACCGGACTTTGGGCAGTTGCTCTGACCTGGATGAATTTAAACCGAGAAATTCATTGTCGTTTATGCTTGCAGATGTTAACTGGAAAAAAAAAAAAAAAAAAGATATATATGCATAAACCTTTTTTTCCTGGATTTGGCAGATATGTATAATTATATTAAAATGGTTCTAGCACACTTGATGGTTGTCTTCCATTTTAATCGCATCCGGCGAGTGACGGAGAGGGGCGATGCCGTCTGCCGCAGGGATTTCTCGGCTGCAGCCAGGCGCGCGGGACCGGGAGGGTCCGGCTGCTTCTGCAGGGCTGAGACAAAGGGGGTTTGCCGGTGGCTCCCCGAGGTGAAGGAAGCCAAATGAAGGGGGGGATTATTTTACTTATTTATTTATTTTTTTCTTTTTTAAGCAAATAACATTCATTACAAACAGACCTTGGATAACGTGACCTTCCCCCCGCAGCTTTCCCCAATCTCGCCATGGGGAGGGGAGGGATGCATTTGCTCTGTGGCCTCCTGGGAGGTGCGAGCCCCCAGTTGCGTTTGGGGAGAGCCCTAAACTTTCCAGGCTGAACCAGGGTGGAGAAGGGGGGAGCTGGGAGCGATCAGGCAGCATCCCCTGAGCGGAGGTGCTGGGGAAGGAGGGGGACTAGTTTTTAAGCTACAATGCCATGAGCTGAAGCCACAGCACCCTGTGACACAGGATCGGGCCCTTCCCAAGCATCCCTGCTCTCGGTGACTTTTCCTCTGTCCTCCTCCCTCTCTCTCCCTCTCTCCTTCCCACCGGCATCGCCGAGGTCGCTTGAGCCCTGAGCTCAGTTTGGATTTAACACAGCAAAAAAATGGACCTCTGGAAAGAGAGAGAGGCTGGAAAAAGCCCCCCCCACCATCCTGCTCCCTGTCACCGGCTGGCTGGCTGTCCCCCCCCCCGCGAGTCACCTGGGGCCACAGGCGCGTGGCCGCTGTCACCCCACCGCGGCCAGGGGAGCGCGAGCCCCACTGCCGTCGCCATCCCTCGGCTTCGCATCCCTGCATCCCAAACGGGCTGCCCTCCTCCTCGGGCACCTGCCATCCCTCTCCATCTCACGGCCACCTTTTTGTCCCCTGCCACCGCGAGCAAAGATCAGCCTTTAAAACAAACCCATCGGCCGGCTCTGAACGAGGTCGAGTTTTCGTGCTGCTTTGCGTTAGCGCTTGTCGGTCGGTGATTTTCTCATTTCTTTTCCTTTTTTTTAATGGGAGGAAAAGTGCCGGGAGGGTTTGGGAAGCGCGAGGCAGCACGGAGGCTGGGGCTGCTGGGGGGAGCGCCGCCGAGGCGCCGCCGCCCA
>NW_009260191.1:520925-521835 GCF_000687185.1 Egretta garzetta
TGCAGATTTGGTTCAGACCAACAAAGTTTACCCCCCCCCCCAAACCCTATTCAAGCAAAATATGCTTGGAAAAAACGAGTCCTTGTTGAACTGGAGCGCAGCATCCCACCTGCCTGGAAAAGCTCTTTGTTTCCTGGGCTTTTGATTATTTTTTTTTTTTAAAGCCTCTTTAAAATCTCTTTTCCCATTTTGCTTTTCCCGTCTTATCTTTTACTTTTCTTTCCTGAGTATTTTTTCATCTGTTAGGGATCAGCTCCTCTGGCTACGGCTCATTTTTATCAGGAAAAGCCAATTCATGGCAGGAATTTCTCTGAATTTTTCCTGCTTTTTGCACTTCCCACATTTTCTCTACCTGTTTGTTTCTGATTTTAATTTAAATGGGCACTCGCGTGGGCAATGGGCAAAATCCCAAGGTAAGCTGGCAAACGCAAAATATTATATAAAGGGCGTTTTAACTCCTTTTTCATTTTTAATGTTTTAGATCTCCCTTCCGGCTGAATTCGTTTCCTCTGAACTCAGGCAGCAGGAGGCAATCCTGGATCCAATAAAATCAGGGGAAAAGCTGGGGGGACCGCGTCCGTTTAGTGTTGGAAAGCCGGATTTAGGGGCAAAGAGCTGATTAGAAGGGTATTTGATTTGAGGTGTCCCCCCAGCCCCCTCCTCAAAACCAAACATACAAGCAGCTCCTCTCCCTATTCTGCAAGGGTGATGTCTCCCACCACAGGAAAAAAAAAACCAAAACCGAAAACTGGAGAAGCAGAAAACCAGGAGGGAAGTCTTGGCCCCAACCACCGTCAAGCTGCCTCGAACGCTGGGGCCACACTCTCTGCCTGCTCCCTGCCTGACGCCCTGCCTGCTCCCCATCTGAGCCCCCCTTGCCTGGTTCCAGTCCCCCTCCTGCCTGCACCCT
>NW_009260191.1:521875-523137 GCF_000687185.1 Egretta garzetta
CCTGCCTGCACCCTGCCTGCACCTGACCCCATCTTCCATCTTGTTCCCTGCCTGCTCCCTGCCTGCTCCCTGCCTGCTCCTTGCCAGCACCAGCCCACACTGCCCAGCCTTTCCCCAGTAACCTGGGGCAGCTCTGCTCCCACTCCAGGGACCCCCAAAACAGGGACAAGTTTGGGGGTGACTGCAAGTCCAGGAGGAGCATGGGGCTGGGAAGCACTGCCAGTTTCCAAGGAGATGGGGGAGAATTACTGGAAAAAGCTGGATTTAGGGACTCACAGCAGAGCTTCCCCACCTGGCGCTGGGACCCCCCAAACCCCCACTCACAGCCCTGGCACTGCCCTTACCTGGGGTTTGGAGGGGTGGTGGGGATAGGGCCAGAGGGCTGGTGTATGGGTTTGGGTTTGGGTTTGGGAGGGTTGAGTTTGGGTCTGCAAAAGTGAGAAAGAGGATTGGGAACGCTGGGTACGGATATGGGGTTGGGAGGGCTGCTTATGGTTTGGCCTTGGGGTTGGGCTTGGTTTGTGTCCTGGACCCCAACCAGGGGGGGTCTACACCCCCCGGGGGGGGGGGGCCTGCTCACTGCAGGGGGGGTGGGCTAAATGACCTCTAAAGGTCCCTTCCAACCCAAAGCATTCTATGATTCTGTGATCCAGTTTGGGGGATTGAAAGGGAAGCACGGACACTGGAAAAGCCCCCAACCCTCCATCCCCAATTTCCCAAAGAGCAGGGGATGACAGGTCCCCCCAGGCCCTGGGGCCATGCAGGGCCAGGGGGGCCAGGGTGGCAAACCCCAGAAGGCAGCCCCCCATGGGTGCAGGGGGACCGTGGCCTTCCCCACTCCCAGTCCATGCTGGGGGCTGTCATCTGGGTGGGAGGGCACCTCTGGACCCCCCTCCCAGCCCTGCAGGGACTGAGGGGGTGCGTGAGGCCTAGAGCCTCCACACACGCACCGCCCTCCCCGCGAACACCCCTCCCATATGCACCCATAGAGCAGAACCGTGCGTGTCTCTAAATGCACATAGTGGGAACGCTCGTATTGGTGCACGTGCATGAAAGGGGGGGGCACGCAGATGCAGACATACATGCGCGTCGGTGAATGCCTATAGCAAAGATGCACAGATGTGTGCATGGCCGTAAATGCACGTGGCACCAATGCATACGGCAGGAACGCGGATATTGGTGCGTATCAGAAATGCCTGTGGCATGAACGCACGTCTTGGCGTGCCTGTATACATGCGTATAGCCCGGGGGGGAACCGGGGC
>NW_009260191.1:523342-526978 GCF_000687185.1 Egretta garzetta
GGGAAGGGAAGGGAAGGGAAGGGAAGGGAAGGGAAGGGAAGGGAAGGGAACGGAAGGGAAGGGAAGGGAAGGGAAGGCAAGGCAAGGCAAGGCAAGGCAAGCGAAGGCAAGGCAAGGCAAGGCAAGGCAAGGCAAGGCAAGAAGATAGAAAAAGACAGAAGGGAGGAGAAATGCCATTTGGCAGCTCCAGCTGCTGGGGCTGCCCAGTGTCTCCCCGCTGCTGTTATCGCTGCTGCACCTCTGTGCTGAGGCACAGCAGACAGAAGGGATGGGCCGGGGGGGAGAAGAGGTGGTGAAGAGATAGATAAATATATAAATGCCACACAAGCTGTTAAAATCTGCTCTGAGAGTCAATTTTGACTTTTAGGCTCATGAACCATTAATAAAAATCTCCTTATACTCAAATGGCTCTCAAATGCCGTGATAGCGGATTACAAACTCCTAATGGAGATACTATATGATCAAATATTCTCTAAGCAGCAAGGTCTAACGTACCGGGGGTGGCCGGGCCACCTGATTATCAGCTTATTGGCAAATACTTCTTAGTGCAGGATGTGCCGAAAAGGAAGCGTCTTCCTTGGCACCGTCCCTTTCCCGTTCTTCATTTAAACAGATTTGGGACCGGCATCACATGGTCTGGGGACCACAGGATGGCCTGTGGCAATGATGTCGTGCACCGCACTGTCATGAGGCTTGACCCCAGTTTTGGGCTTTCCCCATTAGAGATGCAGGGTTGGAGGCACCCGTGGTGGGGGGGTCCCCTTCAGTAGACAGAGAAAAACTCCTTCCTTGGTCTCAGATACCTCCTGGTGATGCTCAGCCCTTGGCAGGACTGAGCCGCTGTACGTGATGTATAATTACTTGGCAACTAAATTTGGAAGGCCAAGGTAGCATCATTATAGGGAGGGCGAGAGGAAAGAAGGTGCCTCTGTGAGACCAGAGACCTCCTGGCAGAGATCCCTATGGAACTAATTGCTGGAAAAACTGGACCGTGTTTCTGTTGTTTTCTGTTTTCAAGGAGGAGCTGGTTCTCTCGCTCCCTCCCCTCTCATGCTCACAGGTAGGGACCCTGATATTTATTCTTGTGTGGATGCTGGTTAAGGTGAGATGCGATATTTCTGCCAGAGCTGCTGTTGCTTAAAAATGCATCTGCTAACCCTCCATGGGGGGCAACTCGCCCTGCAGAGCCCTGTGCCCTGGGAGGGTCTGGGACCAGGCTGGAGAGGGAGGAGAGGGCACAAGAGGGAGCAGGGAGGGCAATTTACCTCCTTTATGCTTCAGAAAATACATTTTAAAAGTCGTTTCTGGCCTGTAACCTTTCCAACGGGGCGTGCATTTCGTGTGTGCATACAGCACCCAGCCCGGAGCAGCTGCGGGATGGAGCTTCCACCCTCCGTTGCCATCAGTAGCCGTTCACAGCCTGCTGGGAGAGGATTTAACTCTCACTTTGCTGAAGTAATGACACAGGAGAGTTTTCAAGACTGGGAGCACTTTTGTCTTTCCCAAAGGAGGTCCTGAGGTCAGTATGTCAGCGCCGAGAAGAAGACATTTCCTAGTGACCTGCTTTGAGTCACTTGCGATTTTTCGGTAAGGCTTGTGTGTCCAAGCACCAGCCTTCAGGTGCAGTGAGGATGCCCACGGTGCGTTTCCCACCAGTGCCGGGTCCTCCTGCATCATCATTCCCTTTAGAAGTGACAAATCGTTTTTGCTTTCAGACACAGTTTAAAGCAGAGGTGAGGCTGATTTATCTTCTGACATTACTGTTAAAAGCAAAGCATCCCTTCATCCATGCAAGCCTGTCCCTTCATGCCACGGTGGCGAAAGGACAGGTAACCACGCTCTGCTGTGCCTCATTGATTTGGGGGGACCTGTAGGCTACTGTGGCTCCTCCATGGGGTGTGGGGCTGCAGGTTTGACCCCCTCGGGATAATCAGGCTCCTCTCCATTAGGGACATACCTGGAAGGATCACGTCTGGAAGTTTGGGCAGGCTGACCTGGGTGAGGGTATTGCCCTAGGGTCTGCAGGGCTGCGAAGGAGGAGTTGTGATTAAAGGGAGCGTGGCGAGTCGTGAGGGTGTTTGTTCAGTGCGGCGTGGAGGAGGCAGCGCAGGCTTGGCTTTTATTTAACATTTTTATTAGCAATGTGAAAGAGCGTGCAGGCAGAATTGTTAAACACCGAATCGCCAGAGCTGGTGATCAAGAGGAGTGGTAGAAAGAGGCACCCAGAGGACAGAGAGCTTGGCAAAGAAAAGCAGGGCTGGACAACGAAGGGTGATGCACCTGGAGGGATAACCAGAGCGATTCAGCATCCCTGCAGGAGGAAGGTGTTTGGAAAGCCGGGCCATGCTAAGCCCTCCCAACAGCTGTGAGTTTGCAGGAACCAGGGTGGTGGGATGGTGAGAAGGGTGATGGAGTCTGGTGGGAACCTGGAAGACTTCAGCCCTGGGTCAGTGAGGGGATGAGGGCAGGGGCACTGCCAGTGAAAACTTGGAAATCCCCAAATCAGGTGGGAGAGGACACCTCTACCGGAACCATGTTGTCCAGTCTCAGGCTTTGAAACTGAAAGTGGAAAATTAGAAAGGGTTTGGGAAGAGCTATGAAAGCAACTCAAGCAATGGGGAACCTGCTTGGCAAAGGGGTACCTGGGGAGATCCGGTCAATAGATGAGCTGTCCAAGAGAAGTTTGAGATGATATAAGTGTATTTGGTGAGTGCAGAGTATGACATAGAAGACAAAAACATGTGTTTACCCATCTGGTAATAGCACCCAAGTTAAAATAAGATTAATCCAAACTGGACATCAGAGAAAAAGAAAAGTTAGCAGCAGAAACAAATTGCCTTAGGACATGGAAGACATGCAGGATTTTTGAAGTATTACAGTCGAATAACTGGGTGCCTTTCTAAAAGATATGCAGTAGATGTTTGCTCCTGCCCATAATTACTTAAATACCATACGGCACATCCCTTACTGAAACCATCCAGGTTACTCTGCTCTTTCAGGGCTATGTGCAGGACTTCTTAGAGGAGGAAGTATTCACCAGAAGGTTCCTGGGAAAATTTGCTTCTGGATCATCTCTGGATACAGCAAATCAAACACAGATGGTGTAGGAGAGAGCTGAGAGCCAGCACCAGAGATCAGGGTACCGGTGGCACGGGTTGCCTGCGCTGCCGAGATCTCTGTTATGGTGGGAATTCCAGGCTGAAGGACCTCCAGGCTGATGGCTCCTCCAAGGCAGAAGCATGGCATGCCACCCGTGCCTGGCCTTTCCCTCATGCAGGGAAGAGGCCATTTGCAGTGGAACAAGGGTGCTCTTCCACTGCTACCACAAAGCTGGGATCCCTGAGGTAGCCTGGTCTGGGGAAGCATCTTGCAGGAATTTCCTGGAGCAGTTTAGGTCAGCCCTGCTCTGCCACTGCTCTTTCTTTTTTTCTTTGGCATCTCTCTCTCCTGCAGGGCCTGGGGACACGGTGCCAGCCTCTCCAGGTGTGCAAACTATCTGCCTCCTTTGACAGGTACTGCCAGAGGCGAATTAAACTGCTAAAGGCTGTCAAAGCTCGTTCCTGACTCATGGCCTCCTGTATCAACCAGGAGAGAGGTGACTGCAGAAGGGCTCACTGCAGAGGGATCTGAGTCTCT
>NW_009260191.1:527498-576550 GCF_000687185.1 Egretta garzetta
TGCCTTCAGCATTTTGTGGGGTGCCAATACTTGAGCGGATCATCCAGATCTGCTGCAAGTCTGTGACTTTGCAAGGGATGGTGGTGGGTTGATTGACAGTCAGTAATAGGCAGTGGGCTGGAGCTATTTGGAGTTTGGTGGGAACAACTGTGCAGATGCAGAGGTCACCCTGTGGCATTACCCTGCTCCCTATACAACTGAGACCGAAATTAGAGCCTCACTACATGTATTTAATCACTTGTATTGATGTGACCATATTAAAATAGTCCCTATATGTCTAACTTCCATGTGTCGTCAAGCTCTGGAAGGGGCTGCCCAGGGCACTGATCAAGTCCCCATCCCTGGGGGCATTTAAAAGCCGGGCAGAGGAGGTGCTTAGGGCCAGGGTTTAGTGGTGGGATGGCAGGGTTAGGGGAGTGGTTGGGCTTGATGACCTTAAAGGTCTTTTCAAACCTAAACAATTCTATGATTCCAATTTCCCAGGGGATTTTCTAATTTCCCAGGGATTCCCTAGGCTTTGCCATTTCATTTTCTACTTTGATGGCATCACTGGCAAGTGAGGACCTATTGAGGCTTCCCTCAGCACCATGCCATCAGGTCAGACCCCAAAAATCAAAGGCAAAAAGAGCATCGAGTAGCACCCTGGGGTGCCAAGGGACATGCAAGTCCCTCCCTGCCAGGGTGACCCTGCAGCACCCATTTCTCACACATGCATCCTGGGGCTTATATATGATGCAGGAAGGCCACCGTGGCTGAGGAGCCGTCTACGTGGCTTTTATGCTTCTGCCTGCAGTGCCTTAATTGTCTCAACCTTTGCACAGATACTGCAGCAAACAGTTGTTGTTATTTGGCCACAGGCTTTAATATTTGTTGCAGGAAGATGTCTGGTCCTTTCTAAGACTTCTGGGAGGCTGAGATTTTCTAAACCCAGGAGCTGAGCCTTGTAGAGGGTGTCCTTAGCCCAGCTGGGAAGGGGACAGAGCAGACAGGACACAGGGATAAGGGCAGTGCTTACTGTTGGCAGGGCCTGGAGGACCACTGATGGGTAGGGGGAGAAGCAATTTGCTTTGCAGTCTGCCTTAGCCTGAGGATTAGCCCTGTCTGTGCTATGTTCTTGAGCAATTTTGTTGTCAGGGTGATGAGGTGCCTGGAAAGGGAGCCTGAAGAGACTCTGGCAATGGGAGTTATGCTTGCTGGGCTGGGGACAAGGCAGCAAGGTCAAAGAAGATGCCTTCCCCCAACCCATCTGGGTGATGCTGCTCATGGTCATGCGTAGGTGGGTTGGATGAGATGAGCCATGAGGTTGGTGTTCCCGTGTCAGACACGGCCCCTCGGTGGAGCACAGGGCAAATCAACCAGTTGCGTCTGGCACTTGGGCACAGAGGAGTTGAGGTGTTGTAAATGCAGGAGATGGGGCTGAGCTGCATGGGGAGAGGGAGTGTGAGACACAAATCAGCTGCGGGACCCCCCGGCAGCACCAAAGACGTGTAGGTCTCCTGATAATCAGAGAATCCAATGATGCTTGTGGGCTCATACTGGGAACCTGTGACTGTAACTGTCCCCATCAGCTTTAACAGGCAGCCTCCTTACTGACCCCGCAGTTTAGTAGACAGTGATTAGATATTACACAGAGTCAAATTACTGACGGAGACCAGGCACGATGTGCTTATTTTTTATTTGCCTTCAAATCACAGAACTCCACAAGCGGCGTTAATTCGAGACCCAGCCATAGCAGCCTGTTCCGGGAGCTTTAAAATTAAAGCAATCATGAGGCTGCCCTTAGGTTTCCAGTGACTTATGCAAGAAACCAAACGCATGAGAACAAAAGGAGAAATGAAAACCTAAGGTTTCAGGCTGGAATTCAGCCTTCTTTTGGCTTGTACCAAGAGCAATTCGATCAAGTCAACTTTGCTGTGACAGGAGAGGGGAGGGAGGGGGTTGTCCTGATTAGATCTAATTTCCTACCTGTTTACTGTAGGCATTTGCATAATGATCACCCTGCAAAGAGTGGTTAGCATATGCTAACACCAATTCTTGAACCCGTTAAAACACAAAACCCAGGCAGACTTGCTGCTGTTTACGGCGCATCTCTTCCTCCTGATTGTGTCCCAGCGGATGTGGCCAGCGCCTGCCCCCGCTACCTGGGATGGCTGGAAGCCTCTTCCAGATGTCATCAGGACAGGATGCAGAGCGAGAAACACAAACTGCTTTATTTTCATCCGTAAGGAAAAATCAGAGGGCTGGAAAGAGATCTAAAGGTCTTTTAGGGGTCATTTTCCATTTTAGTTCCTTGTTCGGTGTTGGAAGAAAGGGACTCCTCCCATCCCCCATATTCCTGGCCCAAGTGCTAGCATGGCGATAGCAGCTGATACGGTGCAAATCAGGAGAAGGTAAGGACAGGGGTTCAGTCCTCCCCGGTTACTTGAACTCAAGCAGGATACTTGCTTCACCAGAACTTTCACCAAAGCAAATCTTCATGCATAGAGTGATGATTTACAGACCCTCACCCTAACCTGGGGGGAAGTTGAGCTGATTTGTAAATCATTTGCTTTCAGTGAGGGCAGGCACGAGTGTGCCATTGTTTTGGAAGAGTTTCTTGTCAGCTGAATTACAGAAAAAAGATAAAGGATCGGGGTGCAAGGCAGACACGACTGTGCTGTTGCCCAAGGGTGGCAGGGGATTGCAAGGTTTGAGTATCCAAGCAGTGAGGTGTCAGCAAACAACCCCAAGCTGGGTCACCTTTCAGCAGATCTGTTCATTGCTTTGCTTTGACAAACAGGGTCACGACGTCCTTTCCCACCTCCCCCTTTCCAGTGTCTCTCACGTGTGTTTTCACAGGCCAGCAGCCATCGGCAGCAGTCACGCGTGCTCCTCTAGCTAAAGGGTTCTGCCCCCTCCACATGCACATCTTTCTCATGGAAGCAGTTTTGTAGCCTGGGTGACTTTGTCGACTTTGGAGACCAACGGCATGTGGAGCTGTGCCAGCAGGTCTCTGAGGGGATGGGAATATCCAGGGAAGGGCGTAGGGAGCAGGTGAGAGGCAGCAACCTACCCCCTGGGAGGGAGCAGCCCAGCACGTTGCAGTTGCTCCCTGCTCTGGGTAGATTTATTCTTGACAAATTCATGTTGGTTGCTTCTCGTTAGCCAATATTCTGCATAAACTGGATACTCATAGAATGGAAAAGTCATAGAACAACTCAAGTTTGAAGGGACCTCTGAAGGTCTCCAGTCCTAGATGCTGTTCAAAGCAGAGCTACCTTTGAAGTTAAATCATGTTGCTTCGGTCAAATTTTGAATATCTTCAAGGATGGAGATTCCTCTCAGCTTCCCTGGTCCCTGCCCCAGGGCTTAGCTGCTCTCATACAGGAGAGGTTTTTCCTCTCTGTCCCTCATTGCAGCTTGTGTCTGAGACTGAAAGGGAGCCTGAGGGATCGCTGTCACCTCCTGTGCGAGCCCAGACCAGCGAGGGATCATTTCCCCCAGCTCCTTGAGCACTGCTCTCTCCTGTGTTGCATCCACAACACAGAAATACATCTTCCAGAAACATGGATTACTTAAAATTGATCACTAGCTTGATTTGGGGGGGTAAGGGGTTGTAACTAACAGCCAGCTGTATGCAGTGGTAGGACCAGATGGCCTTTTGCTCTGTTCTGCTTCGTGAAGCTCTGAAGCCCCTTTGAGCACTCCCATAGTGTATCCCCTAGCAGGGACATCTGTGGGCCTCAACCTCCAGCCAATTCCTTCGGCAGCTGCTGCTGTTGGGTGTTGTCCTCTTGGACCCATCTCTCTTCCACACCAAAACATGTCCTGATGACCCTTTATGGGGTCTGGAAGTCCTCTGGGACAATTGCGAGGGTGTTCCAGGGATTCCCATTGCACCACACTGGCCCAAGGACAGCAGAGATGGTCTCAGTGCCTGTTGTGTGTCGGGGAAGCAATGCATCTCATAGACATTTGCCTCTTCACTGTGTCCTTAGTTCATGTTTCCCAGTAGTGGTGGCACTGAGGCGCTAAGTGATTCCATTCCCCATCTCTCCTGTGGAGCATTTTTGCTTTCTGCCCCCTGTGCCATACATGGCACCCTGATGCTGCCCTTTCCTAATTGGAGTCGTTGCTGTGGGGTTGTTTCTGCTGCTCAGCACCCTGTCCCGCACCCTGACCACGTCTCACAGGTGAGCCTGCCCCTAGTGAGGGACTCGGGGGTATCTGCAAGGCCACGTTACCATGCCAGAGTTCCCACCTCTGTAATACAAGCACCTCTTGCCTCCCCTCCTCTTGATTTTGTGTAACAACCGGTATCTCATTCTGCCGGGGTTCCCGCAGCTCTTCAAATACCTTTATCAGCGGCTCCAGGATCCCTGGCAGGATTCCTGGAGATGGTGTTTCACTCACTCCTCTTCCCTCTTCCCCATGAGACTGTCAAGATTTCTGTTTTCTCATATTCATCCCCATGATCAGCTGCCCATGCAGATGCTCCCATGCCGTAGGAAGCTCTTTGTCTAGAAACCCAGCATTTCCAGTGGTCTGAGACCTGCCTGCTTGCTTTCTTCTCTAACTGCTGAATGTTCTCCTGTCTGTCCTTACCCTGTGCTTGCCATGATTCATGCTGGATGGTGGCACCCATTGCATTTCTTTTGCCCTCTGCTGGGTATGGAACCTGTGGTGGTTTGACCAAAGCTGCTTTATCGCTCCCCTCTAACCAGACAGAGGAGAGAAAAGTAAATCAAAGGGCTCGTGGGTTGAGATAAATGCAGTTTAATAAAGGAAAAAAAAAAAAAAAGCAAAGGCCACACGTGGTAGCAAAAGGAAAGAAAACAAGACTTTATTCTCTACTTCCCATTAGCAGGCGATGTCCAGCCACTTCCCGGGAAGCAGGGCTTCAGTACACATAGTTGTTCCTTCCTGAAGACAAAATGTCACAAAAGACAAATGTCCCCCCCCTCCTCTTCCTTTTTCCTTAGCTGAAGTCACATGGTACGGAATATCCCTTTGGCTGGTTTGGGTCAGGTGTCTTGGCTACGTCCCCTCCCAAGATCTTGCCCCCTTCCAGCCCACTGGTGGTGGGGGGGGAAAATATTGGAGGCACAGCCTTGATGCTGTTTGAGCAGTCCTCAGCAGTAGCCAAAACATTGGTGTATTATCAACCCCTTTCTACATACACATCCCTATGCTGCTCGACCCTATACAGAACCAGACAGGAGATCACATTTTGGGAACCTGAGCAGTTTTTAATTAAGTGACTGATTTCCAGTGACGCTGCTGCGGTGGGTGTTCCCAGCGGGGTGTTGCCAAGGCTGCTTCCAAACATCTTCCTACACCGCCAAGCCACCATAAAGGCTGACATGGGGGCCCCATCCTATATCTCTTTTAGTTTCCTGATAGGATTTCGATAACGTACATTGCTGTACCAGCTCTGACTCCCTCGGGCAGCATGGCACAAGCAGAGAAGTTATGAAATGGTTATGTGCTTGTGGCAGAAAGGGAAATCTCATCATCCCTGTTTTGCCAACAAGGCATGGAGATGCTGCTGGTAAGATGGACCTCCTGTGGGGTCGGTTTGGGATCAGCCAGGTGTCTCAAGCACATCTCAAGCCTCTGGAGGCGAGTTACGGCCGATACCTCGAAACTGTGGTGTCCCCCTGGTAGTCGGAGCCAGTGGTTTGGAGTCCTACACCTGGGAAAAGGGACAGCCCTTGGAAGCTGCTGGTTTTCTGCCATCACGCCATAGCTGCAGTGACTGGCGCAAGAGCCCGGCTCTCATGCTGGAACCGCACGTTGCTTTCTCATTATGCAACCGCTGTATTTTAATAGAAACCTCTTTTTAGGCAGTCTCAAAAACAGTTGGGTTTTTTTTTTTCCTCCTTCTGTCAAATGACCAACTTAATAATTCACTAGTTGTGCTGGGATTAGGCACTTTGGGCCACACTCTGGATTTCTTATCTTTAATGTAGTTCTCGACGACATCTTCTGCACTTAATCCCCTGACAAAACTCCCTTTGATTCCCGCGACAGTCGCTCACAGAGATCAAACGCAGAACGCTGCTCTGTCAGGTAGAGCTGGGCGAATAATTTGTGACAAATAATTTACCCACAGACTTTCGCCTCATTTTCCGTGCACAAATTGTCCATTCGGTTGAGGCTGGGGCCTGCTGATGGATTTGTTTCTGGCTGCACGAGTCTGAGTTCAATGACTTGCTGACAAGAAAGCGCCCGCGAGTACATTTAAGGAGCTTCAGCATTCGTGATGCTTTGACCCCGCTCAGCACCAGCTTTGGTTTTCGGCGCTGCTGAGCCCGTTTCACCCCACAAGTGACATCAATGCACGCCCGGTGTGCTCAGCGCTCGTGAGTCATCGCGCTGTATTTCTGCACCAGATGGGAAGAGGGTGACTTTCCGAGCCGAGGGTTGCAGTGCAAATAATCTCTAATATCAACTTAAAATTTCCTGGTTGGGGGATGCGCTGTAATGTACGTGTCTGATATGAGTTTTATCACTTCCCCTTGCAAGAACAGTCTTCCAAAAACCAAGCAGAGGCGAGATGGGGATGCGCAGAGATAAAGGGACCCGGTTTCCATGTGGGATCAGCTCCAGCAGGAGTGAGGGGCACCCACCCCTCTGGCAGCACTGCCCAGAACTGTCTGCACCCCGCTTCGCACGGCTGGGGACTGAGTTCTACCTTTGCATTGCTGCGGCCTCCGTACCAGTTTAACCATTTAACTGAACATTAATGGCATTTCTCTGTGTGTTATATTAATGCAGTCTGGGTGGTTTAGGTAGAGAAAACCTTAAGACTTAGTATTAATTAGGAATTAGCCATAAGAAAGTTCTGGTGTAGATCGATTTGAGCGATGTTTACTACTGTAATTTTACAGACGGGAATGTTTTATATTACAATTTGTGTCAACTTTAGCTTTTTTCTTCCCTTTTTTTTTTTTTTTTTTTTTTTTTTAATTAAATACCTGCATCTTTCAAAAAGCACAGAGGTGGGAACTTTAAGGCCTCCTTCTATTTTCCAAACAGCCCTGGTAACGCCTGCAGGGAGCAGAGAGCAGTGCTGTCTTACCAGGGCCCACAGAGACGCTTCATTAACCCAATTAAGCAGGTGGATGGAGAGGGTCTCTCTGATAATTTACACCTTACTAATGAAGTGTGTGACTCTTAATCTCCTCCAAACAAGATACACTCATGAAACACTGGTGCAAGGAAAGGGGAAATTAATTAGGTGAAAAAACTATGAGATTATAGCAGAGGGATTCCAACGAGGCAACTCTAACATGGCTGGTGATTCATTTGTGCCTGTCTTAAATTAATGTCTGAGCTGTCAAGTAAATAAGACCAGCGTTATTTTGGCTTAAAAGACATTCTCACCAGGCCTAGCACGAGGCACCTTGTTTTACTGCACGACACACCATTTTCCATGCCCAATCTGAGCAAAGCCCGTCGTTTTTTCTAAGATGTCTAGTGAAGGGTTAGAAGGAGCTACTTGTTCTATGCAAATATTTTCAAAGTAGTAGTAACTTTGTGTCATATAAATATCTGGCTACCAAGCCTGCATTTGGGTTGCAACGGGATGGCGGGGAGGCGATGTCTGGGTGCAGAGCAGCCATCCCACCAAGTGAACCAGTTCTACTAAATGCTTAATGTTTGCTTCAGTCCAGCGGTGGGTAGGATGAAAGGACGATTTGAGTTGCTGCTTTGGACGATGCTAAATGAAAGGCTGGAGTCAAGTTCTTTATGGCACAACACAACCAACAGTTGTGGGATGATCTCCTTTATTTGCCTGCGGTGCCATACAGTGCACATCAGCATCATGATAGAGCAGACTGGTTCAAATCATAGATTCATAGAATCGTAGAATCATTTAGGTTGGAAAAGACCTTTAAGATCATCAAGTCCAACTGTTAACCTGACACTGCCATATCGCGGTCAGCGGAGGCCTTCAGCAGCCTGAGAGCTGGCAGCTCAGACCAGCATGACTTCTAGCCTCCGACAGCATTGAAAGACCCTTGCATGAGTTCCTGTTCTGTGTGGGTGCTGGTGGGTGATCCCCCCAAAACTGGGTGTGAACATGACTCAGAAGATATAATCATAGAATCATAGAATCATTTAGGTTGGAAAAGCCCTTTAAGATCATCAAGCCCAACCGTTCCCCTAACCCTGCCATCCCACCACTAAACCCTGGCCCTAAGCACCTCGGCTGCCCAGCTTTTAAATCCCTCCAGGGATGGGGACTCGACCCCTTCCCTGGGAAGCCCCTTCCAGTGCTTGACAACCCTTTCGGAGAAAAAATTTTTCCTAATGTCCAACCTAAACCTGCCCTGGCACAATTTGAGGCCATAATGAGGTTGTCTAGTTTTGCCCCCGAGAGCCCATTGGAAAGACCCCGTTCATCTTCTGGTCATGTACAGTAACTCTGCGTCCAGGGAATGGGGTCTTTAAAGTTTCCTCCGTGAGAATGCTACAGAAATGTTTTTTAGCAGATAAATTGAACTGCTGGCTACTGAAAGATTCCCAGAGTAGCAGATCTGAGCAGATTTAACATTGGAAATTGTATTTTGTCCTAAAAGGAACCCAATGAATCCAAGGATTTCAAAGCTTTTGGCAAACATGAATTAAATCAGCAATTAATTAAGCTCTGCGGCACTCCTGTTTGATAAACAAGAGATACATTATGATCAGTCAGTATTGCCAACTGCAAACATTCACAAACTGTGAGTCCAGCTCCCCAAAATTATGAGATTGGCTTAAAAAATCATGAGATTAAAACCCCAAATTGTTGCATTTTCTTTATCCACCATCTGGCTCCTGGGCCTCTAGGGTAAACATGCCTCGTGTTTTCAACTACAAGGGCTAGCCACTTACTTAAAAAACATGAAAACTGAGATCCTTGTGCTTCATAATGACTCCAACAGCTGAGGCTTTAGGAAAAATATTAAAAATCCTAAGGCTCGTCATAAAAATCAGAAGAATTTGCAATACTGATCACTTGTAACTGGAATGCTTGTGGTTCGGCAGCTATTTCTGAACACAGCAGCCCAGTGCAAGAGCTGCGAGCCAAGGAATAACGAAGGCTCTCCTTCCCAATCGAGACTGCGGGAGAATTTCGGCGGCCGAACTACAGTTACAGAGGCAGGATGTCATGTAGCCCTGGCTGGAATTTAGCCAGGGCGTGACAGATAAACACATCAGTTCTCATGAAAACTCTTCTGGGATTGTTAATTATGACCAATGATTGTTCCTGTCTCTCTGGAAGATGATTGCAGGCAGTACCACGGCATGCGGCGCTGGCCGGGGGCGATAGGTTTGTACCACGCCTCAGATGCGAATGCCACCCCCCAAAACCCCGCTCCCGTGGTTCTGCAGCCCTGACAGACAGTTTGTGTGGGGAAAATCCCGTCTCAGGCTGATCCGACTTAGCTTGTGAGACAGGGCCATTTTGGTGGCAGGGCTGGCAGCATTACTGTCTGGAAAGGAATTTACGCTGCAGTGGGAACGGCAAATTATCTGGAGGGAAAGTAGCTGCAGAAGGGCCATGGCTGGCCGAAACCAGGAAAACAGATTTCAAACTAATGTAAACAGCTTGGGTTTATCACCGGTTTCGCAGGTTCAAAAATAAATATCACCGGTTTTGTAGTTCGAAAGTTGGTTATTTTCTACTGACACTTCAAAAATGTAGTTTTCCAGTGACCTTGAAAACCACTTTAAATATATTTTTCAGTAATTTAAAAACCTGAGGTTAATAAAAGAGAATCAGAAAAAGAAAGAAAGTTTCAATTCTTTAAGCGGGTCTATTTGTCAAGGAAGAGAAGATGAACTTGCAGCCACCTGAGCATCCAAGCATATGTATTTTAGAGAAAACTAGCTCGAACGTCTTCACCGCAGCAGGATCCTCGCGGGCATCAAGAAGCTGTTTTCTCCAAGGAAGAACATTATAGCTGTGCTTAGGGTAGACTCTGATCTTGGCACCTAAAACCTATTTAAAGTCACACTAAGGGCTTTTGTACTGCTATGAAATTACCTTGGGCCAGTGAGAGCACTCTCTGGCTGTGTAGTCCTCTCTTCTCTGTGGACATCAAAGTGCAAACAGGTTGAGAAAGCTATAGGCAAATTCATGGAGTCAGCACCAGCCAGGGCTATTTTAGCAAAAAAGATACAGCTTCTGACTCAGAGCAGGAAGCTCAGTGCTGCAGGCAATAGCGGAGGGGGAATTGGCCTTGTTTTTACAGTTTTTCTCTAAGCATCTCTACCAGATGGACCTTCAGGCCACCTCACGCATGGTCATTTGTGTTCTCCCGTCCCTCAGGATTCCAACCCCCACCTCAGCCCAGAGGACCATCATCAGGAGGAGCTCCCAAACACATGGGGCTGTGGGCAGGAGAAGCAAGGCAGGTGCAGAAGAATATTGGTTAATGGGGGAGCCACGGACCTCACGACGCTGCACTCCGTTCGGACCTGTCTCCCTGCTTTTCAAGTAACGTTTGCATATAAGAGAAAGCATTTCCAAGGGCTATGCCAAATAGGTATCTAGGGCTCAGTAATCAATGTCAACATCCATAAACGCTGTGTTTCTCACTGTGGTAGTGCCCTTGCCCTGATGATAGAATCAAGTTGCTTGCTTGCTCCAAAAGCTGTACCAGGAGGTTGTGTCTAGGTTAAATATGGTAGCTCTCAGGAGCTATTTTATCCTGTGTGCAAACCTGGTTTATAAAGCTTATCAAGAAGAGAGGCTTGGTATCACAGTCTAGTACTCATAATTAATCCTGGAGACAGCACGGATTTAGGTTCATTGGGGCTGACTTCAAATTAAAAAGTCACTATTAGCATGTGAAACAGACACCATATGTTATGTATTAACACTGTAGATGTTACAGAATGTTGTGTGTTTTTTGCTTCAAGTAAGATAGCGATAGATACGCCCTTTTCAATAGACAGTTGTTTGGTTACCTATCTATATTTCTCTTACATAAAGTAGTCTCCATTACGGATGGTGGCAGATGTCTTTACAGAGATCACTACACCTGGATCTATTTGTATGCATACATCCGTACAGATGAAGTCCTTGTTTACACAGTCATTTATATTTGTACATAAAAATTATACTTATTTGTACGTGTATTTCATATGGTGTTATTACAGTTAAAATACAACACTGATCAGCACACATACACATACTAATCGAAGAGAAATGGCATGGACATATCAAAATATATAATACATTTACATATACAAATCATGGAATCATAGAATTGTTTGGGTTGGAAAAGCCCTTTAAGATCAGCAAGCCCAACCATTCCCCTAACCCTGCCATCCCACCACTAAACCCTGGCCCTAAGCACCTCGGCTGCCCGGCTTTTAAATCCCTCCAAGGATGGGGATTCGACCCCTTCCCTGGGCAGCCCATTCCAGTGCTGGACAACCCTTTTGGTGAAGAAATTTTTCCTGATGTCCAACCTAAACCTGCCCTGGTGCAACTTCAGACCACTTCCCCTCATCCTATCACCCATTACCTGGGAGCAGAGACCGACCCCCACCTTGCCTCCTTTCAGGCGTTGTAGAGGGCAATAAAGTCTCCCCTCAGCCTCCTTTTTTCCAAGCTAAACAATCCCAGCTTCAAAATATAGAGGGATATGCTGTCTAAGGATGTATTTGACAGCATCCTGTAAACTTCATTGTACGAGGAGTTAATACAATGTTCTCAGTGTCTTCAGTCATCTGAAATTTGAGTTTAAAGTTTTTGCACAATCACAGTCAACATAAAATGCAGCAGGAAATCGCCATTAGTCAAATGTGTTCGTCTAATCCCAGCAAAATGGAGCTTTTTCATTTTTATCCTGCCACGGGTTAGTTTGTGATTTCACATGTCAGATACATCAATTCTGCGAAGGAGAGAAGATGGGCAAGAACAAATTACAAATATAGACTCCTTTGCCTCGGGGGAAGTAGAGAGGGCAGGTCTTTGTGGAGAACAGTAATAATGATCTCATTTAAGAGAGTTGCTGGGTTTGATTCTTAGCTGCCCTTCATCATAGTTAATTACTCCCTGGCAAATTGAGGGCCTAACCAGCAAATCCAAATGAATACGTGTTCACTTCTCGCTGCTGAAATGGCTCAGGGAGAGTTCAAGTAGGGAGGCATCAGCCCGCATCCTCTGACACCTTCAGGCCAGGGCAGAGAGCGCCGACCGGTCGCTGGTGGGAAAACCTGCCCTTTCTTCCTCTCGCTCTTTCTGTCCTTGTCTCCTCATGTTTCTCCCTCTCTCCCACTTTCTTCATTCTAATTCTCCCCCTTCGCTCGCGTGACCACCGGGATAAATACAGCAACAGTCCCTCTCTTCCCAGAGACTCAGGCTTGGGAGGATATTAATGTGTGCCACACTCCGCTTGCCGATTTGTCTTCAGGTAATTATTTCTAATGGCTGTTGTTGTTTTTCCTGCAGAAACTGCAATGTAGCCCCTTTTGTATCATTGGCTGAAGCCTGTTGTTTCTGTAAGAAAAACAATAGGCCCGCAGATTAGGACTGCACATTACAGCTCTACTAGCACAGCGGGCTTTTGGTATTGGTACCAATCCTATCAATTCCTGGCATCCTTCCCCCTTTACTCCTGGTAATTAATCTTTTCATGAATGCTGTCACATTTAGAGCCATTTCATTAAGTTTCTGGTTCCTACATTTATGTAACTCACTGCATCTCTCATCTGCTCCATCAGCCGGAGAGAGGCGATGCCGGGCGGTGGGCTCGCTCTCCCCATCCTTCCTCTCGGCTCCGCAGAACACACTGTCCCGTGAATGCAGGCACATGCAGATGACAGACAGGCAGCCACAGGTTTCAGGCAGCCTGAAAAGGGCAAAATTGAGCCATCAAAAATTAGAAAAAGCCCCTGTGAGTGATGTCCATGGAACACGGTGCCCGTTTCCCATATGTACATACGTACCAAGGGCCGGGTAGAAAAGGGCTTATATACTTTATGCAGTATAAAGCATTTTCCGTGCAAAACCTTGCAGATTTCTGAAAGTAAGGACAGCAGTTTGGGACAGTCAGCTCCTCCCGCCATACACCGATGTTCTTCCTTCCTCCTCCTCACTAAATCTCCAACCCACCTCCCACGAAATGCACCCGCTTCAAACCATTTCTATAAAGCAGGAGGCTTTCTGGGCAGGGAAAGGAGAATGGAGGTTTAAAGCCACTTTTGCTGATCCCGCTCCAGACTGTTATTCCCGGTTTTGAAAGGGAGTCAGGCCCGATGGATGCAGACAGCGTGAGGCTGCAGCGTGCGTATTCGTGGAGCGCAGCAGCGGGGGGAGAGACAAAAGCTTGTATTCCCAGCCCTGCCTCAAGTGACCTTGTGCAACCTCTTAATTACTGCAATTACTTGCCTCCTGAGATGACATTATTAGGCCGTGCTCGGTAATAAGGGCTGTGAAGTTCACAGAATTATTCGTGCCGGTTGGTGAAAGAGCAGCAAGTAAAACGCCCGGCCATCTTGTGGCTTCCAAACCGGCTCGGGGTCAAAAGGGGGTGGCTGCTGGCTCTTCTTGGAAATTCAGAGTTGGTGGTGTCTGGCGGTTTTACGTTTGGGGCTGGGATTTTTGTAGCGTGGCATCTGCACCGCTTCACTGAGAGTGTGCAAAGAGCAATGCTGCAATGTGGCTGCACCCAAATATGTTTTACCAGGGACAGAAACCAGTAACCGTCCCCCTCCTGTACTGTCCATCTGCCAAATTCCATGTTTCTCCTCCAAATCAAATGTGAGCACTCCTAAAAGGTAAAATGCTAAATATAAAATACAGAAGGGTTAAAACTGACAACTGCTGGAGCCAATTTTTAGCATTAGCAACACTAATTCAAACCTCCAAAAGGCTGGGGCGTTTTGCTGTCCTTGGAAAAAAAGAGAAAAAAACCCCACAAAAAACCAAAATAAACAACTAAAACCAAAAAGAACCGCAGGACTCACCCTAAGGCAGAGAATAAACATCGAGGATCTCAAGTGAAGCATTTAGTTATTGAGAAGGAACAGCAACTGAAGACAGGAGACTGAATGGAAAAAATGAAACAGCCCTAACTGTAAGCATTGCTACCTACGATGGGAGCTGGAACGGCCTTCGCCTGTAGCTGAGGGCGCTGGGACGGAGCAGCAGCCCTCCCGCCTTCATGTTTGCACCACGTGTGAAAACGTGGCTGTCACAGAATGCTTTCTGCTTCTGTCGGGGTCAGTTTTGACCTGCAGGTCCCTCATTTGGCTGAAACGATACGCAAGGATGCCAACCTTCCTCACTACCAGCTGTGATCCAAGCCCTGATTTCCCCGGTCCTGGAGGAGGGCTGTGTCCTCCAGCCCAGGCTGATCTGTGGTGGGCAGGAGGGTTGTTCTTGCTCGCACCGCTCTGCCTGCCTGGCTGCACCCCTGCGCAGGGACCCGCTGGGGACATGGGAGCCCCCAGGGCAGCTCCTCTGCTCAGGTTCCCCCACCGAGCACTGCTGCAGAATTAGTAACCGGTCCCGAATGTCCTGTTGGGGGAAAGGGTGGAGGGCAGGTGGCAGCCAAAAGAGCTAAGGGGAGGAAAGGGATGCACTTGGCTTAGATCCATGGGCAGGGATGTCAATCTGCCCTCTGTAGCAGGTTTGGATATGGAGGAGCCATGGAAAAAAATCATCTCCGTGATTTTGGAGTGGAAGGAGGTGCCGTGCCAAGCAAGGCAAACAGGAGGGGAAAAGCACAAGACACCAGCTGCGGGTGGCAGGCATTGGGTTTGGTACCTGTTATGCCCTTATGAATAACCTGACTGCTCGGGATGTGCATTTGGTCCAGCTCTTCTCTGCCGCTGCAGTCTGACGGAGAAACCCTGCCCTCCCTCCAACATCTACCTTGCAATTCCATTATGCTACATTGCTGGGTTTTTTTCTGTTTGGGCTTTTTTTTATTTTTTTTTTGGTCCACTGACACCTCTGTAATAGAGGAGGTAAAATATTTTCATTATCCTCTCCCCAGAATGTGGAAATCTTCAAAGAGGAGGTAGGAGGGAGGTTAGCTCCTCTGGCCTCATTTCCCTACCGCTGCCGTTCCTTGGCTGTTCATCACAAAAGGAGTCCACCCGCCCATTGCATCGTGGCATTGAGCCCGTTGTATGTTTTGCCTTTTCTTTTTTTTTTTTTTTTCTAAAATTATTTCACGTTGCAAACCTGGCGATTATTTCATGCTGTTTAAACTATATTTGTCGTCTTTGATCATATATAAGTAGACTGAAGTAAACTGCTGATAGAGTGAAGATATTGTTCTCGGTGTTTCCGTCTCGCTTTGTTCATTCCATTATGTCTATAAGCTTGCATAAAATGTTCATTGTGGCAATGCGCCTTTGTTATCAATTCTTGTGGTGCTACGTATATTTATGAAACATCGTTCATTCACAAATGGAGTGATTAGGCAGTCTCTGCCAGTGTGTATGGGTGTATTTTACACACAACGTGGACACACAATTACATGCACCCCCAACACATACTTACCTGTATAAACAGAAGGGCCAAACCATCATATCCTATTTATGTTCAGCAAAATACTTATAATCCAGTTTTTGGGGCTTGTTCTCAAACTAAAATCTTGTTGACTATGGACATACTTTGCTGCCTTGTGACCTGGCACAACAGCAGAGCCGTGATGCCAGCTAGCAATATCCAGCCCAGGATTTCGAGGCGAGACACATCCAACAGCCCAGGATATCCCACGGGACACCTGTGTGATTCCTTATCATCGGTATTGGTATTTACGAGGAGGCAGAGGAGGTAAATGGATCCCTGCATCGTGCAGCAAGGAGAGAGGAGGTGGGAAATGATTTGTGGTGCTTAGACCCTAGCCTGCCTCCTGGATGCTTCATTTACAAACCACATGCATCAGGACATGGCCATGCTAGAGGGCTGGGCTCCTTTTCAAAGAGAACTGGTACCTAACCGCACCGATTGCCCTCATTTAGTGGGAGACAGATGTCTCGTTCCCAGGATTCCCTGCAAACCACAGCTAGTCACTCCATCAAGTAATTAAAAAACTGTCCCATGTGCAGGACATGGCTAAGCTTCTCGCCAGCCTTGACTCTGTTCCGTGCCTGTACATCTATCATGTGCAGTATATCATAGAGCCATTGAATGTTTTGGGTGGGAAGGGACCTTTAGAGGGCATCTAGTCCAATCCCCCTGCAGTGAGCAGGGACATCTTCAACTCAATAGGGCTGCTCAGAGCCCCGTCCAACCCGGCCTTGAATGTTTCTAGGGATGGGGCCGCCACCACATCTCTGGGCAACCTGTTTCACCACGCTCATTGTAACAAATTTCTTCCTTATATCCAGTCTAAACCTACCCTCCTTTAGTTTAAAACCATTGCCCCTTGTCCTGTCACAGCAGGCCTTGCTAAAAAGATTGTCCCTGTCTTTCCTGTAGGCCCCCTTTAAGTACTGAAAGGCTGATTTGTGTATGATTCCTCCATCACTCCAATATATCTTCATCCTACTTTTTTTCCTTCATAATCCATATTATTCTAGCTACTACAAAACAGAGAGAGAAAAAACCCTCTTTTTTTCCCCTGAACAACAGCAATCCTCCCCCTCCAGCTCGAGTCTGGTTGAGCAGGGCAGGAAGGAGGACAGGTACGACGTGTGATGACAAGAAGCTGCTGAGCTACATTCCCCTGAGCAGGGTGACAGGGAGAGGCCCCAGAGCCATGCTTGATCTGGACATCAGGTGGTTCCTTCCAACCTCTGAAGGAAATAACTGATGGTAACATCAGAGAGTGTCAAGAGAAGAGAGGCACCATGTGAGCATCAATCTCAATTGAAACCAGGAAGGCTGGTTCAAGGAGTTTCAGACCTTCAAGAAATTGTTAGGCAGCTCAGCACTCAAAACCCCTGGTCCTACAGTGGCCACCATCCCTACGAGTGACAACATCTGCATGACCTACACTGTCAGCAAGGATCTCTTCAACTGCCAAGAGGAGGAGGAGAATACTATGAAGAAGATGAATGAGCAGGTGATGGTACCATACCACATGCAGAATGATGACCACTGGACAACACACTGCCCTCACCAGGATCTGGTGGGATCTGGACAGGAGCTCTGTGAGAAGTTGAGATAAGAAAGTGAGGCTGTGGGAGAGCCTGAGCCGGTGAAGGCCCAGCAGAGCAAGGTAGGTGAGTATGTCCCCCCCTGCCTGCAGCAAGCAGCCAGCTATGGACCTGCACTGCAGGGCTGGCTGCAGCACCTCCACCCCATCCAGCCCTGATGGCTCCATTCCTTCAGCTCCGTTTACAGGATCTGCACAGCCAGTGTCCAGGACTGGGCACTCCAAAGGATTTCCCTTCATCGGCTTCTTCTTCAGGTAAGATGGGCCCATGATGTTGCATAGCTGCTTCTTCACCACTTGCAAAGGGCTTTTCCACCCCTAAATGGCTTCATTTGATGTGTGGGGCAACCAATACTCTGTGTATGGGTTCCAGTAATCCAGCTTGCACCCTGCAAGTTACATTCTGACATTGTAAAGCCCCAAACCCTTCCTTGGAAGGCATCTTCTCTTTCTAGCCTTGGTAAATACAGTGTCCAATTGCAAAATGCTGATATTGTGCAGCATGGAAAAACCTTTTTTCCCCCTGAGTTTTATTATATACAATTGATTATACACCATTTTTCTCTCCTTCTGAAACCTGCACAATTGGACTCATGTTGCCAGAAGAACCTGCTGTTACCCAGCCCGAGGGAGAAGAAACAGAGAACAGGAAGAAAGCCATGTTTTAAAGCTCTTAAAAGTTTTAAAAAAACATTTCTCTATAAAATATCTTGCAGCTGTATGTACCAGAGGCCTCCTGACTGTCACACATTTTTGGGGCCACCACAGCAGTCTATTGGATTCTGTGTTACCTTTTCCAGGCAGAGATGAGCTCGCTGCCCTCCATCTCCCAGGCCAACTTTTGCCTTTCATACTCAGGATAGCAGATGAGTGTTGCACCTCATGACCTGTCAAGTCAAGGGACACAGTGTTCCTCAGTGGACTAAAAGTACCTGGGAACCAAAATAAATTCAAGAAAGGAATGGGCTTGCTGAATCCCATCTTCCTGCAGGGTTTGACTCCTGGTCTGAAGGCTGTGAAAGAAGAGAGGATCTCCCAACAGCAGAGACTTGGCAGAAGAGAGAAAATCAAGCCAGAGACATGCCTCAGAGATGAGTTTTAGCCACCATGGTTCAACGGTTGGTCCAGCCAAAGACCGGTCTGGTTGCACAGCACCATGCTGCACTATGTGGAGCTGTTGGTCTGGGGTCAGGGAGCAGAGTAGCCAAACAGTGATGGCCATACTGGGATTCACTGGCCAAGCATTGCTGGTGTGGCTTTACATCCTCCAGGTCCTGAGGTGGCCTGGCCAGCACAAGCTCTGGGCTCTCTGCACCTCACTGCACTTGCTTGTATAGATGGGCCAGGAAAGAGCAAGAACATGGTAGAAGATGCAGTAGGAATCACCTGGGATGAGCAGGGAAGGAGCACGTGGGGTATTTCTTGGGTTGCCAGAGCTGCAGCAGAGGTCTAAGGCCTTTTTCCCTGGAGGTACCAGGCCAGCTGGATGCCCTTGCTCATCCCTACCCGCTGCCATGAGTGCGGAGCTGCTCATGGCTGTGCCACTAGCAGTGAACCGGGACCAGCACTGCTCCCGGCTCTGCACAGGGAGCACATTTATACACAGGGAGCACATATAGCACATCATAGCATATACCCACCTAAGTGACCACTTGCAGCTCCACTCCCAGTTGGGCTGAGTTGGAGCCACCTCACCATCCGGCCCCTGCCTGCATCCTGCTGATACAAAACCATCAGGTGAATAATCCTCACGGAGTATCAGGTGAGCCAAGCTTAACTGTAGAGCATTACGGCTGGTGGAAACGGTTTGAGCCTCCAAATGCTTCTGAAAGGAAAGGGGAGGGTGCTGAAAATATAAGAAAAATAAATACAACCTTCCTCTCTCTGACCTTGTTAACATAAAAATAAGACTATGTAGAGCAGGAACCATCATTTTTAGTACAGGGGTTCAAAGTCTAGATCAACATTTGGGTGGGTATCACGAATTATTCCTTTTACGTACATAAAAAAGGAGCCTAACATTGAGATAACTGTAAGACCCGAACTAGACTGAGAGCACTTCCATGGCCAAAAGCCCCTGAACTCTCCTCTAATCACAATATTTTTAATATATATATATATGTAGATATATATATATATATGTAGATTAAATAAATATTTTGCTAAAGGGAAAAAAAAGCCCATGATTTTCTCCATTCTTTTTTTTTTTCAGACCATTACAGCTGATAAATCATTATGATTTCCTGAATTACTGCTGCGTAGATCAGCATTACAACAGCCTTTGCCCATCTCAGGCAAGAATGTAAAAACACTTCGTGTGACTTAGTTATTTTGTCAGAGCCGAGAAACGCTAAGGGATTGGGAAGGAGCAGTAAATACACGCTGCTGGTATATAGAGTAGCCTTCCGAAAAGGATTTCAGGGTCGAATTCTGCCTCTGTTTACACTGCGTAAATCAGGTGTAACTCCAGTAAAGCTAATAGAGGTAGTCTGGTGTCAAACCCACGCGGATAAAAGGATGAGGCCCTCTAAGCTTTAAAGTTATGAGTCTTTTCAAACTGCAGATCTACTGTCAACATTTCAGTGATTACTTCTCTTTTTTTCCCAACACACAAACATAAAATAGTAACAAGATTATCAGATTAAAGAGCCAAAGAACAGCCAGTTTATTATACTCTTGCGTCTAAAACACTCAAATCTTATAGGTTTCCTCCCCGCTCCACATCTCGAGGGGGGAGATGGGTATGTTTGGTTTTATTTGGTTTTAATTTTTTTTAATGGCAGTCTAGCATAGCTATGTAGGAAAATAAACCAGCCACGATATTATGAATTGCATGGTGCAGTCAGCAAGAAAATAATGCTCCCAGACCCCCAAGCCAACCTTTCTGAACATTTCAACACTTAAAAAAAAAAAAAAAAATTTGCTTTCTTTCTGTCAGTCCCCATGAAGAAGAAATGACAGGACAAACAGAATGAAAAGGACAGAGCTGTTTAAAGCTAAAAATGTGCAAATGCTGCATTCCTTCTGGGAGAGGGAAAAAAAAAAATACAACCCAGCACCTTTGCATCAGTATAAATTATTTAAATCAGAGATGGTTTGTGTTAAGGGTCTTGAACAGATTGCATAACTGTTGCACAACTAATGTGTACAAGTGTGTCACTAATTTAATTTTAATTTTACTGTATGAGTTTGTATAAGATCCCCCAGCTGTCATGTGCTCATCATCTGTCACAGAACTATCACTAAGCCATGCTGGGCTAAGACAGGATTATAAACGATGAACTGCCATGTGCTCTAAATCTTCTTATTTGCCTAGCCTGGAAGGTATGCCCTGTAAAATTTGATTGGCAGCGTGCTCTATTCTGTCAATTGACTTTGAAGGCCTTTTCTATTGGCGCTTTGAGCGGATCTCAGTAGCTGTATTGACTGTCACCTGCTGACTCCAGCACGTGCCTGACCTCAGCCCCGCGCCGAGGCTCCTTCCCACTCGTCGCTGCGTCGCGGGGCCGGCTCGCTCTGGTGGCACGTGCGGCACATAAGGGCATATGGCTGCCTGGTTGTGTGCAGAATAGAATAACTGAAGCCAAGCAGCCCCGCACTGTTATTACAGCAGATGGGGGAAGCGTGGCATTCAATATTAAGACAGATGCCACCTCCTTATTCCACCTGTCTGGAACTTGGACATGGGACAGAATGAACTGTCTGCCTAATAATTAAGGAAACAAAGACTGCATTTATGAAGCCCAGCAGAGCACCATATCTGCGAAGCATGCACAGATATAATTGTCGACTATAACAATAAGGAAATGTAGACTACTGCTCATCAGATGTTCAGATACGTATACACAATTACAGTAGGAAACTGTACTGTTCCCAGCTGCTTTTGTAGTCTTTTATTTAGGCTGGTTGTGTATTAAATTAAACGGGAGGAACAAGTTGGCTGGCATTATTACTATTATAAATAACGCTTTAAAATTACAGTGAAGTTCCTTAAATAACAAAGCGCCTACCGTTCCCCCTAACAGTCACTGCTGCTATTGTGCTGTGCCCTTTCTTGCAAATTTGCTCTTTGCTTCTCAGTAGTCAACTGTTTTTGTAACAGCCAGAGAGAAGAAAAACATTCTTTCCAGGACCACTATTATTTTCACGTATTTTTACACAACAATTTGCCTCTTTCTTTGGCGTTGTTAAAAAAATGATGACTGTGTAAAAAAGAAGGCCTGGCTTCTTGGCATTTATTCTATGTTACGTTTCTGTTATTTAATCCTACTTAATTTGGGACCAATTATTGTTGAACCTGCCGTGCTTTATGAGGGGAATGATTGTGCTGGAGAGGGCCCGATCCTTCCTGGGTTTGAGCCTGGGCTTGCCGGGGTGGCAGCGGGGCTGTGCAATTGCACCGGGTCTCCAGCCCTTGGGCAGCCCACGTGCCTCCAAGGCTCCATGGAGGCTGAGGCCGGGGTCTGGAAGTGTTGTGTAGGCTCAGTAGCACCTACCTGTTGTCTGGGCTTGGGTCTCAGCCCTCCTGAAGGGCGGGCGTCAGGCTGGCCCCAGGTATATGCCCCATTTTCAGGTGCGTTCCTCCCTCCTAAAGGAAATCCCAACCACGGCCACATCCAGTGGTGACACTGCTGACAGCGCCAGCCTCCCCCTGATGTATTTGCACACCCCTACGAGTTCAGCAGAATTAGGTGCTTGGATATGAAATAGAGCTGGTGTGGGTGTGGTGGCTGGGCAAAGATATTTGGCTGTAGAAGCAATATGCAATTAATGCCTACGATCGAGAACCTAATGTGATCAAGGAGATATTTTTAGTATCTACTTACCTACCTCCAACCCTCTTTTAAATGCCCTGTACTGATGTGATCACGCCCATCTGTAAATCTTTCTAATTAATTTTATTCTCATTTGACCACATGAATTCAAAGGCAGCTTAAAAAAAATCATCTGTGTGTCTGTCCTGAGACTTATCTGTAGACGGCAATTGGAATAAAGATGAATAAGTTGCAGAGAATGAAAATGCAGGAGCAAGTGTTAAGGGCATGTGTACTGTGTATACATTATATACAAGATTAAGGACACACAGAGTGCCTATTGTCTCAGCAAGCCATGAAAGTGGGCTTTTATGTTTATATACGCACATTTGTATATACACACTGGCAAATATATATTTAATCTCCATAAATAAAAATGAATAATTGATTTTTAAAGGTAGAAAGATCACGTGCAACAAAATAAGCAAAGCTTCATCTTCACATTTATGTGCATATATAAATATATATACTTATTTAAAAATATATACATTTCGATATTTACAGTATAATGTGATTAATTAGACATCATAGGTATATGCGCGTATTTAAATATTATGCAGACAGACACACTGAATCTATTGTAGTTCTATAGTAATACCCATAGATTGTTCTATACTAATTTATAACAGATGTATTTAAACCAGACAGCTCGTCCTCAGGAAAAAAAACAACAACCAGATGCATTAGATTCTCCAGAGCACAGAAATCGCATGCAACAAACTGCAAAAAGTAATCAAAGCCTCAACTTTTTTTTTTTTTCTAGTAGAAAAGACCGCATTTAAAAAGACACAGATACATATTACAAGATGAGGATCAATTTGAAAAGATCCCACAATATCTGTTACCAAGAGCTTTGTTAATCTTTAAAAACCTAGAATGATTACTTATACGGAAGCTGTGAATTAACTAGGCTTTAATAAATAGCTCACAGGCACGTGTGTCGAGATTGTGCTTTTTGTTTTTATATGTGTCTGTATTTGGGAAAAAAAAAAAAGAAAGAAGGAAGCTATTATTTGTTAATTTTTTCTGTAACAATTATTTCAAATTAAAAGCCCATCTGACGAAAGGCATATGGATGGAGAGGGGGTTCAGTCCTAATTGAACAGCCCAGGACTCGTGAGGTTAATTACAGATATTAACGCTGTTGTTCTTCAGCTTCTTGCCCTCACGAAGGCTCCAGCTTCCAAATGACCTGGCTCCAACAATAAGACTCTCTTTAGCCCATTAACTAATTGATAAAAATGTGAGTGTTTAGAATGAGTCTAATTAAATCACCGAGCCTTACAATTACGAGTCCATTTGGTAGCTGTCGGGAGATGGGTAACCTCAGCTGGCATTGTAGGCGAATAAAAGATAAAAATAAAAGGGAGCTTAACCAAAGATCATTTTGAAAGCTGTTCATTTGAAGACAAAGTACACATTTGCCTGAAATGTATACATACACCACTTCAGACTAGCACAGTGTCTTGAAAAGAAAATGGAGCGTTTAGCAATCATGATTTTTTTTTTTCCAGCACATGCATGAAATTCTCTCCAGCCTGTGTGATGGAATGAGCTACTTTTATAATCATTTCTGAGTTACAGTGAGCACCTAGATTCTTCAAGAGCACCCAAATGGCCGATACCAGGTACTTCTATGTTATTAATGCTTTTATTTTTCTCACTCTTTCATAACTGGACACTCTCTGCAGACTGACGTCCCTCAGTCCCCATTCTGTTTGTGGCTGCTGCTGTAGGGACAGTCACTAGTTCTCAGGCGTCCCATTTGTGAGGTTGGCTTGCTACAGTAGGGCCAATTTCCTCATACACATCTCAGGTGCCCTTGGCAAGGGAGCTGGAAAACATCTTGCGTGTAAAGAGTCCTGTTGGAAGTGTGCCTAATGTCCTAAGCATCACATGCAATTCTCATCTCACCATGCCAGGCAGAGATTTAGACCTAAAAAAACGATGGAGAGGTGGGTGATAACATTTGTTGAAGGAATGGCTTCCACAGGAGGAAACCTAAACTGACAAAGACTTCACAAAAATATTGAAGTTGTATACAACAAGGGTCTATAATATCAAAAGAGGGATGGAGAAGGTGACCAGGAATGAGTATGCACTGTCTCATGGGAATATCAACCAAAATGATCATTTGATAGATTCAAAACAAATAAATTGAGTAATTCTTTTGCTGTTAAGCTGCTAACTCCTTGCCAACGGAAGTTTTAGATGTTAAAAGTTGAAATCAAAAAGCTTCTAAACAAATCAGTGGAAGAAAAAACCACCCCAAACTAATAAACATAAAGACACTGTCTCTGTCTCAGGAAGTCTCTGAGCTGCAGATGTCTGGGAATTGGAACAGGGGGGATGGTCACTGTATATCAGCCCTACTCTTACAGTCTATAGCCATTACCAGTAACAAGATACTGGGCTAAACTGGTTTTTTTTGTTCACTCCAGGACTGCAGTTTGTACAGTCTTAACATGCTTCTTCAGTGAGTGGGCTATAGAGCACGTGTCCATGATGGTGTCATTGGCACTCAGGGAGACTGCAAGGAGCTTTGCTCAGCCTGTGCATAGCAGAGAGTGAGAAGGCAAAGCTCATCAGGTCAGTGAACTACAGATATTGTGCTTCAGCCTCTGAAATACAGCCAGGGAGTGAAATGCATGTATGGTGCTTCTTGGCTCCCTGCATCTCTCTAAGACAGGCAGCTGGAGTCCACCAAGGTTTGTCTCTGCCCAGTGATGAAACAGCCAGCACAATGATTTGCAGGTAGTCATGTGTGCACTGGGAGTTCTTTCCCTTAGGGGATGTCTTCCTATTATTTCCCAGGATGGAAACCTTAAAAAGCCAAAACACAGTAAGACAAACAAATCCCAAACACCTTTCTCTGTCACTACAAAGAAATGACACTGCTTGCTGCCTGGCATAGAATCATAGAATGTTTTGGGTTGGAAGGGACCCAGCCTTCTTCACTGACTGTTAAAACATACTTACGGGTATATTGGGGGAACTTGGAGGATGAACCAGTTAATGTGCATGGTTTGATCACAGAGAAGTGCTCCACATCAGCATTAAGATCAAATACACTAAGTCACAGGTCTCAGATGTCCCCTATTGTAAGGGCTTTCTGCACAAGTAGGGAAAATCTCTCTCCTATGTTAGTATAACAGGAGAAGCCGCCACCTCATCTTCCATTTTCATAGCCTCTCAAAGCTTTCTCCTTCTTCCTTTGATGAGAAAGCCTAGCTCAAAGATTCATCCTTCTCTTTGCTTTTCTGCTCCTGCCTACTCCTCTCTCAACATAATGTTCTTGTAGCTAACGCTCCCCACCTTGCTCATGGGAAAAATCCCCTTGATTTCCCAGCCTTTGGGTTCAGGCCCCACAAAGCAATGGGCTGTTAATGGAAATCCTTAACCAAGCAGGGCATCAGCGATGAGGATATGGATCTGGGCTCAGATGGTATTTCAGGTGTTGTGACTAAGCAAGGCAGAAAAGCAGACTTGGATCTAGTCAGAGCTTAGTTCATTTCCGGCTTTATCGATATTTAACCAGTGTTGGATGCTACCCAGGAGAGAGTTGGCAGCCGGTTCAGAGCATGGAGCACAGGTGTGATACGCTCCTGCCAGTTTGCCTTGCTCAGAAGACGGGCAGCTGTGCTCTGTGCTAGATGACGCTTCCAAGCAGCCTTCCAGGGTAGCCCAAGGTAGGGCCTGCATCCTCAGATTAGCCTTGAAATGGCAGAGACAAAGACGTGAAGGTCCCAGAGAAAAGAGGTGATCTCTTGGGTAGACCAAGATGAAAGAGAACATTTCCAGACATTGCTGCTATTGGGTCGTTCAGCACTGGGGCTACATCAGTTCACAAATGACTTGGAGAGAAAAGGACAGAGGTCTTTCATAGATGGAGCAGGCACTGTCTTCCAATTCTTCAAGACTGTCTCCCTCTGCCAAGCAGCATGGCTTCTGCCTTATCTGGATTGACCTTCAGCCAAATGGCATTGATCCACAGCTCTGTCTCAGCCAGACTTTGGAAGGGGAGGGAACTGGCACAGTCAGGCAGGGGTAACTGGGGCACAGAGCTGGGCACTGTCAGCGGGTGAGTCTATGGCACGGAGAGCTTCACCGCCCCTTTTCAGGGAATTCACACATCTTTTGAGGAATATAAATTGCAAGAACAAGTCTGGTGGGATGGGACAAATTGGAAATGGAGGAGGGCGGTTCTGGTCTAGCTTCTGACAGAATGGAGAGGCTGAGTTGACTCCCCTTGAGCTCCGCTCCAGATGTCTGTGTATGCACTGCCACCAAGATAAAAATCTCCATGAAACTTGATTAATTAGTAAAGAGATTTTGATAGTTAAAAAAAAAAAAAGACTGGGGTTGGTTGAAATTTTCTGTGTTTTCCATATTTTTCATCTGCCCAAACTTTCCTGAAATTGTTTCACAGCAGAAATTCAACTTTCAATAAAAAGGAAAAAATAGCATTTTTTGGAATGAGGTTTTGTGCATGGATTGTGAGGGCCAGCAGAGGGAGGAGAGGGTCTATCAGCCCACGGTGCACAGGCTGACATTTTCTAGTCATTCACTTTTTCCTCCGGTAGTGGTTATTTTCAAATGGAAAAAGAACCCTTAAAAAGTCCAACATGTCACAGAAGGGCTTTCATGAAAAGCCTTGCAAGAAAGTGGAAAATAGATACATATGCATTAAAATAAAAAGACCTACTCTAAGACATTGTCAGTTAGGTAGTGGACTTCTGCAAGAATTGGTGCCTGGGCTACCCTCCTTTTTTCCTTTTCCTATCTCAGGAACCTCTCGTGTCCCTTCCTGCAGCCCCCCCATGCACATGCTCCTATATACAGCAATTGTATAACAGCTCCTACCTGACTCCTGCTCTGCCAAATCTCTCCTGTCACCAAAGAGTCACAGCTCTTGCAGCTGAAATAACTGCATTGCTGGGCAGAGGGTTGGGATGAAGGCTGGCCACTTGGCAATCTGTCTTGTCCAAGAGTACTCGCGGTGTTGCAGCTTGATTGGATTTAATTGCCTAGGATCACACTCAGTATTGTATCACAGGTGCGAATGGAAAAGTATTAAAACACAGAAAGAAACATAATTCAGCTCAACAACAGATTCAGAGCTGCTAAGAAGACACCTTCTGCATAGTAAAAATCTCACTGTTTTTCATGCTATCAACCAAGCAAAGAGGATGCAATACAGAAGAACGCGTGGGTGTGCAGGGGGGAGCAAAATCATTTATAAATGCCTGCAGTAATATCTGAATTGAAGTGTTACCCTGCAAGTCACTTTTTTAAAGACAAAGGAACTACTTACAAATATCAAGTTCCAGACCTGGGCACATATGGCATAACTGCAGGGTAATAAAGAAATGGCCCATTAAGGAATGAAATGCTTCTTTAGCATCTACCATGCCTGCTTTATCTCAGGACTTATCACAATAATTGCTTGGTAACATACTAAAAATACTAATAGTCCACCGTAGGCCCAGGAGAATGAAGAGAACAGGTTTCAATTTTAGACATAACGTTACATCCCTAGCATGTAGTCAACACTGGTTGTGAGACAGTGAGATTTGCAAAAGGATTTTTAGTAAACTTTAATTTAAACCTGTGAAAAGTCAAGAAAACATTGAGAAAATCCTATTCATATGTAGATGTAACTTGATATAGCTTTGGAGAGCAAATGAGTGTATTCTGCATGCATAGACACACCTACTTTAACGTATATAGATTTTGAAGGTATAAAATATTCTCCCAGCAAGTCCAAACCACTTTCTCCTGCTCTGTGCAAAAGATGAGAAGATCCCACCAGTCATTTCTACCAACCACCACAAAGAAACTGCAAGCATCTGCTCAGGCTTTAAAAAAACCAGTCCTCCAGTTTTATCTTTCCTCCCTTATGACAAAACCCCATCCCAGCGCGCTGTTGCAGTGGGTCGCTGCAGAAGCTCTTTGTTCCCCTGCAGGCCAGCCCATCTGCCTCCAAGAATCTAGACTTGATCACAAATGTATTTTTAATGCACTGGTGAAAACATTTACTTAAAATTATCTCATTTTCCCTCAGGGATTTTCAATTAAACAAACACATAATAATTATTTCCTTTAATTACTCCTCTCTGCTTACCTGGAGCTAGGGCACCTTTGCCCTGTTACACATCTGAGAGCTGTCAGATTGATTCATTAGTATTTATTTGTTTCTTAGTTTCAAAACATACCTATGTACTGGGGGCCTTTAATGAAATGCAGCTGATGTCAAAGGGAATTTTTTCCCTAGATGTTGACAGCATAGGTTCTGTTCCTCTGCAGTACTTGGGAGCCTTTCCTAATGCAGAAAACAAGCTGGCTGCAGCAGTGACCAGGATCTAGAGGTGGAGCTTTGTCTTCAAGCCTGTCCTTCATTGTACCACACTTCTCAAATATCAATCTCACCCTTGTACCATGTGTCAGTGAGGCTTGCCCCAGTTGGGGGATATGGAAAATGGGCTAAGGCTGGTTTTTACAGCTGTACGCCCCAAACCAACCCATTAGCAATTTCCAGTCACATCTGTCCTACTCGGTGTCTCTGCTGAGCCCAATGGGATGGGAGAATGCATTTCTCTTGCACCTCCAGCACTAGGGAGATCTAATTCTGTTCTCAAGCTCTACAGCCAGCTGTCCCCGAGCCTCATCCAACCTTTAAAGTTCTGGTTACTGCAGGAGCTCTTATAAATACCCCATGCCTGAACGGTCTAATGGCAGAGTAGTCTCATCTCAAAAAAGCAAGGATTGCATGAGAGAAAAAAGAGGAAGAACGTGGTCCTGAAACCACTACCTGAAGCATCTGTCAGCCCAGGACCTTGCAAGCAACAGTCTCCCCCAGCCCTGCCCAAACACCACCGAAGTTCTGGTGTTTTTATCCTTCTTCACATCCCCACAAAGTTTCCCACAGCTCCTGAAACCTGCTGGTTTTGCCTTAAAGAGCAGCACACAGTCAGCTGGGATGCAAACAAGAAAGGGCGGGACAATACCTCTTAAGCCAGTATTAATATGACCAATAAACTAAATTTTTAACAAAACCATGAAATTCAAACTGGATCTCCCACTCCCAGCCCTACCCACTGTCCTTTCAAGCCTTGCCAGGTCTCACCTGCCTCTTTCCAAGCTTCCACTCAGACCCTGTGTGCTCTTCTTGTAAAATTACATATTGATGCCCTAAGGAGGAGGGGAAATAAAATCGATCTTGCTTACACTGCTGAGTAGCCTCAAGCACTGGTGAATCAGGGAAAGGCTCAGTGACTTTTACCTCCCACAGAATCCCCTCGGGCAGGAAGGAGTCCAGGTTGGGCTGTTTGTTCTTTAAATCTCAGTTCCATGCAGTGCTTCCATGTAGAGAGAGCTTCTTGTACCAAAGGAAACAGAAAATATTTAAAATCTCCTAATATTGCCAGCCCTTCAGTCACATCCTACAATACTCCATATTTGCTTCCTGGGAAATACAGCCCTGAAACAATTTTTCTGAGGCACCAAACTGACCTGGTGAAGGAACTGTAATGCCACCATGGGGCTAAAAGTACCTTCCCTTATCAATATTGTAGCTGAACACTTTATAGAGACATCTCGTTAGAATTCAGTCCAACTTATATTTGCAGAAGTGTAAGTTTCTTCTACAATGATCACAAATAACCAAGCTTATAAAAACAATCCCCCCACCAAAAAGGGTCAGAATGCCTCTCTGCAGAAATTTTGGTCAGTTTATTCTTTTTTTACCAAGTTATTTGACTGTCTTCTCTTTAAAACAATAGCCTCAGCCTATGTTCCCATAACTGTTTTTCCAGTGGAATGCATCACGCAAATTTATACATGACCAGAAAATACTGGCGAAGGACAGAAAAGATCGTCATCATATGCACCAACCAGCCATCAAGTTACAAGTGTTCTTCTATGAAAAATGAAACATGACATGAACAGAAGATTCTGAAGATTTTACAAATAAGCCTTCAGTAAACATGACCGAACTGCTCACATGTGTGAAGCTGGTCATGTACATATGCATTTGCAAGATCAGGGCTTACAGAACCAGGACACAGGGGGAGTTAGAAGATAATTATCCAAAGAGACCTACAATAAATATCTGTGGGCCAAACAGCACCATATGTACTGTATATTGATTTGGTAGTAAAGGGATTACTTGGGTGATAGTGTCTATTCTGTATATTATTCGAATACAACAGATGGGAAATTGGCATGCCGTGTAAAATACAAAATTCAATATTCACCCAAGTGGGCTGATAAATTATCATAAACCATTTATGAATATCCCTCAACCATGAAGCCTAATAATAAAATAAAATTAAAAAATGGAACTCTGAGCCCAGCTCTATCAAATGGCAGAGACAGAGGCATACTCTGGAATAAGGGCCCTGTTCTGCTATCTGAACTGATCCTAGGCTGTGTCTTCTTCTGCAGATGGTCCCATCAGATCCAACAGAAGGTACATTACTACCGACAATAAAAGGAGTCCTTGATACCATCCTGAAGAGGAATATCAGCTATAAAAGAGGTTGGCATGAACTGGGAAGTTTCAAAGAATTAAATCTGAAGATATGTGGCAGTAGTACATGTTTTATTACACTGTTTTTCATGAGCAGTGAGTAAATCAGGAAAACCAGAGCTGTTTGGTTGAATGAGAATGGGAAGAAGATTCAACGGTCCTAGACAAAGACATCAGCATGTTGAAAGCACCATGACTACAGGATTCATGCAGAATATTTCACCTAAGGCAGCCAATACAACACAGTGCTCTCTGATCACCCCTCAGTCTGCTGAAAAGACTACTAAACAGAGACTTCAAAAAATGATCTCTAGCAGGGGATAGCATCATCATTAGCCTTCTTTCCAAGCAGACCGCTGTTTTACATTGGCCACGAGGTGGACAACGGCAGTCACTGAGGTGTTTGGACATTGGGTATATTGTGAATATCAAAAGCAAAGGCCAGATTAGAAACAAGCCTCCAGATCCCAGTGAGCTGTCGGGATGAAGTGCTTCTCTTCACATTCCTACAGACAAGGGAGATCCCCACGCCCATAGAAACCAATTGTGGCCTCCTTTGAACCCCACAAGCATGGACCATACAAGAATTAAGAATTCAGGGCAACTAAATTATTTGGAAGCCCAAAGGAGGTTGTTTTCTGATCAAAGACAACTTTTAGCCTGGTCTGTGTAGGGAGGACAGATTTGGGACCAGGAGCACTGATTGGGAGGAAAGGGAGGCTTGAGGGTTGCAGTCTCATTTCTGCAGGAATCAACCTCAGCAATTTTGGCTGGGAAGTAGGAGGAAACATAGGCTCTACCCAGAGGGTAGTGTTCACCGTAGTCTAGTAATAAGCAATTTCTGTCTCACAGAGAGCAGCTCATACCAGGTCTTAAGTGGGCAGCCAAACTGATACGTGAAAATTAGGAATATCGTCTGTCTTCCTTCTGTTAGTTTAACTGCCTGATAGACTCTTTTGTCTAGACTGAGTTATTGCACGTTCCTGATAAACCTATCTGTAAGCTGTTAAGAGTATTGACAGGAAGTTAACCAACATGGTGCCATCTGGACCAGGTCTAGCCAGTCTCCATGACCATGGCCAGTGATGACCATGCCTGTAATTTGCAGGGTTAGTAATCAGAAAATGAAAAATTACTCCCCCCCCTCCATTTCTATCTAGAAATAATAAAACTGCAGGTCTCTAAAGATCTCATTCTCCAGAAGGTAAGTCCTTTGGAAATGCTGCATGTTTGTTCTGCAGCATGTATAGTTGTATCCAAAAAGCTATCTAGACAAAAGAATGCTTATTGTGAGTAGCTCTTCTGAGAAAAAAATTAAAGGCTTGCTTTCACCTATAGACAAGATTTTCATAATGAAGCGGAAATAATTCAGAAAGAACTTATATTTAGGGGATTAACCCTCAAACAATGCACAAAAATAAATTACCTGATTTTTAATATTTCTTAGCATCCAGCAGCCTCATTCAGCTTTCTCCTTGAAAGAAAGGCCACCTGTTAGAGTACCATAATATGGATTTATCTCTTGGTCTTTGGAAAAAACCCCCCACTCATTTCTGCTCTTCAGAGATCAGTTCAGTGTTGTACATGTTTGCCCTTAACTCTGCTCTATCTGTAAAGTGGCACATCTAGAAAGAGTCCCACTTATATGAATATGATTCCTCAGCTAAACTCACTGCATCCCTAGGGTATAAACACCTCTGTTATTAAATTCCAAAAATTTAGAGGATGACTGGACTGGGAGGTTAGAATTGCCTCCCTGGTTTTATCACTGACCTGCTCTGTTAGCTGGGACATTTCATTTCTCAGGCTTTCTATTTAATTCCCTATACTTTGTCTGTCTTGCCTATAGAGACCACATAGCACTTGAGGATCTCCATGCCCCAGGCTCCACTGAGGCCAAAAGTTGCTGTTCCTAAGATAAACAGTAACTGCACAGCTCACTATCAGCACATGTACTAGCTCCTTCGGAGGAGAGACAGAAAAGGAAAGAAAAGGTGCATATGTCCTTCCATGGCTGTGCACGAGGAAACAAGTGAAAAGACATCCAGAGGCATCTCTTGAATCCAGTCGTCGTGATAATAGTGCTGGGCAGAGCTGTGATTCAGAGTGTTTCATTTGAACTCAAATACTTTACAGACATGGACTAGACTTCATGGCAGCCTCTCACGATGGACAGTCTTGGGGAGGAAATCTGATTCGTGTCTACAAAACATTTTCTCTAGCAATCACATAAAACAATTCTTTGGGATTTCATCCTTTTCAAGCCATTGACATCTCTTTCCTCCTTCCACTTTGCTTTGCCTAGCATGTGAGAATCACCAGATTATCAACACAGAACACCTCAAGAGACCCTGTTGATCCTGCTTCGTCTAAGGCAAAGAGCTTCAGGAAGCTCCTCTGCTCCCCTTTCTATACACTGACTTGAACTTTGGGACCTCTGGGCCATAGGCTGAAGACATGTCTTTGCTCTTAGCAATGGGGGCATGGTGTGCAGACCAGAGTAGCTGCTGGCACACTGCTGATCTCAGTTTTGCATCCTGTGCCTGTGAGAATGGGACCCTGGCCCATTCTCCACCCTTTTTGAGGTAACGCCATCTCAAAACCATCCTTTGGCCACTGGTTCCCCTGCCATCTTTTTTTACAAGTAAGGGTTTCAGATCTTACACAATCTTAGCTGCCATGCAGACTGGGTCCTTTTCCTCCTCCCAAGAAGAGTAACTTCTACCTGTAGCATTCAATTTGCATGCAAATGTCTGATCACATAAAACCAGGCTTTTCTTACATCCCTATTACCTTACCGTTTGCTTTACAAGTTACAAGCAACGTCATTTTTGTAGTTGTGTAGGTTTTCGCACCCCAGAGTAGCAGAGCACTAATGTGCCATTACTATAATTAAGAAACACAGGATGATTCAGGAGCAAAGAGAAAAAAAAGACAGAAAAAAGAGAAGCCCCCTGCAACATAATTGGTCACTGCTATGAATCTTTACTCAGGGGACAGATAGCACGACCAGAGGTAATAGCTTACACACGTATTCTTGAGCTGTGCAATAGATGGAAAAGTGTCCCAGATGGATTGGGCAGGGGCTTAGTTCCGGGATTATGATGAGACAGTGGGTAATTATTGAGTGGCATTGCCTCAGCGCTGATTATATCTGCAAGCTTGTTCCTTTCCTTCAGAGGAAAGCATTGATAAAGATAAACCATGCTGCTCTATGTCCTTCATGTAGCACAAAACAACACATTTCAATCTAACAGGATCAGGTCTCCACTTTGATCACAATCTGTTACCTAGATGTCTTTGCAAATTAATCAGCCCTGCTTGTTTAGCTCCAGTCAGTTTGTACTGCTAAATTAATAAATGTACTAGGAGCAACAGAATACATAATTAAATTCTACAGTTTAATCTCCACATAATAATTTTGACCTTAGTCTGGGGCCTCTGTTATAGCTAGCAACACATTGAATAGACACAGACCTTGCAATGCAGCTTACACTAACAATCTACCTTGAACGATTACTCAGGGGCACCATAATCAAGAGCTACTAAAATTGGAGAAAGCAGGATGCACAATTAGGAAAACAAAATTGTAGGCACAGCTTCTAGCTATATAAAATAAAAGGGTGCTAATGCAGCATCAGCATACATCTACCTCAAAAAATATGGAAAGATACTCTGCCTTGGTTCAGTTAACCAGGACAGTCATTTTGTATTTCCAGTATCTGCATCAAACGCAACCCAGAAGAGCAGAGATGTTCTTCCCAGGAACACTCACAAACTTCTGAGAGAAGAATGGGCTGTGCCATGAAAGGGTTTTCTGTGCCAGCCTTGTCAAAGGCAACACCACTGAATTATTACAGCTGCTCAATATATCTCTGGACACCTGCCCCCCATATTATATGCAATTTACATTTAAATCTGTTATCTTGCCACTGGTAGATAAATGCCTTCCCCTGTGGAAATCTGGTGTCTTGTTGCAGGAACTGTGAAGGGCTTTGTTCCAAGTATTTTACACATCTGCATCAGCTGCAGATTACCCCCAAAAGATCAAAGATGTCTGGTGTTGCAGTAACGGGAAGAGAGCGCTAACTGTTGAACGCACTGCTCACAGAACTCAATGAGGAAAGGGTAGGGGGACCACAGGGAGCTTTTACCTTTAACTTGCAGTCTGCAAAGGATGTATTCTAAGGGACTCACAGAATAACCCCAAAAAAGGGAGCCAGAGGCTAAATGCCAGTGTTTAGGGCTCTGCACATTCATGGGCATCTGTAAGCACTGAGTGAGCAGATAAGAGGAAGACAAAAGGGTAGGCCCTCCTCTAGAGTTTCCATCTACCTCTGTCTTGCCAGTAGACACAGCAGTTCATAGCTACATGTGCATCCCACTACTGATGACCAGGACATCTAGACGCATCCTGGATACTTGGTTCATCCATGAACTCAGGACCTTTCTATGCAGTTTCTGACCTCCCCAAAAGTCTGCATCTTGTTAATGTACAAGGAGGTACAGAAGTCCCACTCTGTTGCACAGATGTTGGCTTAGATTTCAGCTTTGTATTGCCATGCTTTCCTGTGAGTGTTGTCTACTTGTAACAGTGTTGCTTTAACTCCAGGCTCTTTGAATGGTATTTTCCTGCCTTTGCCAAGTCTCTGCCACACAGCTCCCGGACCTCCAGCTAAGGGCTCCCATCACTGTATTAGTAAAACAAGAATAATATATGTATGATAAAGCTATTCTCTAACTCTCTCCCCAGCTGTTTTGTTCCAGAACACATGAAACATCTCCATAGTCACTAAACAGGAGACAGAGCAAGTAAGGCAGACTTACAAAGTGATTTGCCTTACAAAGTACTTAGCTTGACACACTTCCCAAGACACTTGGTGAGAGCTAACAGCTTGCTGTAGGCAGAGTCTCTGAAGCCGTTTCTATATAGGAATGTACAATGGCAACACGTATAAAGTTACTGGGTGTCCGGAGAACCCTGATCTCAATTCTCACTTTACAGACATCACAGTCAGCTAGATTTTCCTATAGCCACCACCCAAAACCTAGCTGATTAACTACCAAAGAGATTAACTACCATGAATCTTTTCTTTCCACTTGCATCTTTCTGAGGTTTCTTGACTAAATAAACAAACGAGTCCCAGGCAATATCTCAGTGTGTTGATGGGATCAGGTCGCATATTGCTTTGTTGACTTTTTGTTTTGAGCAGTAAGACTGCAACATGCAGCATAATTGCCTAAGAGATATGCACAGAGTAACAGTGAGAAACACTGGATTAAGCTCCAAGATGAACCCCCAGTCCCTGTGCTTAACTTCACCCTTGCTTGCCTTGAGGAGAAAGCTCAGGGTCCCCAAGGCAAAGAGGAATTGCTGGCTGTCACACATTCAACATATTAGGCTGTACATAAAAAGGCAGTGGTGACAAACCAGGGAATGCTGTAGCTTGGTTCAAAACCAGCCTAATTCATCTGGACTGATTGGTTTTGACTGGTTGTTTTGGGGCCAGCAGACTGAAGGCACCAATGATGTGATGCTACCGCAGCTGAGCCAGATCCTCAATCGGTGTATAATGGATCCCTAGAACTTGCTCCTGTTGTACAGAGCCCTGTTGTAAATAATAAACTAAACTACTTGCTTTAAAAATCAACACATTTGAAGAAAAAAAAATCAGAACAACAATGAAAATATCTGGCAGTAACTGCATTTATATATTTCCTTTAAAATATTTAGATTAAAAATCTGCTGGCTGCCTTAATGCTTTGTGATTGGAGATAGTATCAGAAGCTTAGAAAACAGTTTGGCAACCAACATTTAGCAGACCACATGAGCAGTAAAACGTACTGGCAGAGCTTGGATTCGTTGTCTAAGACCTTGACTGTGGTAGCTGGCACTAGAATCCTCTAAAGAACTGAAGGTAAATCATAATATCATTCACATATCTGTAAACAAATGCAGTGCAATTGGTCCAAGTGAGAGCAATACTCAGAGAATTCAAAATAGTTTAACATTGGTGGCCAAACTCTCAAACTATATGCAATAATGGCATGGGATGCCATAGAATTACAGCTGGCAGTGATGCTCCGTGAGTTCTTTCCTCTCACCTCTGCTGACAAGGCGTAAAGTCTCTGTGCACTCACCATAAAATGCCTGTGGCCAAAGACCATGCATTACGGGAACATATTTTGATTCGCAATTTATGGTGCAAGCTTGTTTATCACTTACCTCATCGCCCTTCTCCAGTACTTACCAAGGTTTAGATGTTACTCACTGCAGAATGGGGTAAGTGGGTGAACTGGAAACTTGTCAAGTCAGATGAAGTTGTTTCTAGAAGGAGAAGTTCCCAGCCCACAACAATGTCTTGATCTGATGGGAACACAGCAGAGATGCAGCTGCAAGTGTAGGGGGCAGACTCTTGAAATGAATCCTCTACAAAAGCAAAGACACCACAATGCATGAGAGATGGCAACACAAACTGCTGAAAGGTAACTGAAAACCAGAGCAAACCACTATCACCAGGCACCTGCTGTAGGACAGAGGGAACAGTCCTCCAACCGTGCAGTTCTTGAGAAGTGTTTTGGATGGATGGATGGATGGATGGATGAAGTTATGGCACAGCACAGTGGGACTCATGAGCAAACACAGATGCCCAAAACAGAGGTGTCTCTCTCTGAGCTATTCATCTGCAGCTCCTGTTAATAAATGGATTGAGATAGGCACTTTTAGTATCTGATTCTTCTGATGCCTGTCTTAGTCACCTGAGTTTAGATGATTCACACATCTGGGCTGAGCTAATGGCTCTGTGTCTAGATCCTGTTTTGCTTCCCTATTGAGTGCACACTCTTCCTTGTGGCAGCTCTCACAGATCACTGTCCCCAGGTACTGAGTGCTGGGTGGATAATGGAGAAGGACTCCATGACTGGAGAACCAAACTGGCCCTCTGCAGAGAGAACTACTCAGAGCAAGGTTGTGCGGTGGCTATGAGTTTACCCTGGTCACACAGACTAACTTCCACACGCCTCCTCAAAACCTTGCACTCAGTGTTTCTCCTACATCCGTCAAGGCTGGATATTGCTATGAGAAAGTGGTATCATACTAAATTAATGTGTTTTACAGCCTTTTATACTACAGAGAATTGTAGAGTACCTTACCATATCCAAGACTCAGGCTTTCTGGCAGATGCTTGTGCCTTAGTCAAGTACAGTGCTTAATATACTTGTGTTATTTTTCATGTGCGTACCACATAAAGTGATACAAACTATGTTCCTCTCTACACTGTGTACATGCAATATTTATTTTATTTATCAAAATGACATTATACATTATGGAAGAGCAACCAGACATGCTTTGTTTTAAACATTTATAAAAATGATATTTTAATAACTAATTTATTAATAATTTATTGCATTAGTGGTTGATATTAGCTATTATTATTACTAATCAGTAGCAAGACACAATGAATTTAAATTTTCATATTTATTAAAAAAGGGAGAAGAAATGCAATGACAGTGTTAGGAAGAAAATTTACCACTCTTGAAGAAGAATAAATGGATGGACTTTTTATACTGAAAGGACAATTCAGGCAATCAGCCCTGTTCACCATTTATATCAATTATAAATTTAAAGATCGACTGGAATATGGAAATCTCTGGAGGCCAGGGGTATTAAAAATATTATGCAGAACTGTCATGCGCTGCTCTTAAAAAATAGACTCCAAACCTGTGCGTAATGTTGGAGCAGATAAGCATTTGCAGTCAGGTTGTTGATCCAAAGAGAGTAATTAAAGAAGGTGAGGTCTAAACTTGTCAAAGTCATTTTGCCCTACTTTCCTATTTATAGGTTTCAAAATGGAAAAAGCCTTCAAAAGGATTTGCATCCTAGCTTCCCTCTGTAAAATCCTTCTGCAAGAGATTTGAGAATTAGCTGCTGTGCCTGCAGTATATTAAAATCTTTGACAGCCATCCACTTGGGGAATCCCTGGGAAAAAAAGGAACAACAAAAAAATAACCACCTCACTTTGCTTCAAAAGGTTCCCAGTATCACTTGAAAGCGGAGAATAAATCACTGCTCTTCATAATTGTTCCCAAGGCTTACCCGTCCTGTGGGGTCCTTCAGTGGGAAGAGATGGGTGGCCAGGCTGGCGGCGCAGCACGTGGCCCTCCTGCGCCCCGTCCCGCTGTGAGCTATGGCCTAAGGTGTTGCCTGGCCCTTCGACCACCGACCCCAGCCGGGAGGAGAGAGGAGGGGCACTTCTTTCCCTTGCAGCCTGGCTTGGGTGGATGAGGAGTAGGTCTAGTCGTCTTTTTGCCTTCAGCACGGCAGCCAACAAATCCGAGCAGGCACTGGAGAGGTGCCGTATGAAAGGTAAAGAGGAGCAGCTCTAAATCTCTCCCACAGGAACTTGCTTGAAAAGAGAAGTCAAGAGAAATAGCTGGGTTTTGCTACTTTTAAAGAAAAAAGAATTGTTTGGGCAAAATTTTCTCTACCTTTTCCTGCACCAGTAATTTTTAACCTTCTTTAAACCAAGTAGAAATATGTTGATAGAAATGTTTTACATGAAAAAGAAAACAGGTTTTTAACCTTAAAAGATGAAAAAAATCTACTCTTCTGTTATTCAATACTTTTAACAAGCCCCAGAAAAACCCAGCTTGATAAAATTTAAAGCTGCAATCCTGATGGAAAAAAAAAAGAAAATAAATGTATGACTTCAGTGCAAATTGTTCAATGGCCACATTCTCAGCTACCAAAAAATCCTTTGTATGGACTCTCTAAACATCAAGTTTTCCACTTACCGCAAAAAATAAGAAGTTTTCTTGGAGCAGTTTTCCAATAGACCAGACTGTGCTTTTCAAAATTGACAACCGAGCCCTACTTTGCCCTGTGACAGTGCAGTTAAATGTGACCTCGGGCTCAAAGCACATTCTTATGTCTCGTAGGCAAATGAAGAAACATCCAGTGAGTAGAGAGGTATGTGCTCCCAGGGACACTACGTTATCTGACAATATAACTTTTCACTTCCACTTATCTTAGCTTCCTTGCGCTAGGCCATGAAAAGGCAGGGAGTTATCTAACTCCAGTATCATAGCTGTGCAAGCAGATAAAAGAAAAAGGACAGCTAAAGTGATGAAAATGAAAATATTTTGGGCAAGCCAAGAAAAATGCTGACTCATTTCCTAAACCGTTGCGATTATTTGGAAAAATAAGTCATCGAACAGTTTTGTTTCTTGCTTACTCACTCGCTCAACTTTCCAAGCTATCATTAAGAAGTTTAAATGTTTCCCATCACAAGGATTAAAGGTGACCTGACATAGGCATACATCATAAAAGAAATTGCTTCTTCCACCTTGGCACTGTACAATCCGAAGGGATGAGTAATGCATGAGGAAATGTGGTTTTATGCCCACAATGATCTTGCTGAAGGAAACAATGTGAAAAGTGTCTTTTAGATAATTAAAAATGAGAACTAGGAGAAGCAGAGTCCAGAGACAATCAAAACTTGCCCAGGGGCAAGAAGATAGGCTGGATGCCTCCATTCTGGTACACTGTTTCTGATTTTGTGGACCACATTTTTAACTGCATAACATGATGCAAGTCCACCCACAGTCAAGAGTAAGCTGGTTTGCAACAGCTGAACATTTAGTCCACCAGCTTTATGGCATTTTAAACTCCTCCTTTTAATTCTCCCATTTTTCCACTGCTATTACCCTTCCAAGAAAGCATCCATCCCACAACACCTTATCTACAAAGGGCTCTGCAGAAGATATGACCCTGAAGCTACTTGAATGTCCTGGGAGAAAAGGCTGGCTTGCTTGCTTGCTACTGTCAAACTGGTTTAGTTATTATTTTTTTTTTTCTGCCTTAAATCATAGCCTGAAATATCTGAGAGTGAAAACCAATGTTTTAGAAAAGGCAAACCCACTCTCCGCTATGTATTGATGTCTCTAATGGGAGATATCCTCAGACCCAGTCTCTCCATCTTCAGTTTTAAATGAGTCTTCAACTGACATCCTTATTTGCTGCTTCTGCATTGCCCCCACCACCTCCTCCCCTGGTTTGCAGAGATGCAGAGCCACTGGCTTCACAAGCATGCCACATCCCTGAAATCCGGCCATTAAACACAACACTTTTTACCCCAAATATCGCAGGTATCCTGACTCAGGAGCCAAAGACTCTGCAAGGCGATATAGTGACATATCAGTGGTAATTGTTCTGACAAGGACCCTCTGAGCAGTGTCATTGGAGGTGACAGTCACTGGCGGTCTCCAGCTTAGCAGCAAGGTCACCGGGGAAAGGCAGTTTCCACTAATGCTGTCAGGCAGTGGCCACGCACGGTGCAATCGTAGCCGTATCTTTCTGTCCGTGAGCAGTTCCTGAGTGACCACCAACCTAGGGGGCAAAAAATGGCAAGAAGAATGACAGATAAAGCGCAACACTTAAAAATGCCTATATGTTTCCTCTTCAAATTAAAAAAAAAAAAAAAAAAGGAAAAATAGCACAAAGGAAGGAGAAAGGGGTTGTTTTATTTCTATGAAGCATCTCTGCTAAGGAACTGGCAAATCCATTGGCCTGGAGGACGTCTATCAAAGCAAGCCAAGACAAGGAAGGAGAACTCCCTCCATTTCCATGGCTTGTCCTTGTCCCCCAGGGGCATGGTTCACCACTCCTAACCCTTGCAAGTGAATAGCTGGGAAAATGGCCCCCTCTCTGCTCAGGTAACCGAGCCCAACTCCATTGCACATAGCAGAGTTTTTTACTTCTCTGCACTCCCACGAACCTGGCGTCTGCCTTCTATGGCAAGGGGTGTATGGGCAGCAGTGTCAGAGACATTCATTTGGAAAGAGGATACTCTGCAAACTGGTATGCAAATAGAAGCCATCAGCAAGGAGATGCAGCAGACACACATGGGGGCTCCTACACATTGTGTTCTCAGTAAGTTCAGCGTTTTACTGACCCAGCCTTCCCTGGAGGTACCACTTGCCCAACAGGTGATGTTTGACTCAGTGGTCATGAGGTGACAATGTGCTAGAAATAGGAAATTCATATCATTTGTATTCCTTTTCCTCTGCTATTCTAAGGGTTGAAAGGGCCACCATTTTAAATTTAATTTACAGGGTATACCGTCTATCTGTTGGAAACACGAGGAAGCAGACCTTGTCCTAGTATTTATCAGACACATGCCGCCCATCTGCTTGAGCTGGGTCGAGGAGGATTTGCTGTTAATCCTTCAGACCCATCTGCAGGGGGTTCAAAATGCTGACCAGAAAGCTAGACAAGATGAGGTTTATTTAATTAAAAAAACTGCTCCGGAGGTTACTGGAAATCACTCTGAAGAAGAAATAGCTTTTGATCATGTCACTTCTAGGGAAGGCGGGAGGGAAAGGGGGATGGGGGAGGCAGGCAGAGCTTTGCATCAAAATAAGACTGTGACTATCAGTAAATAAATAAAATGACAGAGCTGCACCAAATAAACCCGTTCCCAAGAGGGAACATTTCTATCTACCTGTTACATCAAATACAGGAAAACTAAGCCTCCACTCCAGCTTGGATGTTTCGCCACCACATTGCAGGGCTTGGCCTCTAATCTGGGCCAAGTATGAAAGGCAGAAATTGGGTTACTCGCGCACGCACACACACACACGCGCACACACACGAGCGCACGCGCTCATCTGCAGGTTTGTTTGCATGGGTCTGAAAAGGAAGCAGACACAACCTAGAAAACAACTCCAAAACTGCAGCAGGTTAGCCCTTTAAAACCTGGCATTTGTTTGCCTGTTCTTTGGAAGAAACACAAGTTTCTGGGGAAGGTGGTTAGCCTACACTTTGTTACTTTAACATTTAATTGCAGCTTTTCATGATCAGGGCTACAACCATCCAAGATCCATTTATGTGGAAGTGAGAAACAACAAAATTCCATCTACATTTGCTCTGCTGAAAATGGACATCTGTTAGTAATGATATTATTTCTAATGAAATATTATGTACACAACTGGTTTAATGCAGTGCTGCTGTTTGGGGGAAGTGGCTTTTCATGGGAATAATCCTTGTTCGTCTAGCTCCTGATTGTTACTTTATGGCAATATAATGCATGACAATTTTCAAAGTAACTCGTACAGACAATTTGCCCCTACCTCTCCTAGGGCCCTTTGAAATGCTGTGCCTGTTCCTAATCAGATTCCTGTACTGTGGGGTTACACAACCATTTTCTTTTCATTTTCTGTTTTTTTTTTTTAAGCACAAACATCCTTAGAAAAAGCAGAGGCAGAACTGAGCACCAGGGAGAACAACAGGCAGCAAATAGCAATATTCCTGACAATAAACTGTGAAACACAGGGTCTGGCATTGCTGGTCCTATACCCAGCACACCGGTGAAATACAGCTCCATCTAGGGACGAGGTACATCCTTCCTGCGAAAAAGATGGATTTTGGAAACCATGACCAGGAACAGTGGGGAGACCTTATTCTCCTGCAGCGTGGCAAGTAAAGATTCATGCTGCTTGGGATCAGATAGCAAGCCTTCTGCTTTGTGGCTGAAGATAACCTCTGAGCAAAGTAACTTTATCTACAACAAATTGTTCCTTAGCTTCCCATTGCAGGATTTGCTTCACCTTAGTCTGAAGCAAGTGGTGCTGGCTACTATCAGATAGAGGGCTAGAGGGCTGTCTGCTTTGATATAATAGAGAAGTTCCCGTGGAAAGTGCTTGGGTAAAGTAGAAAAATCTCATCCAAAGATTGTGGGGAGAGAAATTCACTCAACTTCTTTTATGATGACCAGGTTAACCAACTATGCAGAGATTTGACCATATAGATATACCATATAGATCACTGATGTTTAGCAGGCCACTAAAATAGATGCTCTTTCTTCTGGATGTACAGCTTCAAGTTATCTGTGAGTCTTTTGTTCCCCTGAGCCTCCCAATCCACATCTTCTTACTTTTTCCTGAGTAAACTGGGCATTTCCCGTAGTTGTTTCTTCTCAGTCATGTAAATGTGACATTAACCCTTCCTAACTGTCCATCTCATGTCTGTGCTCGCAGTGTGAGGGATCTGACACCCAGCCCTGCCTGTCCTTGCCCCACTGACAGAAGACATTGCCTGCTGCCTTAATTCATCTCAACATTTTCCCTGGCAGTTACTTCACCCATTGCAGCACTGACAGAGAGAAATATGCACCCCTACTTGCTAGGGCAAAGCCGACCAAGTTCTGGATTTAAGGTACTGCTGAATTTAATATTTCTAAGATGCTGGACCGAGAGCCAAAGCCTCTCAAGGTGACAGCATGCTTCCTTCTGCCATCTCCATCAGAGGGAGCATGAGTGCAAGCCACAGTGAAGTCCACCAGATCATTTTTCACGGGTTTCAAATCTCTGTGAGGCCTGAATGTCACAAGGCAAAACATCTATTTCAGACGCCTCGCAGGACTTACTTAAAGGGAATTTGTAACAAAAGCATTTAAAAGGCAGCAAAGCCCAGTTTCCCAGTACAGATACTTCAACTGCACACAGTTCCTGTATTTACACATGCAGAGTGGAATTTGCACATGCAATTAAGCTGATTGACATTTTCTCACTGTGTAGATACCTTCATCAGCAAACATTTGTGCAAGCAATCAAGTGAGCTATATTTTTAAATGCCCACCCTGGCACGCAGAAGGAAACGTCCCAGCCAGGCAAGGAAACAGCAAGGATGCAACTTAGATGAATTCATCTGAGCACTTGTCAACAACTGTAATGAACAGGAAACCAGAGAAGCAAATGACAAAAGCCATTGGTTCTGGGAAAAGTGCCTAAGAGATGGTGTTAAAAGTGTCTCAGGAACAAGCAAAGATCACCTGGTATGTCATTTTTGTCATAATTACTTGGCAAAGAAAACAGCGAAGTCAAAATCACAGTGGTGCACCACAGCCCTCCTGTTAACAAAGCGAGGCTATCGATCCCATCACTCATTTATTTAGGAGATAGAATTTTAAACAGGAATGAGAACATAGTTACCATCAAATCAGCTGTCAGCTGGATGTCACCCTAGGCAATTAGCATGCTCCTAATGTGCTACAAATTTTAAGCCCAAATTATGTCCTCAGATGCCTGTGTTCAGCTCACACTGACTTTGCAGAACACACAGTTTAGAGCACAGAAACAACAGAAGATCTGCAGGATGATATTGCAGAGGCTTTAGACAAACAGCCTTGGCTGGGAGAAAAGGAATGGGAGAGGAGATCTACCGTGGATGCTGCTAAAGGAGCAGAAAGTGTGAAAAACCCTTCCTGGCAGACTAAGTAAGCAAGCCTGTGAATGTGCTGTCTTCTGCCCAAAGCAGCACTGGAAATGGACTGTAAATACATTTGTAAGCACTACAGGTAGTTAGCTATTAATATTTCTGGGGCTGATTCTTGGCAGGTATAGGTCATCCAAATTCCACTGATTTCCTCAGTTCATACCAGCTGTGGCTCCATCTCTGTGTTATTATTAAAGACAATAAATCTCTGGGCCAAATCTAGTCCTAGCTAGGTCCCTGAGACTGGATTAGCTCCACTGAAACTAACAGGGGAAAGTCTGAGCTCACGTGTGGGAAACGCAAACTGAACATGGCTGTAGCATGTTCGAGTAGAAAAGAAGCACCTTCACATACACACATACGTATGTGAACGTATTTGTTGCATATTGGATTGATTGAATATTTTCCCTTAGGAAAAAGGGGAAACAAACTGCTTTCCTTTCAGAAAATGAGATTTCACACAAACCAAGATTTGCCACGCAGGGAAAAAATGTTTCCCAAAAATGTTCCAGTCAGAAAACTGATGGGTTTTGTTTTGTGCTACATCTGCCTGAGCCAGCACACTGCATGCTGGAAGACTCGTGGTTCCCTCAAGTGACGCAGCCGCTGGAATAAGGGCATGTTATGGTAGATGCAGTTTAGCCAGTGGTGGGCTCTCCTGGGACCACAGGAAACGTAGAGCTACAGCTCCTGTAAGCAAGAGGCTCTTCAGGCAGAAGCAAATGATGACCTGATTCAAACAAAAGTATTTCATTTTAGCTCAAAGTGTCAACACGAAACACACTGACATTTACAAATCAATTCTTTCTGGGAACTAAGTGTTCCAATTTGAGATGAATACAAATATGAAAATACCAGAATTTTCCATGGGACAGAAATTCTACTTTTCAATGAACAGTAGCAGCTATCTCTATTGAGAGGTCACTTCACTATTACAAAGCCACTGTTTTCTATGGCTGTGTCTAAACTTGAATAAAGACAGTCAGGGACCAAACACTCCTCTCAAAGCTAGATGGCCAGCTGGCTTCTAAGTGCACACGGAGATCCCACAATTTCCCAATCCCCTGTTCCAGTGTACCCTCATGTGGGGAATTTTTTTCATAATACCTAACTGGAATTTTCTGTGATGCAATTTGTGGCTGTTCCCTCTTGTCCTTTTTCAGTGTCCAGGAACAGTCTGGCTCTGCCTCCTCTATGACCATTAATTCACCGAAGCCAGCTTGTAGATCCCCTCAGCTTCCCCTTCCTCTGGCTGACCCAACGCAGGACTCTCAGTCTCTCTGTGCACCTCCTGTACTGCAGGCTCCTGACCACCTTGGTGGCCTCTGCTGCTGGTCGGTGTCTCGTATCAAGGAGCCCCAACCTGTACACAGCTCTGCATATTTAATCAATGAGGGGCACGAGGGGTCTGATGTTTGAACTTGCTCCTTGTGCTTCCTTTCCTTAGCAGCATAGCCTGCCTGGTGGTTTCAACGGCATTTTCTAACTCTTAGCAGAGAGTGGAACACTCCTGGCTGCTGTAAACCAGCTCAACTCTGTTGGCTTCAAAACGGAGCCAGGCTGATTTATACCTGGTCTGGATGAGACTGGCTGATTCCCGGACAACTCTGTTACCATTCCCATTCAAACAGATGAAGTCATGATTGAAAATCATCTACCTGCCTATTTCAAACAGGAAAATACCCAATGACGCAACAAATGTTCCTGGGGAGAACAACCCAGTTATGGAATTCATAAATGGACAACAGCATGTGGAGCTGTGGATTGTGTGTGTTTGGGGGGTGGCAGATCCCAGCATATGAGCAGAGAGAAAAGGAAAAGTAAACATTCAAGAAGAGCAATATGTAATTCTTTGCACCAAAGCACACGGTAGTCATGCTACAAAGCTGACTGCAAGGAAAGGGCTAAATGTATTTTCAAGCAGCTTTTCATCATCTTTTAATGCAAAGTAAGAGCTGGAAACAAAAGAGGAAGCCAGGTCTCTGCACACCTTCAGCCAGCGCTCTGTGGAGAAACAGTGACATCAAGAAAAATGATCTCAAACCGCAAGCCTCCAGAAAGTGCCCCACACCCCCAATGTGAATAAGCAGCACTCATGTGACTGCCTTCTCTTGAGACCCTGATCATGAGTCTGGGCACCAATGGCTTTTCCCCATCCCTAACAAAATGGACACCCAGCGGGGATACCTGCTCTTTTGGTTGCCATTAACATTGTGTTCCCATGGGATGCCCCACCTATCTTGCCAGAGGATGAGCTCCCCAGTATCTTTGGTAGCCCCCTGTTTTCTGTGCTTCATTACCAGAGGGTTACATCTGACCAAGGGAGGGCTTTGCTCCCCAGATACCCGTGGAAAGGCTTTCTCCAATCTAGCTTTGGAAGAGACCCGAAAATCCCCAGAACATGAAGCTCTTTCCCAGTTCATCTGCTGTTCCAAAATATTTAGCCTTTACATTTTAGTCACACAAACTAGACACCGTTGACTAAACCTAGGCTTCCACATTATCACAGCAATTACACATCTCTTGTCTCCAACTTCTTTAAATAGAGCTGATTAATATTCAGATTTTGCAATCCCTTGATTAAACAAGACACCCACAAGGAAGACACTACTAGAGACCAGTTGCCAAACTGGAAACTCCCTGTCAAAAATTATAAAAAGAAAAAGGAAAAACCCCAGCTCTTTCATCTGCTTCCTATGAAGCCTGAGCTGTGTCTGTGTCACTGTGCAGAAGGCAATAAGAGACGATGTCGACAGATGGGGAGCTGAGGACACAATTCACCCAGCCTTCAAGAAAGCTTACGGTCCCGTACTATACATTAATCCACAAGGTCAGTAATGGGGAGGGGGGGAGACACTAACCGTGTAAGCAGATAAAGAATTAAGATGGAGATAGCAGACAAAGCGGGCATGTCTGCAGTATTTAGCGTGGATGGGGGAATCTGGTGGAATGTCACAAGGGGCATTTTGGCTGCGGGGCCCTTTGCCAAAGGCATGACCAAAGGGGAAGAAAAGAGCAGAAGGAAAGAAAAGGTGCAGGAGACACTCATCCAAGTGACAGTCAGTGCTGAACAGGGAGTAAATTAATCCAGGATGACACCGACAGACTAGGATTAAGTAGCTCACCCATGTCATTAGGTTGCCTGCACATATAGATGAGCTAACAAAGATAGGGACAATGCTTACCCCAAATAATTGAGGATGCAAGGAAAAAAGGGTCAGGGGAAGGTTATAAAAATAGCAGATTAGGAAGCTTCCAGAGAAGGCTTTCAAGTCAGCCCTTTTCTCACTTGCTCTCTTGCTAAAATATCTATTTCTGTTCTGATCACCGCTCCTGTCACCTATCTGACTTCCTTTTCTCTCTAGTTCCTCTCCTTCTCCTCCAGCTCATCCAAAATACCAATTCCTTTCCTTGATTTACCACACGTCATCTTGCTCTCCACCTCCCAGCCCTCCATGAAGTCCTATCAAGCTCCATTTCTTTCACAGAAGCTGTCACTATGGTTCAGCTGATGAGGGGTAACATGCTAAGAAATATTAACTCAACCACTTGCCATCATGGGTCCAGAGCAGATACAACCCATACGCATCGCTTTTTAAAATGGTTAAGACTTTTAGGATAGTCACTGAGCTTAAATCTGCCCAGGAATTTCCTCTTGCTTTGGCGGTATGAAGTGCACACAGTACAGCCTCTCAGGTATGGTTTCAGGACCATGGTTTCATGTATGGTCAACCATGGTTTCAGGTATGGTTTAAGCCAATCTACAACAGCACAGCTGCCAATAAAGGACAGGGACGCGTTTTCCCTCTTCTTCCTTCATATTGGTTTATATGCTCAAATTTTAATTAATTCCAGGGGTAAGGTACAATTCACTGCAGAGCTGGAAAAAGAACACTGGAGTGGGCATAAGGGAGGTGGACATGCATATCTGGAGAGGGAGGCAGCAAGTGGCTTCAGACTCCCTCTCTGAGCTCTCCTGGTGTATGGATAGTACTGACAGTAAGAGCAAGGCCTTGCACATAGCTCTGGTCTGTCCGTAGGCTTGCCTGACGCTGTACTTTGAGTTTTTTACGATGCTTGCCTGTTCAGGGTCCTCATTGCTCTCTGCCAGCAAACTTTCACTCTCCCACACTGCAATAATGAAAGCTGAAGACTGGTAACATTCACATCAATGTGAAAGTGGGTTATATCACGTTTGGTACGTTAAAAAATGATCAATCTCACTCAGAGCTGGCAATGAGGTAAGACTTAACTACATATCACCCAAGTGGGAAAAAGAAAAGCGCTGTTTACCCTCTAAGGCCCCTGTTAATGGCATCTCTGAGCAGAGCAGG
>NW_009260191.1:576644-596553 GCF_000687185.1 Egretta garzetta
CAGGAATGTTCATCAAAGGCGCGTGGCTATCCTTTTGTTTCAGTTTTCCTTCCTCAAGACTGTTGCAATTAGCATTTCTTAATGCAGCTCAGCTGAAACCGCCACTAATACAATCCGAAGTTGCTAACTACAATGTCATTGTACACCGTAACGAATGTTTGCTTAAAGATCAATAGGTGAGGCCAGTGTTAATTGTTAAATTAAACATAAACATTGTCAAAACACGTCCATCGTTATTCTTCCACCTGATGACATGAACCTGGAGATCCCTTAGTGACCTTATATTCAGGCTCTGTGACCTTCAGGCGCTTTGCATCAGATTATCTTTACTTTATGCAAACTTAGTGTTTTAATTAATCATTTTAAAATACAGCGGATTGCAGAACTCGTGCAGTCTCAGGAGGCTTCTCTTTGTGGAACAATCTCTGAGGGGGTAAAAACATCTATAGGGTATTTGGGAACATTTGTAGGGTACAGGGAAACGTGGAGTTAAATATATCACCATTTGGCTGCAACTTTTCATGACAACATCCATTTCTAACCTGCCTAGATTATCTGCTGGACCCACCAGAGTCATGAAAGTGTTGCAGAATAAAGTATTTCAGGTGACAATTTTCAGGTGCTTTGCTGACAATTGCGATTCAGTTCCTACTATCTAGTCACGGGAAGAGGCACAGTTCTGAGGATGGGCACCATGGATGATGCAAGAAGCCTCTGTTGGTGAACATAAAAAATACTGGTCTCCAGCAGGGCACAAGCACCATTGCTCTCAGTGACTACACAGTTACATTACTTGTAGCAGTGAACAGGAACGGATTCCTGCCCTGCTCCACCATCCCACTGTGCTGCTACTTCCAGGTAATTAGAGCTTGCCAGAGGCTGCAGAGAGCCTAAAATAATTACTCCAACATGGATTACCTGTCATATGCATCTTAGGATGTTAAATTCACTGTAGAATTCGAAGGGCTGTACTAAGTCATCGAGTCTGGTTCTTTACACCACAGGGAACAAAACTGCATAGGTTTCACCGGTTTATCAAACACCATCTAAAAACTGGTGACTTTTTTTGTCCCGATCACACTGGTGGGGTCTGTTGTAGACCCCCTTTCTTCTGTCAGTTAAAAGCTTCCCTCTAACTTCCAGCCCTGATTTATTCAGAGCCAGTCCCTGCCTATTTGTTCTTGTGCCAGCATTTCAGCTTATATAGCTCTTATCCCTCCCTAGTGTTTACCCCCCCTGATGCATTTCTGGAGAGCAGGCCTATCTCTTCCCAGCCTTCATGTTATTAGGCTGAACAAGCCCTGCTCTTTCAGCCTTCTTTCATAAAATAGGTTCTCCATTTCCCCAGTCACCCTGCCAGTCTGAATCTTAAACATGGGTAACCACAACTGTCCCACTTCAGGTTTTTCTTCGTGTCTTCTGCAACAATATTAACATTACTATAGTTCTGCAATAAAATGGATATATTCTAGGATTGTGGTTGTTCTGTTCCCAGCCAGGATGCATAATGGCCTATCTTCATTCCCTAAGCATTTAACACAGTCTTTTGCTATGTCTGTCTTCCCAGCTGAGGAGTCCATGGTTTAAAGCAGCAACTTCTGTTATTGGTCCCAATGTGCATTGACTTTGTATTTCACAATACTGAAACTCTGTAAGTTGGTCTGAATCAACAATGCTCCCAAATTTTCTATCAGCAGTGAGTTTCATTATCTCAAGCAACTCCATAACCACCTTCCAGTTCCTCTTTTCTTCTTCCCAAGTCCCCTTCCATCCTTGTCCCTTTGACCACTCTTTGCCCCATGACAGAACACTGGTTTTAATCCTCACCTTCTCCTTCATCATCACAAATTCCCTGCACAATATATTCAATTCTTCAGAGGAACCCAGCTAGACTGGGGCACTGCATTGTTCTTGACTTCTGCTCAGTGAAAGCTCTCCAAGGAGCCCAGCACAATCTCTCTCTCACAAACCCATCTTGCATTATGCCACTTTTCATGTGCCTTCATGTGTTGAGTTATTTAAAAAGCTGCTCTAAAGCACCTTTTTAAAACAGCCAGGAGTTTCCCTAATAACTTTCCAACAGCTGCTCCATCCTTTCTTACAGGTACTGTGTTTGCTACTTTCCAGTCAAATGCTCAGGGCAGAGTACTCGAGCTTTGAACAGTTTACTGAGAATCTTTGCTATGGGGATGGTGACCTCATGTCTCGGTTCCTTCTCTGTCTTGGGGCTGATCTGATCCTTACAGACTTGAATATACAAAGGGTTTGGAGTCCTGCGTATTGCACATGACCCTCTCCAGTTCTATTCACTCATTCCCATTAGCCATCTTCATCCCTAGGGAAAGCCTAGGTAGTGCCCCTTCAATGTTTGGATGACACATACTAATCTCTAGCCCATACTTACTGTGCGGTAGACCCATTCATTCATTTTCTTTTCATTTATATGGCTAGTGAACCTTTCATTGTTTCTTTTCCTTACTTTGCAAGATCCTCTCAGTTTTACACCCTGACTTTATACCTTCATCTCCTAACTTTCAAGACATGGCTTCTTTACCTGGTCTACCCCTTCTTCCCCTGGTCTACCTCTTTTTCCATTGCTAGCACATTGCATTTCACTCTATATACCCTTTTCAACGCTATTTTTTATCTGTTCAGGTCTAAATCCCTTCCTGACAGGTTTTTCTCACTGGTGAACAATGCAAATTCCAGATAACATCTACACCTTCTTTTAAAGAAATCCTCAGCGGTTTACATGTCCAAACCCTTGAGTTGTCCTGCCCTACTAATTTCACCTGCTTTAGCCACCAGCATGAGTTACTGCTGGCCATGAAAATGTACAGATTGGGGACCCTTGCTTTGCCTTTCTTACAAGAGGGCTGAAACCATTAATAACATTTACATTTGTTAACTAGCTGCTCAGTTAAGGGCAAGATGAATCCTGAATGGTTGTACAAGCAAACTGTCTTCCCAGCTCTAGGCAGCTTTGCAGTAACAGGGAATGTGTAAAGCTTCGTTTGCCGGGGCTATGATATAGACCCTACTGCTTTTTACAGTCCCTGGTTGAAGCCTAGGCAACACCCCAAGCCCCAAGCTGAGATTTTGAACCCAGGTTAACAGGTAACAACCCAACCCTTCTGCACCATGATCATCCCATAGATCAAATTGTCTGCCTGTATGATTGAGGCTACATGTGTCTCTTCAACTCTGCACTGGCACGACTGAACTGTTATCGGTGTTACACAGAAATAAGTTGCCTTCTGATGGGATTCTTGAGTGGAGCACTGCGTAAACCCTGCAGTTTTGATTTGCTGGAAGGAGGAATACCACTTTGATATTCACCCTCACTTCTGTCAAACAAGATACGTGCTCTGATCTGCCATGACTGCAATTTCATAACTTCAGAAATACACAGGCACACAGCAGCGAGGATGTGTTTTTGCTAAAGTCAACAAACCCAACATGATACTGTTTTAGGCTTCCTGTTATTTTTCACTGTGTTGTTCAGGCTCTTTGGTCCTCTCCTAATAAACACATTTATTCATGTTACACAGATTCGAGATTTGATAATTACGTAAAAGCATGCATAGCAGGATCCACAATAAAACAGTAATAATAAACACTGACATTTCATCAAGATAAGAAGGACATGCAGAGCTAGAATTAGGAGGACTGCTAAAAAAATTAAAACAGCCTCCTTACCTCCTCTTCTTTCTGAAAAACATGGGGAAATAACAACAAAGCAAGAGATGGAAAGAGATAGAAATCTCCAGAATTCAACTTCTCCACACCATTAATTATGGCAGTTAGAAGAATCAAGCGCTTTGGACAGATTTTGCCCGGATTCAGGAAAGCGCTTTAACGTGGGTTTAAGTTTACCCTCTGTTTGGAAAGTACTTAAGTATAGGCTTAACTTCGAGCAGACGTTTAAGTCCCCTTGACTCTAACATGTGCTCAAGTGCTACCTACAAAGGAAGCATTTTCCTGAAGCAGGAGACCATCTTGGCTTAGGCACTGGATTAGCCGTCAAGAGACAGGGATTTGTTCCTAGCTCTACCCCTGGCCATTGTCAGGGTGAGCCCAGGCAAATAACATCCCTTTTCCGTGCTTCAGTTTCACCACCTGTAAAATGGAGCTAACTGCACTGCCCTTCGCAAAACACTCCAACCTTGACTCATGAAAAGCATTATATTTAAGAAGTACACATTCACAGCGTTATATTCGGGCCTTTCTTGCACCGGCCTTTCAATGAACTGGTGCTGGCAACTGCTGGGCAATGAGGGATCTCGGTTGCACATCCTCCTTATCCTTCCCTGTTAATTCAGAATAAGGGCTGACTGTATTGGCCGATTTCCACCTTTTATACATCTCTTAGAAATACCTACTTTTTTATTTTATTTTAGCATAAAAAAAATCCATTGAAGTTAATGGGTTATTAAGTTGTTGGATGCATTTTACACCTTCATATGTGAAGTGAGTTTGGATTTTCATTAGTTAGAGCTAACACCAATTTTCAATAAAATATTAACCAAACACACACAGAAATAGTTCATGTGGATCTATCCACTACTTCAATAAAATTAATAGACTTAGATATTTACTCTTGCCCCAGCAGTAATATTTTCCCACATTACATTTCAAACAATGAAATGACACTAAATTCATTTAAAACAAATTTATATTATTGTTATTTTAAACAATACTTAATTCAATTTCAGTGTTTGGCATGCAAAGTTTGAAAATATCAATATTATTGTTTAATGTAAAAAAATAATAATAATTCAGCTACAAATTATTAGCATATGCAAGCTTCCCAAATGACTTCCAGGGCTGGTATTTACATTAAACTGAAAATGAGCAAAACCAGCCAGATGTAACTGTGCCATTCAGAGAATGGGGCTGCTAAGATTTAAAAAAAAAAAAAAAAAGAAAAGGGCATTCAGCCCCAATTTCAGTATTCTCACTTGCACTTTGTGGTAGCCCGTCCAGGGGAGTGTCACCACTGGTTTGCTGTGGCTGGTCTGTAAAGAAAACAGAGGGACATGAAGAGGAAGAGAGATGGGGAGACAACACACACGTTGCTCACTGCAAAGCTTTTTGGCCGCTATTTGTCACCAGCAAACCTCTAAAGATATGGGAAATCGCATCATTTCCCTCACAGATGGGGAAACTGAGGCACCGCTGCTCTTTGTACCATGGAGGACACTGGGGATACAGCCCATCCTCCCAGCCATAGCTCAGCCCTCTCCCTCCATCACCTCCTTGTCTCCTCACACAGCAGGGTCTGACCCTGGTGAGGAAAGGCCCCAGCCGCTGTGGTGACGCCTCCCCTCAGGGCCAGGGGATGGCAGCAGCCATTTTGTGTGTGTGGCTCCCTGCTGCGGCTTCCTGTCATGGCAGGCCCTGAGGGGACAGCACCTGGAGGGCAGCACTATTATTACTTAGTATATATTATATACTAAAATATAATAGCCTACATCCTTATACCACTAATATATTATTGTAACATTTTGACTAGCACATATGCCGCAGAGATGACATATATCAGGTTCAGCCATTTTGTGTGTGTGGCTCCCTGCTGCGGCTTCCTGTCATGGCAGGCCCTGAGGGGACAGCACCTGGAGGGCAGCACTATTATTACTTAGTATATATTATATACTAAAATATAATAGCCTACATCCTTATACCACTAATATATTATTGTAACATTTTGACTAGCACATATGCCGCAGAGATGACATATATCAGGTTCCAGCTCAGCACAGGGCGGTGCTGGTGGAGCACAGGCCATAGTGGGCGAGCGCTTTGGAGGGACAGCTCTACCCAGCTGTTTCCTTAAAGGAAATCAGATGCCTTGTGCTATCTTGGTGTCCCCATGGTCTTGTTGGGAAAAAAGACTGTTTTAATCTTTTGGGTCAGATATTTTGGCCGAGGAAGGGGATTGTAAGTAAGAGGAGGCTAAAATAAGACCTGGGTTGGTTTGAGCTGCCTGGAGGCTGCTGTGGGGATGACAGAATTTGCAGAAATGTGGCACTGTTTTCTAGTGCTTTCACCCCACATATGACCGGTTGGGTTAACCAGCCAGCATCACCCCTTAACCTCGGTGTTGCTGAGCCGTGAACCAGCTGCCCATGGCCAGAGCAATCCACGGGATCAAACCCTTCTGCACATGGGATTTAAGACCAGCTCATGGGGAAGCAGTGTCAGCACGGTGCAGATGAACCCCAGTTTGGGCAAACTGCATTTGAAACAAACATTTCAAGGCTTGTAAACCACGTGGAAAGTCAAGGTAAATAACGTGCTCACAGCATGTCCCTGAACGCTCCACCAACAGGAAGGAGATCCTCCACCATTTGGAAACAAGCTGCTCTCTGAAAATGGCCGGGACAGCTCTTGCCAGGCTTTCCTGCTAATGACGATACATTGATGGAGCCTGGGGATGCCTGCAGCAAACCAGAGACTCAAAACAACCTTTGAGGAAATCACAAAACATATTTAGATTTCATCTTTACCTGCTAACACGGTCTTTTAAAGCCCTTTTAACAAGGAAACACTTTGCCATTTGAGGATGCCTTCCCCATGTGCAGCACTCAGCAGAGCTCTGATTCAGAGTAAAGCAAGCGGGTAGAAGAGCGTGTGGGTATTTAGCTAATTATATGTTTGGTAAATTTGTGTTTTAAAACAATGCTGCTTGTCTCCTCCCTTTGCAGAGTGCCAGTTCACTGGAGTGTTTCCCATGGATTGGCAATTAGATGTAATTAGGTCTTGTGATTTCCACATTTGTCTTCATGTCACAAAGTTTACTACTAAAAATGCTCATTTTGATGGTAGGCATTTTCTAATTGCTTACAGCCTGCAGCAGTAATAGAAACCATTGGCAGCCGCAGCACCTGAGTTTACTGTTGGATCATGGCATTACTCCCTGCTCAACTTTTCAGGAGGATTTTGCAGCTTCAGAAGTCAGCCAGCACTTCGTCTGGATCAGCTGCACAGAAGTCAAGGACAGGGGACTTACACCTGCCTGCTGGCTGGCATGGCAAATCAGCTAGTAATTTGGGAGGTGGGTGGGAAGTTAGAGCCCATTTAATAACTGCTAAAAATTCAAAGAGGAGGAATTGAGCTCTTTTTCTTTTTTTTTTTTTTCCAGAAAAACTTATCCATATTAAAGTGTTAATTTACAAATCATTTGGACTTCAGGTCTGTGACTGATACTACCTCAGTCCCATGCAAGGCATTTTTGTGCAGCTTGTAGAAGGGACAAGTCTGCTGTGCATTTCCAAACTGGACAGGACAAGAAGCAACTTGGATAAAGACACAAAGGAAAATATGAATTAAGCAGTAGGAAAATCGCTGCAGAGTGAGAATTGCGAAGCGGTGAACTAGCCTGGTGGTGGTAGTTTCTTCTAAACTGGAGATCTTTAAGAACAGGTTAGGGAAATAGCTAGGAGGAATGATTTTGGTTTTGTTGCATACTGGGACCGGGAGATGGACTAGATAGTTTCCTAGAAGCCTTTTGAGCCTTATTCTTTGGTTTTATGAGTAGCACAAGTGTTTCTTAGTCCACCATTGCACGTATTGTCTCACTGTGTGTGCATTTGTCACAGAAGTCATATGGGCACCAGTCCGCTCTCCTGGCTGGATCTTCTAAGCTCTTAAATGCATTCCCCTGAAGAGTGCATAGCAGAAGGGCGTATTTGACAAGCACAATTGGAGATAAGCAGCCCTGAGGAGTTTTAGGACATTGAAGAAAGAAAATAATCTTCTGGTTTCTTCTTCGTACAAAAAGATTTATAATAACTCCATCCCCTCTGGACTGCAGAAAGAGACACTCTAAACCAGATAATCTCCAGCTCTTAGACAGAACATTTTCTCTGTTGATCTCAAAGATCTTTGCTAAGGAGGTCAGCAGTGTGATCCTGTTTTGCTGATGCACACAGGTGTGCAGATCTGGGTTGTGGCCACACTACCAGGTATGCAGAGGTGGGAGCTGCTTTTTCTGCTCGGAGGCAGATCCAGGCTGTGCTCGCCCCTTCTTGCAGATGGAGAGCACAGCACCTCCAGCTTGTGCATCTGTGTGGGCAGACCAGCTGGGCCCCAGCAGAGCTAAGCTTGCCACGTCTAAGTCCATCAGCAGACACCATAAGACCAGCTCTTTCTTAGCATGCTGCAGATGCTTTGTGCCTCACCGACTGCTTGGCAACATGGACAAGAGGCGTGCGTGGGTCACAAAATATAGTGATTAGTCTCATTCCTCTTCCTCACCATGCTGTGCAGACATATTACTAGCAACCGGCTTATCTTTACCCCACAGGTCATAGGGTGGAGTAGAAGTAGAGCTGAAGGCACCACCCGGTTGTCCTGATGCTTTCCAGGCTTGGGTCTTTGCCTGGAGCATGCACGCTTATGGATGGGGCATGTGGTTGTGCACATTCCACCTGCAGAGACTGCAGCTCTTTGTCTGGTAAATGCTGCTGTGACAAAGCTGTTCCCTATCACTCCCTTTTATTAAATATTTGCCACAACGCTGGCTCAGTGCTTCTCTCAAACTCCACAATCTTGGATTTAGGGCTGACAATAGAGAAGCAGCACAGAAAGAGTATACGTGTGCAGAGGGATAACACCTAAAAATTCGAAGTCTGGTGGTCCTGACATCACATGAGACTTTTTTTCTTCAGTCAAGCTTTGGGGAAAAAAAACCCTAAAAACTATCTGGTTTATTTTTGTCTGGAACTGCAGGGCAGATGAGTTTTCCAGAAGGGATAGAAGGCTGCCATCGATTTTTATTATTGAGTCAGTTTTAATGAGTCACAGTATTTTTGGAAGGCTTTTAAGATTACTGTAAAGTGCTTAGTTACAGTGGCTACAGGTGCCAAGGCAGGAAAGGAAATAACAAAGAAATGCACAGCAGCTGTATTGCTACGCTTCCCCTCAGAACTGGGATCAGCAGAACAACACACATGGAAAATGCAAAAGAAAATAAGAGAAGATGTAAGTGATGACAGAAGTCAGCATGGTCAGCTGCTACGCTAAAGCAAAATGCATTTTATTTAAGGAACTGTCCAATGCTGCTGTGCTGCAAGTAGGAAAGGGCCACTGACAGACTCCGGATTGCCAGACGTTCAGTGAATCGCATGTTTGCCTTTCAAGCTGTCCTTTGGTTGTAAGTCATTTGCTCCCATAGCTGCCAAGCTCTGCCACTGCCATCCTGTGTTGAATGAAAGTGTGGAAACATCTCATTTAGCAGATGAGAGAAGGGAAGGCAGACAAGGCGGTATGAAGAGAAAAAAAAATATTTTTTTCTTTGTGGTTGAACAGACTCACCATTTTTTCGCCTGTACCATTCTGAAATACATAAGGCACAGCTTTCAGAGAGCTCACAAAGATGCTCTGTGTTACATGGCAAAAAAATATTCAGTGTTTTCTACTAAAAAGAATGTACTAAAAAGTACACTCTAAATACCTGGGCACAAAAAACACAGTCTCAAAAATACAGGGCTAGAGAAAAAGCTTCCAGTTATCATATGATGTGCCAGCCAGATTTTCAGATACTTCCCATGAAGACTGGACTCAGAGTTAGGTGGACGCAGCAGCCATGATTTCAGCGAGCAAGCTCTGAGCAGGATCCATTAAACATGCACACGCCTGCCTTTGCTTTGGCATAGCAAGTGACCGAATGCACAGCTGGATACTCGCATATGCAAATACTGGTTTGTACGTGCAGATAGCTGCAGGCAGCCCAGGAATCAGTTCTGACTTTGGAGGCCCGTTTTCGCTCTCCTCCTGCTGCCCCCACCCGCTTCGCCAGACGGGGACGTGCAGAATATTCTCCGGCAGCACGACAGCACGGCGAAGGGTCACCGCCGACTTCACAGCATCTTCCGGCATCCTCAGCGCCGGCATTGCTCGCCCTGGAGATGCCACATAGCAACCTGGGCACCAGCCACCCCGCCTCTGCACACAAACGCGCAGGCACGGGAGAGGCAGGGAGAGCAAAGGTAACTACTTATTGTCTGCAGCCGAGCGGAGTCACGGCGGATGCAGTCTTGCGTCTGCTCTTCATGCGTGACTGGCATCAGTCCCACCGCTAAGTCCTTGGCTGCCGGCCAAGCGCAGAGTGGCAGGCACCTGTCCCTGCTGGGAGACCTGGCGACCCCGACTTGCCCTAACGGTTAGTTCTTTTCTAACATCACGTCTACTCGAATTTACCTCAGGATTTCCCCCCTCGGGGTGCCAGGGAGCTAGGCTGATGCCAACTGCTTCACCATGGATAAAGCAAGGAGCGTTCCCAAGCTGCACCCGGGCACCCTTGAAGCATTCAGCTGTACTCTCCTCGCTGGAACAGATGGGGCCCATCAAGGTGTTAGCGTCCTCCACCACATCAGCAAAATACCCCAGCACTGGGACAAAGTCAGGACAGAAAAACAAACCCCAGCGGGGCTCCCTCTCCACCGTCCTTAAAATGCAGTTTGAGACATGTGCTGAGGAGCAGGCCTGGCTCTGTGCTCCCACCTCGGGGGTGGCAATGGGCCTAAGATCCCCCCCTCCCCATCCTTCATGCAAGGACATCATTTCTGTACCTAGGGAATCACAACTCCCAGAGCTCTTCACTGCATTTTGGTTCGCTTTCTTTGGGAAGCCTATGCCAGCATTTCCCTGCCTGCTCTTTTACACCTGTGGCAGCACCTTGCATGCACAGATCAAAACCTTTCCCAAGCGGCTCTGCTGGAATGGAGGACGAGGAATTTCATGTCACAGGAGAGAAAACAGAGACCAGCCAGGAAGGGGTTTTTTGCAGGAAGTTTAGGAGATAGGACTACGACATGGATGTCCTTATTCTGCAGCCTCTTTCTTACATAAAACTCTTCAGCTTTCTTCAGCGTTACAAATGTGAGTGGAAATACTCCCAAAGTGTGGAGAATTTTTGAGTGATCTTCCATTATTTCAGCTTCGTCTATGGTCTCTTGTCCCAATAAAGGCACATTTCACTTATCCTTCTGAAGAAAAAGAACAGAAGCTTTTGCTTTCTGACAAATGATCTGCAAGGGAAATTGGCAAGTTCTGTGCACCTCGTCCTCAATTTTAATGGCGTGAGGTTCATTAGATAGAAAGAATGGCAAATGGGGTTGAAGAGACCTTATTGTGTATGGTTGGCCCTTGCCAATAAAAATGGAGCTAGATTGTGTGCAACAGAAGCTGCCTGCTCTGTGATGAGGAAGAGACGGTGGCTGAAGGCTGAGCATCCCAGCTCTACTGCCTCATGCCAGGCACTCGGTGGCTCTGCAGCTGCCTTTCTCCTTGAGCAACCATGGCCTGTAGGTTTCTTCTGTCTGTCCTGTCTCCCCCTGTCCACAGATCTTCATGGCCCAAGCTCTCATCTGCAGGCTGGAAGCTTTATCTCAGCAAGCTCCGCTGCAAAAGAAATAACATGAGGAAAACTAAAGATCCAAATCCTCTCTTAGAAATCAATGCTCATTTTGTATTTAGGTTCAAAAAAGTGCAGAAGCCAGCATAGCCAAGACTGGAAAATAGAAAGGATGGAGCAAAAAGTGCTTTGTGCTAGAATCACAGACCAAGACTGAAGTCAGTAATATTCTCAGGCCTGCTCATCTGTAAAAACAGGCTAAAAACAGCCTAACAGCAGCGAGATGAAGGAAAAGCCGTCATTTAGGGCAGTGGCAACTCGTTAACCCAAATGACCTGCATCTCTGGTGAGCGCTGACCCAAGGACTTGCAAATTTACCTCCACTGCCCAATAAACTGTCGCTGCCCAGCTTCTCTAATTAAAATAGTCCTGGATTTGCAGGACCTATCCAGAGAATAAACTGGAATTTATCAGATTAGCTAAGACAGATCATACGTAGAGCATATAGGCTGGCCAACAGCCTACTTTGGACCAGATTAACCAGCTAAAATAATTGGGGATTTTTGCAAAGCCTGCCCCTAAAGACTGGCATTAAAGAAATGCACCAAAGACTGAGCATATATTGCAGCCCATTTCTTTTTACCCTATTTAGTTCTTAGCTTGATGTTCTTTGGCAATTATTGGGAATCAGCTTTTTATCTTTCACTGACCAGTGAAAAAAATTCTCTCTCTGCAGCTCCTTCAGGTGACCTGTGCTAGTGGGAACTAGTGGATCTCTGAAAGGGTAGGGAGGCTGTATTTAATATATTCCTACATCAAAACTCTGTTCTCCTTATTCCTATGCTCTGGTCCCTGCATTGTCAGCCTTGTGGGATGAGGAGTTTGCAGACCGACATCTGAGCAAGAGCGGAGCTGCATCTTGTCCTGATCAAGTCAGATGTCCTCACTGGAAAAGGATGAGGAGATAAGAAAGTCTTGTAGCCTGGAAAGGATAGAACCTGGATGGCTGCAGAACGGTCTGGGGGCTACATGTAAAGCAGGGACCTTTCTTCTGGTCTCCTCAAGGGAAATGTGGTGCAGTGGCGCATCCCTCCACCGGCTCTCACCGAGTTATGTGCATGGGAGCCAGCAGCAACATGCTGGCAGATGTTTCTTCTGAGCAATATGGGGTTTGGCGCGCGCAGGCAAAACACATTTTGCTACCAGAGCCAAAGGACTGCAGCCATGGGGAGGAGCAGGAGGAGGAGCAGAGCCAGGAGACACCTGAGAGCTGGATTTCCTGCTCCTGTTCTCTGTTCTCGCCCTCCCTCAGCAGCCCCTGCCCAAGCCAAGCAGACAGCAGAGCCATGGACATCTTGTTCCCCTCTGTGGGTGCAACCACCCACTTGGCTTGTGCCTGGAGCAGGGCCTTGGGCATTCTCAGCACTGCTTTAGACCTATATACAGCCACTTCAGAGGGGAATCAAGCCTGAAATCTTTTGGGACACTTCTATGAGGCTCTGCTTTTCAGCGTCACTGGTTTCAGCCTTTCCCTTTTGTTCCTTTTCCTTCAACGTTTACTGGTTTTTTTTACTACACAGAAGCCATATTTAACAAAATGTGTAAAATGTCCTAAATCCAGGGACATTGTATTCCGCTGACCTCAGCTGTGAGATGTACCAGCATTCACTCGCCTCCATTCCCCTTATTGAGGGGAATGTCTGAACACAGCCAATGGGGGAACATAAAATAGCAGATGACAAGTGGGGAAATAAGACGCTGCTGTCCTGAGCCAGTGCTGGTCCATGTGCCTGAACAGTGAGGCAATAGAAAGAAGTCATTAAAGGACAGAAAAAGACCTTTCCCCCTTATTTTGGCTTTGTCAAGGACACCAGGAGGTTTCTGTTTTGTTATGAAGTGAAATGGGGAAAAAACCCAATAGTCAGGCTTTTCAGATAAGAGAACCGCAGCTTCATCAGCGCTGTGACTGGTTCAACCAGTGGCCCATATCCTCGCATCCCGTAACTCGCTCCTCCCTCACCCGCCACTCTGGACTGTAGTGTTTGGAGCTCCACAGAAAAACATGAAAAACCTCACGCCTCTCTCACCAGCTGAAAGCAAATTTCCATTCTCTGGAGCGCACATCCACCCGAGCTCAAAGCAGCAGGCTTATTTCAGCCTTGGCATTTGCAACCCCCAGCCCTGCCATGCCCAAGCTAACTCCTCTTCTGCACCCGTAATAGCCACCCACAACAATTCTGCACTTCCAGGCTAAAGTAAGGGAATCTGTCGCTTGCTGCTGGTTAGAGGATATGACCCCAGGATTACCACGAGGCAAGCAAACCAAATGCTAACTGGCCTGCAAATGAATCTTTACATACCTCAAACCAGGGCGTGCATCTGCTTTTTGGGCAGAGGGACAGCTGCCACAGCAGGAGAGAACAGCTCAGACCCAGCATTCAGTCTTGGCTGCAACGGCCTGGCTCCTGAATTTCCACGTGTGAAATTTCTACCGATGTAAATGAGGGAGCCCCATATACCGAACAACTGCAAAACACAGCACAAATCCGAGCAGAAAGGTGTTTCTCCCAGGCGCTCGGAGAGCTCACCCAGCTTTAGTTATGCTCTTGCCGAGGAGGACTCAGAGGGCTTGCTACTGGATCTAAGGCTGAACCCCGATTTTTTCACCAAAGGTAGCATTTCACCCTCTTTTCTAGCAGCACATCCAGAAGCTGACCTAAGACACCCGCACGGGGGGTATTATATAACAACGGAGATTGTGTGCGTAGTTTATGTAAAAACACTTAATCTCACAGCTGCTTCCCTCCCCTACACCCTCGGCAAAATTTTCCTTCCATCTCCCATTTAAAAACCTGGTATTTGATCATTTCACAGGGTTGGCAAAACAAGCACAATGGAGGCAATGTTTGCTCGGATCTATTTTTGTGTGTATGTGTGCGTGTGAATTTTTGGCAGAATCAGTGTTTGCAAGAAGCAGATAAAACTTTTCTGTTCAAGAACCACTGACAGCCAGGAATTGCTGCCTGCCAGCAAATCTCTACTTACCGAGGGAGATCATGTCATTGTTAGCCAGGTAGAGGGGCTGGAGACAGGAATCTAGAGAGCTTCCTTGTTAGGCTATAAATGAAATAGTTGTTTAGCAATTACTCTAAGACAGCAAATCTCTGTGTGTGAACCCACTTCAAGATAAAATCCAAACTTGGTTTGCCCTGCTTATCCAGCACAGATGCATATGCATCCTGGAAGCTACATAACCCAGTAATATTTTATTCACATCACACTCCAAGGAGCTCACTGACTGGAATTCAATAGAAACTGTTCTCTGTGTGAAAGTAATTTCAGAAAGTAATCTAGTTTATGGAAATGAAAGGCATCAAAACACAAAAAACACTGTTTCTGTACAAGTGCTTTGCTTCAAATATTTGACATGGAAATTTATATAATCCCTCTGGGGCACATGGGTTTCACGAGTGTTAACATCTTTTGAAATGAATTTCACAAATGTTTATTTGGAATACCAGGCATACAAATAATTTAGAATATCAAGGCATCTTGTTGAATCAGTCTTAATGATACAGATCTCCGATGGCTGCGAAGGTTAAAAGGTATGAATTTTAATTGGGTGTATGGAAGATGTCATTTTCAATCATTGCACTGCATTGCCAAAGCTATCACTTTCCAATTCTAAGCTTCCTGCTCCCTCCTCCTCGACTCCCTCTGTTACCTAAAGACCAAAATGAAACATTTTTCACATTTTATTTGTGTGCTGGGTATGTATTAAATACAGAGTTTTGCTGCCTATCTTGGTTTATACAGGACCCCATCACCATTGTATTGCAACACTTCTCAAGCAATAAAGAGGTTGACTTTTTCCAGACAGATAGTGGTATATTGTCAATCCAGTTTTATAAAAAGTTAAATGATTAAAGGCAAACAGTGTCGAGGCCATCTACAGCACAAATGGTTGCTAAGACTCTGGTCAAAGTCAGATTTTACGGCTGCCTTCTCTCCTCCCTGCTCCCATGGCGGGCCCTAGTTACAATATGGTATAATGCAGAAGTTAAATTCTTTCACCCTTTAAAATCTCTCTTTTAATTAGGAGATCCATATTTACTTCTGGCTTTGGATAATGTGATGGATAAGCATGAAAAGAAAAACTAACTGGCTACCTGTTAAGAGATCTTCGTCCATCCTGTGTGGCAAAAAAGGATCCTGTGGGAAAAGATATCGTGTGATTGGGTAATTAAAAATTATCATAAGCCATAGGCAGTAGGAAGGCAAATTAAGCCTGCAAAGGCAGCATGAGTTCTGAGAGCTCCTCAGCTACTGAGTGCTCAATATTGCAACTTTAACACTCATTTAAAGTTTGTTCGTAACCTAGATTTGTAATCAGTCAGATTTTACCCAAGATACTGGTTTTTTTTCCTGTATATTACCAAAAAATAAAAGAAACCTGGGAAGGAAAACTAAAGAGCAGTTTGTTCATATGGAACAAAGTGGTTGGGCCCTTCGGTGCCTCGCTCACTGACGAACCTTAGACATGCTCAGTCACTGTGAGGGAATTAAGTAGGGCATGTTCTGGGGGGAAAAAAAGTCCCTCTCGCATTCAACAGCCTTGGGCCAGAGCAGGCGCTGTGCAGACCATGCCTTCAGAGAAATGAAGCAGCCAAATTTCAACAAACCTCTAAAGAACATGCACACTACTGATAACTTGGCCAAACATGGGTGGATTTCAAGAAGGGCGTGAAAAGCACTTTGTTCACAGGCAGCATATGGCCAATTTCCTTTCTACTCCCAAGTGTGATGATAAAAGCTCAGCAAATGGCTCTGAGATTTTTTTTCTTTTTACAAGCACATTTTATTCCAAGAAATAGTCATTGTTTTCTTTGAAACGTCCATTGTCAGCAGCAGGAGCAAAACAAGCGTGAGGCAACCATCCAACCCACAGAAGTCTGAACGACTGGCAATAAAAAAATGTTGGTCTTCTAGAAGGACACATTAAAGATGCTCTGCTAGAGACTGAACTATCTCTAGGTATAGGTCTACCTACACCCAGAGTGATTCTGATTTCAAACACATTTTTAATTGCTAGGATTGATGGCCTTAACTGTTTAACAGCAACCATTCCTGGTCAGACAACTGACAGTCAGATCAACAACTTTGGCCGCTATTTAGAATGAGAAGAGAATAAATATGCGATTGTGCTTCCCGAGAGTAACCCTCCTGCCTCCGGGGATCTGTGCCTTTGGGGTTTATGGACATACTGGCCACAAACAAGTGGGATTGAAGGGGACTGACCCCCCTGTGAGGCACAAATGTGTCTAGACCATCCCTGGGAGATGCTGCATAGAACCTCTGAGGAAAGAGGAATCCCTGAGCCTTTGGGGCTGGCTGAGGGTTTCAACACCTTCACAAGCAGAAAATATTTCCCAACATCATCTTTAAGAAACTCCCATTTTAGAGGACGCACGTTGGCCACAAAATACCCTTTTCGGTTTTGCCCTCGGTTTCCCAGCTGTTCTCTTCCCCGCCCCGGCAGGTAGCTGGGACCTGGTGCTGCAGCCTGGTGGTGCGCATCTCCTCTCCATGGTGTGTGAGCACACGCTCCCCACTGCCAGTCCTGAAACTCCCCCCTCGTTAAGGCAGGCCTGGAGAAACACAAAGCCCTCTGTTTTGCTTGAGTCTCTCCTGTGAATAGGCGGAACAAATGATAAGCACAGAAAGCAAGAAGAAAAGTTGTCCAAATGGGGCATCAGTTTCCCTGGGGAAAAGGCTTTCCAAGCCCTCCCCTTCCCCTCTGCCCTGCTCGGATGGGAGGGAGCGTTCTGCTGAGCAACCTGGACGTCCCATCATCTCTCCATTCGTGTCAACTTTCTTTCCCCCTCCCATTACACATATGTCCTCCCTTGCAGCTTTGCAACACACGCAGACTGCGTCAGGCCATGAGAAACAACAAGGTGGTCGGGCTGGCTTCCCAAACTCCCCCGTTAGCAGAGCAGTGACAGGAGCATCCCTTGGAAGAAAAGCACCGGCAGGAGATCCTCAGATGCTTTCCTGAGAAATGCTTGTGAGTTGTGATGTATTTTCTGTGCTACAAACCACCATTTCTAAACAGCAGAGCAGGGAAGAAAAGGAGGGTTGGGGCAGCACCCGCCACAAAGGTGCTGGCTGTGCTGGGGAACAAAAGGAGGGTTGGGGCAGCACCCACCACAAAGGTGCTGGCTGTGCTGGGGAACAAGCTCCCATCGCAGGCTGGAGGGAGCTGAAGACTGCCCTTGCTGGAGATGAGGCGGCCGAATGGATCCCCTACAACGAAAGGATTTGCTGCCCTCCCTTAGGGAAGTGAATGACCTGGTGCTGGTTTTCAGTGAGGGTTGGCTGCATTGGCCATCAGTACCACATGGAAGATTGCTCCTAAGGACACTCAAAGCATTGGGGTGCAAAGGGGTCCTTGACACGGAGCAGAGCTGATGCTGGATGCAAAGCAGGGCAGAGGCTGTCTGATCCTGCAGTGGCTGCCAACAACGCATCCCTTGGCTGAGCTGTGTTCTTGGGGTGTGGAGCGTCCTTTTTGTGCCCAAGAGCGTACTTATTCATTAATATGCAAGACAAAAATACCTTTGTATGGGTTCTCGGGGAGGGTTTCACCATTTCAGAGGTGTGTTCAACCCTGAGTTTTCATTGCATGCAGGCAGCAGCACCATTTCAAAGGCCAGTTCCACTTTGTTCAAGTCTTCAGTGCACTGCGACTGAACCTACTTGAGCATCTGCTGGTTTTACAGGTATGCTGACATCTGCTTAAACCCATGGGTACAGAGGAGTTCTCCCCAAGTCCTCCTCTTCAGCAAACATATTATCAACAACGCAACATCTGGAAACTGAATCCTTAGACCATACTGACTGGTCCATAAGGTATTAGTAGTATGACGCGTGCTTTTAAGTGCCTAGCATTGATTGATGCGTTATTTCTTCAGCCGATGGCCGTGTGCACAACACACTGATGTTACAGGTGCCTAACAAACAGGGAAAACAGTGAAGAAAGAAATCTTTCAGGCACAGGGTATATATGTGTCTGTATATAGTAGGATAGAAGGCTCTGGGAAAACCCAGAGTCTTTAAGAAGCAAAAGGTCTGCAAGACTCCCACAAGTGAGTGGCTTAGGAGGAGCTGAGAAGCTGGAAGGCGTAGGAAAAGGGAACGAGTATCTTCCTACAAGCCTGCAGCAGAAAATGAGCATCAGGCAAGGGGGGACCTTCTGAATTATCAAATCCAAACTCCTGTTTGCAGTTATGTCATATGCTCCCTTAACTCAAACCAAGTGCCAAGATGCCAGTTTGTATTACAGAAAGTAGAATAGGCAGCTATTGGACTGGCTACTTCAAATACAAAATTTGAAATGCTGAAAGCGCTAAAAATGATCTTTTGCAATGTATGTCATGTTCCATTAGAGACCACAGTTCAAGGAGGGGGCTCAAAGGAACGGTTGCCAGTTTTGTGTCTGTCAAGGATAGGAAAGCAGTGCAGACCACCAAGAGGTCAAGACAGAACATTTGATTATACTAAAACCACAGCCCTTCATCTCACAAGCAGAGTATGACAACACTCCCAGGGCACGCTCTTCAGCCAGGGCATACACACTTCGTCCATGTTTGCCAGAATAAGCCAAAAGCCTGAAAAGCAGTGTAAATTGCCATGGTCATCAAAACATGACAGCAGCTCCAGGACTTTCTGGGAAGCACCTCCAGCACCAAACAGGAAACTAAAACATCCTAAAACCCATTTGAGGACGAGAAGGGTCCCCTTTAATCACCAAGTCCTTCCCATCACATTCCCCGGCAACCAAGTCATACAATCCCATTTCACAGGCTGAACAAGCATCAGCTTCAAATGAGCTGGAGCATTTGCCCCAAGGCCATTCCCAAATCTCTGTTGTCTGAGAGTCTCAAACTCTCTTCTGATATCCAGCCTGAATATATTCTTTATCAGTTCATGTCTTTCTGTATTTGCAGCAGCACGGTCCATTAAAGCTAGGCAGCCTCACCCCTCTCACAATCAGGCTCCGCACAACCAGCAGCCGCATTCCCTTCAGCACGCATCAAGCCAGGATAAATCATCCTGCCTGTGCCCATCTCCTCTCTTCATTTCTGCCCCAAGTTTAAAAGAGTCCCCTGTTTCTCTTCCCATTTGATGTCCCCAGCCTCCAACCCAGACAGTGCACCGAAGTTGCTCATGCAACGATCTATCTCAAAAAGCAGAGCGCGCTGCGAAAAGGAGATTGTGTCTCTCACTGCAGAGATGAAGTTGGGGTGGACAGATGTCCATGAAGCCTCCAGATGTTGGGACAGCTCTAGCAGCCCAATGCAACCTTGCAGATGCTCACCCTTCACAGAATGTTTCACACAGTGTAGGTACTTTTGGGAAATTCTCCTAAGCTGGGCCAGGTGATTGCTGCTCTTGTTGCAAATGTTCTGGAAATGAGTTTCACAAGCAGTCTGGATCTGGGTTGCTCGCCTGGTAATTGGGACACACATTTTTTTTTTCCAGTTGATA
>NW_009260191.1:596811-602760 GCF_000687185.1 Egretta garzetta
CAGGAATTTGTGTTTCTTCTTTTTTTTCTCTCCTCCTCTTTTGTTGTAGTATTGGAGGCACTGGTTAAAAATAACTACGTAAACCCACTGTGGGAAGTGAATGGCCCTCACTCAGCACTTCCAGGCAAGCCTCCAGCATGCTCTATGCAAAAGTGTTCACCTAGGCTGCATGCGCTTTGAGGTCAGCCTGCTGGCCTGAGCCACCCACCGGCACTGTTCAGCACTGTGGGTAGCTAGGGAGCACCCAGGCAGGCAGAGCAGCGCTGTGCACCCTTGGGTGTCTTAGGAGCGAGGTGCCCCTGGGATAGGGGACTCGAGGTGGGAACCTGCCTTCAGGACCTGTCTCTCCTACCAGACGATCCCATTCCTCGCTGTCCTTTGACTAACAGCAGTCATAGAGTAATTTAGTCTCCTTAGGTGGATACTAACCCTGGTGAGCCCCACAGATGAGTTCCCAAGGCTGAAGAGAAATTTGGGATAGAGTCTAGAAATCAGGATGGGCTTTCCAAGACCCAGAAGGCCATCATAAGCACCTTCCTCCTCTGTGACTGATGTGCCAATGGTCAATTAGCCCAGCTACCCAACAGGAAGGAGCTGGTCCTAAGGGCTTCACCCTGGGGACAATTCACACAGGAGAAAAACAGGACCCCTAGAAATGCAGGGCTTCAAATTAAGAATGTGACCAAGAATCACCAAATTCCTTCCTAACCATTTCTTCCCAAGGCTTTATTTCACTGCTGCTTGAAGTACCTTTGGGTGGAATTTCAAACCCATTTCAGTATTCGTGTCAGCTTGATCACACTCATTGCAATCAGTATTTATCTGAATTTGAACAAGGATTGTTGTGAATGATGGTAAGGAAAGATCACATCTACAGGTTGTCATCTTCCTCACAGAAAAGTAAGTTTTAAAAACCTACAATCAGCATCAAGTGGATTGCCTGGGAAATCATTTTCGTTCCAAAATGTAATCATCTATATTGGATACGATGTTTATTTGTTAAAAAGAAAATAAAAATGGAGTTTGGGAGCTCTCATGTCTATAAAAAGACTACTTTCCCCAGCATTTATAAATATTAATATGGAACGCTAGTGAAGAACAATACATAACAATAATGAGAATCACCAAATCCCATCATTTTTGACATTGTCATATCAACAGCTTAAGGATTAGCAGGTGAACTTTAAACATATTGCTTCCAAATAATAATAATAACAGTAATGATAATAACATCAGAATGAAAAAAAAAACCCAAACCCTTACTGCATTATATATTCTTGATGGCTTTCTTCTTCTAATAGCGTTTGCAGGATCATTGCTTTGAACATTTGGATGACATGCTTAAAAAATTAACCTGAAGAAGGGGGAGGTCTTCTTATCTCTTGCCATTCTTGCAAAGCTTTGCTTTGCCTCGTCTTTGTTTCCCACTAACCCCTGACATTGACAGAGTCAAAGGCCTATCAAGTAATACCCTAATTTCAGGAGGATTTTATATATACATATATCTCTGCGCGTCTGCAAACGTTTTGTGCACGTGTGTACGTATATGCATAAAATGAAGCAGTGTTTTAAAAGATAAAGTTGCACCAGGTGTCAATTTTCACACCTCCTGCTAAATACGCTTGGTTAAAAAAAAAAAAAAAAAGATGCCACAATTTCATTGAAAATCCAAGCTATTGAGATCTAATCGCTGCTTAAGCTGTGGCTTTATTCAAATCTGGATCACCAATAGGGCTCGGGATGTAAATGAAGTGCAAAGAGAAATAAAGCAAAGGGGAAAAAAAAAATCTGTGATAGCCCTTTCCTTCAGCCATTTGATTCCCAAGTCCTTATCAGTCAATTAATGCATACTAAAACTTTAGTGGCAGCCTCAGTTTAACAGACCTAATAGCTACAGCAAGTCCCAAGCATTAGCCAAACAAAACACACTTTCAGCAGCCTTAATATGAGACTGAAAAAAGGTCAAAATAGACAGGCTTTACAGAATAAATCCTGAAGATCCATTCTAATTTCCACTCAAGGATCTTTTAAGCAGTTCTTGGATGCTCTTTATGGTACTTTGATCCAAGCATAGTTTCATTAAAACTTTGTGGCTTGGTATTTTTAAACCTGATAGCTTCACTAAACTAGTTCTCAAAATGTTAGCTAAGCCGCTATGCATAAAACTACTTTACTGTCATGGTGTCTTCTAATATCACCTAAGTACAGGCTGTTGCAATTTTGAAAACGAACCTTTTCTACATTCACTAGATCTCAGCTTGGGAATTTTTGCTTCCACACTTGAAGGCTGTCTCACAGTATAAAGGGAAGGTGCTACCTTACCCCCTTCCTCTCCCCCTCCTTGAAACCTAAAACTAAAATTAGCTGCTGTACCTTATTTGTTCTGGAAGCAAGTTACACAGTACTTTTATCCACTGTGGTTTCCAATTGCAGGATTAACACTGGATGCTAAAAAAAAAACCACCCTAGAAAAATAACAAAACATTAAGTAGTGGTTTAAAATCCAGTTTAATGATGGCAGGATAAATTCCCTGAAGACCCAGGAAAACAAATGTTACTTCCCACCTTCGTAACGTGGCATGTTAATAAATCTGATTTAACTGCCACAGATAAAAAAACCCCCGTGTCTCCAGAGATTGTCCTTTGCTCCCCTGAAAATGAGGATGGCTGAAAGGTTAGGTGACAATTTTCTTCCTTTTGCCTGGCGTTCACAAAAGCCTTGATTTCTCAAGGAGCTTTTGTGGCGAGTTTGCATTACAGTAGTTAAGAGAATTACAGAAAGGTGGCTTCAGAAGAGGCTGGGATGAGTTTTTGAGAGAAAAATATAAACAAAGCATTATTTTTAAAAAGAAAAATAAAACTGAGGAGATGGGATTCGCACAGGCACCCTGACCTGCCCTGCTCTGATCTGAGCCAAGGGCCAAACTCCCACTGACTTTCACGGGAGCAATTTGGCCAGTGCTGAGAGAAAAACCCAGCAAAACTTGTAAGGGAGCCCAAAAAACTCCTCTGGGCTGGTGGGTGGGAGACTGCTTCCACACATGGTGGACTTTTAAAGCCAAAGTGGACATTTAAGGCCAAACCAGGAGCTTATCTGTACAATCATACATGGAAGTGCAACTTCTGTTATCTGCATAGTCAATCCCTTTCCCACATGGGTACAAAACATCATGCTGAAATAGGCCTGATGTTGGTTTTAACCACAACCTGGTGGCTCTCTAGAGCTGCCCCACCCAGGGTCTGAGCCCGGGGTCCCACCCTCCAACCTCACCTCTGGCCCAACCCCCCCACCAAAGCAGGCAGAAGTGAGCATGAAACCCTTTGGCATTCAAAAAACTCATGAGAAACTCATGAGGTTTGGGAAAAAGCCTGTCCCATCAACCACTTCTTGGGCAAGGGTTGCTTTTGACTATGTTATGGGAAAGGCTACCAAATCTTTGCTCTTTCATTCTCTCAGATGCTCTCTCAAAAAACCCTGTGAATTACCCATTTTGTGAGCAGCCGCTGCCCGGTGGGTTGGGATGAGGCTGTCCCACTTCTCCCTGGGTCCCCATCACCTGGCAGAAACGGATTGGTTGTTTTCTCGGCTTCACACACCTCCAACGGGTCAGCAGAAAATCCCGTCAACTGAACGGCTGACAAAAGCGTCCTGATGTCAGGTATAAAGAATGCCACCTACAGCTTAATGTCTGCAAAAAAACCCTCCGACTTCGGGCAAACAATGAACGTTTTTGTCTTCTTAATGCCCAGTATGCAATCGAGTGGAAATGCTACTTCCATCCTTAATCTACAAATGAAATTAAAGTTGTTGAAAGACACATGATAAACCAGGATCCTTTGTTTCTTACAGAAGAGGGGAAAAAATTGAAACCACTAAATATTTTAGCAGATTTACTAAATTTCCAATTAAATCTGGAATTATGGCAGAGCCTGTATCTCCCTCTCACTTCACCACACACATTTTCTATTTGAATAAAGTAGGTTAGACGCGGCGCTCCCTCCACCCACCCACCCGAGCAGGAATATTAATGAAGCAGATCTGTCGCCGGTGCGCTGGGCCAGCGGGGATGCTCGGGCATCCCTGGGCCCGAGCGTGTGGGAAGGGCTGGTTTATAGGGGAACAGCCTCGGCTATCCGGAGGGATCGGGATATGCTAGGCAAGAGCACCCTCTGCCCGCTGGCAGGAGGGTCTGGCTCTATTAACATGCCCCCCCATCCCTCCCCCTTCTTCCCTTCGCCGAGGAAAGGTCATGGGAAGCAGCTTACGCAAGCCAGATGAGGTGGAGACCAAATCAGGACTAAGTTTATATGTCAGGGACTTAAAGGCAGGAGCAGAAGAACAGCATGCAGTGCTGGTGCATGCTTTCTGCCCATTTCCAGCCCTTCCTCTCATCCCACAAAGCGCTGGTGGTGTCAAAGTAAGGATAAAGAGCATCCCCTCGCTCCAGGGTTTCCAGTGCACGTGGCCAGGTTGGCCTAGACTTGGCCAAAAATGTTTGAGACATGGATGTGCTTATGGTTCTAAAAAAAAGTCCCGTTTGAAACGGAAGGGAAAAGCGATGCAGTGGTTGGTCCTTGTGGGAGACCCAGCCTCACTGTCCCCCTGCCTGCTTGGGGGAAAGGTGGGGATTTCTCCCCTGCCACAGGTCAAACAACAAGGGACAGGCAGACCCACAGGGAATCGCTGACCCTGAAGCCTTGACCAAAAAAAGGTAATGCCGGCTGTAAGAACAGGGTCAGGTCTGTACTGGGTCAGGTTTTGGGTCCAGCTGGTGTGTTGTCCCACCCCCAACAGCAGCCAGACTTCAGAAGGGAGGTGAGGGAAGGAGCACAGAGCTACCTTCCCCAGCCGCGTCCCTCAGCTCCCAGCAATTAGTGCTGTAGAGATGCCTTGCGTTGGGCATTTGCATTTAAGACCATCCCCTCTATTTTTTGGCTCCAGGTCCCCTCTTCCATCTGTGGGGATATCAGCTCAGAGATGTACAAACCCCGAAGAGGCCAGGGAGATTCTCACCAGGAGCACTGCCTGAAGCGAGTGAGACCAGCACGGGAGCGTGCTGTACGGGTGGCTGTGCGGGCAAGGATGCCCACCCACATGAAGGGAAAGACAGACCTCCCAGCGTGGGTCCCGGTGCGGCTTATCCTTGCATGCCTTTTGTCACCCATGGGTGACACCCACTGCATGGATACTGCTCACAGGCACAAAGCTCTGCACCGCTCCTGCATCCTTGGACATCCCTTCCCACCTGCAGGGGTAGCTGACAAATTTCCTCCAGGCTAATGCTACGGCACCATGCCTCAATGGAAAACAATGTGATTTTGGAAAATGTTCCCTGCCGCCTGGTGAACCTTGAGCTCTGGAGGAGACCAGAGGAGCATTTACCCACCCACCTTGGCTTTCTCCTCTCTGTCTCAGCCTCCAGGATGAACCAGGACACACCACTCATTTCTCCCAGATATTCGGAGCTGGGTTGTGCTGCTGCCTGCCCAGCGCACACCTTCCCCATAACCCTGGGCAGCTCCAAGCTTCGCACACACCAACCCTTCCTCAGGTGTGCAGGACAGGAGGGACTCAAAAATTGCCTTTGCCTCATCGTTGACCACAGATCACTTACCTTTCTTGTGCATTAGCTAGGATTTTTGCTCCCTGGACTCTCTGCATCGCTCCCTCCCACTCGACCTCTGCTCTGGCTGCTTGTCGTGGCGCTCAGGGCAGGCCCCCTCCTCTTTCATCTGCTCTTGGGAACCATCTTGCACAGGAAAAGGTAGTTTCTTGGTGCCACTAAAACAAAATAACAAAGAGGAAGATTCTTTCTTTTTTTTGCCTTGCATAGCAGCTGAGCCCATGCAAAGTTAGTGCAAGGCTTTGCCGTGGCACAGAGCAGTTGAGAATGAGGCCAAAGAAATCAGCAATTGCACTTATTTTTTCCTCTTAAAAATAGCTCACTT
>NW_009260191.1:602954-613608 GCF_000687185.1 Egretta garzetta
TTCCTGCTGTCTCTATTCATGTCTTTTCTTCTAGGCAGCTGCCAATTGATGCTGCACGTTTGCTTTGAGTGGAATATACCAGCAGGCCTGAGCTCTAAAATGTTGTTTCGGTCGTATTTCAATATTTAGCTTATACACATGTCGGTATAAGGCCTGTTTTTTCACAACCTTGTATGCCAAGAGAGCTAAATGCTGTTATTTGCTTGTGGTCAGAAAATGCAAATTGCAGCTGCAGAAGGGTTTGCCACCTTGTGTGGGATTTCCTACACTGCAGATGCCCGCGCTTGAACTGGGAACCTGGGCTCCCTCCAGTGCTGACCGAGAGAAGGGGACCCGACCATGCGAACCCCCCAGATCTCCCTGGCATCGCTGCTTTGGGATGGGATGAATCACTCTGCGCCGTGCCGGCTGGGATGCAGCTTGGTCCCCTTCCAGGAGAGGCTTCCCTGGGCTGCTGGGGAGAAAGAAGAGATGAGATGCAAAGGGATCCTGCGAGGCGGGATTTGGAGAGGTGCCTTCATACCCTGCTGCTCCCACCCTGGAGACCCCATCAGGAGGCAGGTCAGGATTTGTTCCATTTTCCATGAGACATCAGTAAAGCTGAGGAAACAGAAGCAACTGTAGGAAATTCAAGGGAAACCTGCGGAGATGTGAAGTTGCTATTGCAGGGATGTGCTGGCCTTTCCAGAGTCACCTTCCAACCCGAGCTGGACATGACTGGAAACCATGGAAGGGTTTTTCCATCCTGTACCTCAGGGTCAGGGCAGGAGTGGGAGAGCAGTGGCATGCAGGGATCCCAGCATACAGGAGCTGGAAGACAGTTTGGGGGCGTGTGGGCCAGCAATGGCAGCCTGGAGACAAGCTGTGTTAGTGAAAACCTCATCCTCACCACCACCTCCCAGCATGATGCACGTGACACTGGCGAAGACCGTAAGGCAAGTAAACTCATTTTAATTCTTTTTCTATCTTTGTATTTCTCTGCTCTAGTAATAAAGGACTGGGAAATACATCTACCTGCCCCAGCAAGGACCTCAGGTCTTGTTTGCTGTGGTAGGTCAAGGCACATAAGATATTTTCAATAGCCACTAGCTAAATCAAAAGGAGTCCTAGGACACTAAAACCATTGCTGTATGCAGGTTGATTTCAGGACATCTCAGACACAAGAAATGCATCAGAAATGTACAAAAAAAAAAAAAAAAAAGCAAGGCAACACGGAATTATTATGATTTCATATTTTCAGAATTTAGGTCTGAAAAATCAGGGTTGGCTTTTTTTTTTTGAACAAATGTATGACCTCATTCTGAACATGGACAGTTTCCATTTTAAAATGGAAGAAGGCTGTGAAACCAAAAGGCTCAAATAATCCTCCACACGAGGCAAACCCTTTCACTGCTGGCTGAATGGAGCATCACACGGAAATGTTTCAACAACAGAAAAGATGACGTAGTCTAATCTAAACTGACTGCCCTCCAAAACCAGTAAGTTCCATAATTCCTAGTGGGAATTCCTCCTTGTCATTGCCATGTAAATGGTAGAAATACCTACTACCATCAACCTGACCTGGATAACTCGGTGGGAGGTGGACAGCCCTGGACACAAGGACGTTCACTTTGGCTAATGCTAAAGGAAGAGCTGCGGAGAGAAGGTCTCCAATAGACGATGCAGTCAGGCTAACGAGAGCGCTTTGCCGGAGCAAGGGCCCTGGTGCCATGAGGTTGTGGAGGGCAAACAGCCTTTTACCAAGGGAAGAGGACACAAAACCTGCTTGTGGTGGGTTCAGTCAATCTCCACAGCTTTTACTCCCGCTAAGGGAAAAAGGAATTATCTGCCAGCAGGATTACAGGGAAAGCATTGCTGCAATTTCCAAAATATTGGATGAAACTCCACCAAAGGGAAGGGCAAGAGCACCCTTCCCTCCTCATCAGACCCTGCACCTCCCATTTTGGGGGTCTTGGATCGGTCACAACAGAATAGCAGCACCCATTGCTTTCCTGCCTTATGAGAGCTGTGGGTTTCCACTTCTCACCAGTCTCAACTTGGTGGGTGTGGGAGGCATTTGGGGGCTGAGGGACAACCTTGCCAACCCAACAACGATTGCACAATGGCTTGGGATCGCAAGAGTTCTTGGCTGCTTTCTCTTTGTAGAGACCTCCAAGCAGATCTCAGACCCCAGCCTGGATTGGGGGACTCGGTGATCTCTGTCCCTAAAACCGGAGTCAGCAGAGGTCCAGGACAACTTGCTCTTGCAGGTCTTGTAGGCACTACCACGGGTTATGTGATTAAACAGCAGCACTGAGTTTGCAAAGCTGTCAATCCCATACCTTTCATCAGCACTTAATTCACAAAAAAAAAAAAAAAAAAAAAAAAAAAAAAAAAAAAAAAAGCGCCATACCAGCCCTTAAAAGCTTTGGAGCTGCATTTCTCATGGCTGCAATAATACTTACTTACAATATGGACTCTAGCTGCTTTTTATGTAACTGCTGCTCTTAATCAGCTCAGTATTAGCAGCTCTAACCTGCTCTTGCTTGATTTATTTTATTTTATTTCTAAAACAAACATAGATTTACAATCTCTCTGATTTCCCAGCTTTTATGCCACTCCACTGAGGCGCTTTAAACATCTCATTTATCTCCCATACATTGGGAAATTACAACCCCCTCCTCTCCAAAACAAACAAGCAAGCAAAAAAACCTCCAGCTAAAATCTACACAGTTGGAAAGTGTTGATTTAAACAATAACCCTGAAAGAAGATAGGGAGAGACCAGAACGGGAAAACAGACTTTTTTTTTTTTTTCCTGCACAGATTTGAGCTCTGAGGTTGTTTGCATCAAATGTTGACTTGTTCCAAGACAGCATCTATTTACATATTGTGAAACTGGAAGGAAGCAGTGTCAAAATATATTTTTCAGTTTGAGACAGACCGCGCTGTTGCATTTTTTCTGGCGCACGTTTCCCTCCCCTTCCTGCCCACTTCATCTCTACTTGTGCAAAGGGGGCTGGAAGCAGTGGGAATAATTTGAAGCACTGGGCTTTCCGAACGAGGTGTGGACGGGAAGCACTTGTTAACATTTTTTTCTGATCTGTGTCATTTATGAAAAAAATATTCTTCCCTGATCAGGCAGATGATTTAAGGGTTATGCTTGTTCCTCGTTGATGTGTTTGCTGAATACAAAGGACTGTGCGTAAGAATATCTTCCCGTTTTGCACTAGTGAAAGCAATGCTGTGCACCACCATCCTAGCCTGTTTTGCTCATTGCATAACTCGCTGAATGCAAATAATTGAGCTTTTTACAAAATTTTTGCTGGTTTAGACTTCTCTTACATCTTTTCCCCATCTCTCTCCTGGCTAAGGCAATCATAGATTCTTTATGCTACAGCATGTGAAACTAACGGGAAACTTTCTCTTCCCGATTACTATTTTGTTACATTTAAACAAGCAACTCACATTTTTCCATAAATAAAAGGGACAATATCCTCTCCGTATAATTATCTTCAGCCTTGCTTTCTTCTTCGCTCTGTAACGACATTTTTATTTACCCACAGAAAGCCATGTAAAAATGCTGCTGGAAGAACACGATATTGCGAGATGCGTCACCTCCCTCTTAGCAGTCAAGGTTTGAATTTTTAATTCAATATAACAGCCAAACACTGAACCTGTTTGCTGTACTTTAGTGAGCAAACCCAGCAATTTAACGAAACATAAAGTGGGCAAAACATGAAAGCCTCCTATGTATTGGGGGGGGGGGCAAGGGGAATAGTTATAAATCTAAACCCTCCATTCCAGACCACATCCCCAAATGTAAATAAGCACACAAGCATGTTGCTACATATTTTTACAGAAATAATTACAAACAGCCTTATCAGCGGCGGCGAATTCGGCGCCGCACACATCATTTATCCGTTGTGCCCTCTGCTGGATAGAGCACACAAGGCAAGCAGTATTATTTCCAATTAATTTTTGGCATCATCACTTGGCATCTGCTTTAGGAATGCAAAGCGTGAAATTTGTAGTAGCAGGTTTAATATTTGATCCAGCCAAAAATATTTTTGCTACAAGGACTTACCTTTGGTAGTGTTTTCCTCCCCGCTCCCCCCTCCTCTGCTCCATGTTGTTTCGTTGCCACCGAGCCTTGTTTACGGTCCAAACGAAAAAATCTGCCACTGAACGCCATACGTGGCAGGAATAATTTCATGCTGTGCAAAATTTGTTTCATTTCACATCCTGTAAGAATAATTACTTAGCATAATGCCACTTAAGCTGTATTTCTAGCTGCAAACATTAAGGAAATGGTAAAAAGCTAGATCCCGGTTGGGAGAAAAAAGGGTATTTAGGGGTCACTGGGGTTTCTTAAAACTAGTCCCTTTAACATCAGGGAGAACAAGAAGAATTAAAATGTTATAAATTATGTCACTGAATTTAAAACCACAATAAACCCCAATATTTTCAATGCTATTCGAGGTCACCCATGTTCTAGGGCATATGGATCGGACGCTGCCTTCAGAAATACAGGACAAAATGCCCAGCCTGTATTGCCCACGTTTCTCATGTTTCCCATGGTTTCTGTAATTAAGTTTATTGGAAGGTACGATTATCCAGACAGTCCTAAATAAAATAGCAGCTGAAGAAGCTGGATCCTCCTCCACGTCATGTCATTGCCCCTAATTTTTACGTGATGGAAAATAGGACTCCATACATTTGGAGAGTTGATGTGATGGGTGAGCAGGGTGCATTGACCAACTATCAGCATAAGCTGGGCAAAAAATACCTTAGTGCTTTGGGGCAGTGTGATACACCATGCCAAAGGAGGCTCCAACCTCCCTCCTGGGGCCTGCAAGAGAGAAAAACCCTCTTTCATATATAGTCAGAATTATTCATGGTTCACTCTTACCTTCTAGAAAACCAAACCGCAGTTTTCAATCAAACGCAAGACTGGCACGATCTAACTGAATTAGTTCAATTAAGATTAAGGATCAAAATTATGACTGTAGATTTTTAAAAAATCCAACTTTCTCAATGCCAACCCACAGCTTGCCATCAAGTAGCAAATTCCTACTTTTTCTTTCCCAAATGTTGGCAGGAAATAAGCCCTTACAAAGAACTTCTCTCAAGAAGTACCTTATCCCCCTTGGTTTTTAACAAGTTTTTAACTGGTTTTTAACAAGGCTCGTGTACACCAAGTATCCAGGCTGACCTTCATCTTCCTCAGGCCCATTGTGTCTCTTCCTCACTCACCAGCAAAACCCACTTTTGCTATAGTTGGACCAACAAGGATTTACTGATAAAATTTACTGATAACCAGTATGTTTGCATTGGGTTTGTTCAACCCGACAAAAGGCAAAATCTCAGATTTGTTAAAATTAGGTTGTGAAGGATTGACAAAAGGCAAAATCTCATCTCAGATTTGTTAAAATTAGGTTGTGAAGGATCGCTGGCTGCCAGGAGGCTGTCAGTCACAGCACACCATCTCCAACCAGCCCTCCGCCGGCACAAATTCCCCCAGCTCCACTCATCTGAATAAAGTTATTCCAGTTTATGCTCATTCTTTGTTTTCACTCTGTTTTGAACAAGCCTTTATTGAAATGTCAAGTTTGAATATAACAGGAGTGTCAAGAGGCAGCAAGGGAGAAATAATAAATTTTAGGGAAAAAAAATAGCAACAATTTGGGCACGCAAGTCCTTCTGGCCTGAAACAGGCAGCAGATTTGCCTTGGGGAGACTTTATGAGCAGCAGAGTTCTTCAGGTGCCATTTTTTAAAGTGGTTTCACTGCTAAATCAAAGGCCATGACAGAAAAGGCCCCCAAATCCATCCAAACCCATGCTCCTCTTACATGTTTTCCCCCCAAAGTTCAGCAAGCTGCTGCTGTATCTGACTGGCAGCTTACTTACAACAGACTTACAACTCTAAAATACCCAAGAGTGCTCACATGCTCCAGTAGAAGGGACAACACATGGAGGACATGGTGCCACCAGCACCCTCCATCCTCACTGTGTGGTCCTTCATGGCCACGGAGCTGGGCAGTGTCTCCCAGCCGCCTGGCAGGGACAATGCTGCGAGCACTCACTCTGGCTTTGTTGGGCAGATCCAAACCAAACAGCCTTTTGGAGGGTACTGAAAATGATGCCTTCATTCCCTACTGCAAGCAGTGCAGGAGCTTTAGCTGCCTGTTTGCTCACCTAGTGCCGTGCCACGCTCCCCAGAAAGGTGGCTCCGGCACGGGTGGGCTTTGCCAGGGTGCACACATTGGGATTCCAGTGGAAGATGTCATGCTTAACATGGGCACCTTGTTTCATGGGTCCCTCAAATGCAGGGGCTGGGGAACACATCAATAGGATTTTGTGCCCAGAAATCCCCAGCTCAATGTCTTCCAGGCTGAGGTGGCCCACCATGTTGTCACTTACCATGTATTCACGACTTGGCAAAAGTTTTATTCTTATTTAAAGAATAAATGGGGGACATGGGGAGATAGGGCAAAGGTATGTTCAAATTAATGTAACATTTACCAAAATCAACATTAAAAAACAACTCACATGGGAACATCCGAGTGCCTCCACACTGGAATATTTCCTGTCTATAAATCCCATCACCAAACCTGGGGATGACTCGAGGGCAGCCCGAATCATCCCCGGACACATGTAAACCTCAGCACTGCTCTGCTCAACCGTCGAGCAGTTGCAACCTGTCAAGAAGGATGGTGTGACTTTGCAAATCATCTCCCAGGCTGCTTGCAGGAAGCCTGGCCCATGAGCAGGTTTTGGTAACGCATGCGTACAGATGTAAGACACGTGGATTTCAACAGTGTTTCAGGATGGATCGCCCTGCGCAGCGTCTGGCTCCGTGACTCTCTTTTACAGAGCAAATATAAGTTGCCAACATCCTCATGAAGGACAAGCCCAACAATTTAGCAGTTGCCTCTTTTTTTAATTTTTTTTTTTTTTTAAACACCGCATTGAATCCCCATGGGATTTGGGGGTTTTGTTTTAATGGCGAGGCAAGAATTTGCTGATCCTCCCCATGGCGAAGTTACTTTCAAGTCAGTGAAAGTTCTTGGCCTGCGATGAAAAGTCTTTGCCAATTAGCGCTCAACAACTTCAATTCATCCCTCCTGGTTCAAGATGAGTAGGAACCTAATAAGGCTGCGATAAAAGGGCAAAAGGCACCGAGTACCCAAAGGGGATTAATGGGCTCTTCCATTTATTTGTCTTCCTAACAGCTGAACTGTTACAAGTATTGACGGTCTTCAAACGGCCCGGGCGCCGGGGTCTCCAATGGCCATCTCCAGCTCCCCGGCCCCGAGGGGCGAGGGCTTCCCCCTGGGCGATGCCAAAACCAACAAAGCCCCGGGGATCAGGTAATGAAACTTCAGCTTTTCCCCCCTCCCCTCTTTGAGATTTATTTACTGGCAGCTGACAAGGGGCAAATTCAGCTGGAATTGTGTAGTCAAGGCCCTGTCAAGCCTTCAGAGGCACCCTTATGTCGAATCACCTTCCTGACTGGCATGTCGCTGAAAAGCCCTCGGCGCTGGTCCTTAACAGCTCCCGACAGCACAAAGGACACTCCAGACAGATGCCTACATGGCATCCTGCAGCATTTTAAAAGAGAATTAGTGGTTTTAATTATGGTCGTCGTATGAAAGGAAACCATGCAAGCTCGGCAGGAGACCTTTGATCAAACCCTTTTGCTAGCACAATGCCGCGGAACTGTGACTATTCCTAGCAAGGGGCCTTTTCTCGCTGAATGACTCACCAGTGATCTTTGAATGCAGACAAGTTCCTCGCCCTCCCTCTTCATTAGCGAGCATTTCTATACAGGCCCTATATAGTGCGCGGAGTCTCGAAGCTATACAATGCGGGGGGAAAAAAGAATCCCTACAGATTCTGGCCTCTACTTAGGAAGTGCTGAAGGACTCTGAGTGACTTTATTCATTAAAACAGGTTGCTATTAATTAACTGTCATAATAAAATAAAGAACTATTATTTGCATTTCTTAGTGCGCTCCCTTTAGTAATATGTATAAAAGATGCTTGTAACAAAAATGAATTTATAAGGGAGAAAAAACCCTCAGAAGTCCCTTTTTTCCTCCCCCCCCCCCTTTTTTTTTTTTTTTTTGCCTGACTAATTATTAGGACCAGTTTTTGCAAGAGAACAAATAGAGGTAAAACACAAATATGAAAGTAATTAGGAAAATGCAAAATCCTGTTTACTTGGCAACCGATTCATGCAACTGAGACTAACGAAGAGCAAATCAGCTTTGCTTGTTTGATAAACTTAAGGGTGCCACCTAAGAGGAGCTGATAAAAATTAAACTTCTGCCAGCATCCCTCAGCACGGCCTTCTAGCGAACAGGCTCAGAAACATCCACGCAACTGCTTCGTCTACCAGCAAATCTCATTGGAACAGATTCAGGGGGAAGAATTTTATATCTTCCGCTGCGGTTAAATATTTTCCCCTTCGCCATCAGCCTCTGGCGATATCTTGGAGCTGAACACCCAGCACGGCCGCCCGGATCACACACGCACACAACTCACACGGCCGCGCCGTGCCTGAACGGCAGAGTTGCAACCACTTCTGCTTTGCTCCCTAAAACTCATCACGTTTCCCCTGCGCTTCACACCTGGGAAGGGTTTTGCCGGTGGGAAAGTTCTCCTTGTAGTTTGCATCGCTGCTTATTGCGATAGGTGACGATACATTACTCGACGTGGGCTGCAGGCTGGGATACTTTTGTCCAGCCCCTCTTTTCTCCCGAGTAGATAGTGGAATCCACAAAAGCTTCCAATTATTTCAAGACTATGCAGCTAAGGAGGGGCATCTAATAAAGGTCAAGAAAACCCTCAGCTCAGTATATTTGCTTGAATGGATTTTCAATAATGCAGGTAACAAAAGCATTCAAAAATTGCATTCCGAATGCTTTTCTGCGAGGCTGAAGGACTGATTTTGAGAAGGGAGAAGAAAGCCAGCCCTGAGAAAGCTGCACAGAGGAATGTATGATATTCCCCCGCTCTGTACAAACACTTCTGCGGGGACTGGAGAAAAAGGAAGAGATTGAAGTGAGGCACGGTGACCTGAAATGTAGACAATTACAACACAAAGAGCCAAAATGACACCCCGGACCCGCTCCTCTTCCGCCTCTCCCCTCTGCTTTGTGGCTTTGCAACCCAGAAGCCGTAGTTTGCTTTCTTTTTATTGCTCATTTCTCATCTGCTGCTTGTACAGGAATCATTTCTAGAAGTAACAGGGGGAATGGCTATGGAAATCATCCTGTGGAAATCAATCAGAATGAGAGGGAGAAAAATAAAAGGATGTGATTTTGCAGCCGGAGTTAGAGATTCCTAGACGGCAGCTTGATTTTTATATAGGCAGCATTCAGTGAAAGTCCATCTGGGAAAACCAGCACTTGGAGAGAACAACAAGAGTAGTCTACTTGTAAAAGGATCTATTAGGATTAGTAGCCACGCGAGCCTAAATCAGCACCTACGTGGCACCCCAGACCGGCAGCGCGCCCCCGTGCAACGCCCCTCGCTCCTGCACATCCCCATCGGCTCCTCCTGGCCCCTGGGGAGTGTCCAGAGGTGCCACTTGATAGCATGATCTTTACAGAAGTACTTCTCCCTTTCTCTGAAAGTTTTACTTAGTCCAAATGAAATCCTGGCCTGGCAGCAATTTCCCTCCTGTAAAACGCTGGGCTGAGATCCCTCAGAACCACAAAACAAAGCGTGAAAATTTTGACAAGCACAACTTTCCACTGACAATACCAGAGTTTTGGGTCTGTTTTGAGCATTTGAAGCACATGTTAATTGCCAACATTTTGAAAACCGTACTATTTTATGTCTTTTTTTTTTTTTTTTTTTAAAAAAAGTAGCTGTGCTCTCATTAACCAACTTGCTTGGCTTTTGGGGTAGATTGAAAAGCAGGATGGATTCACACTCTATTCTTTTGCTTAAAGCTCCTGACGTCTCTAAAATTGCAGTTCTGGCATCCCCAGTACCTGCGAGGACGTGGCGGAGTAGCTGAGCGTTATGGGCTCACACAGGAAGAGGCCACAGCACCGATGTCACGAAGCTGTGCTCTCATTAACCAACTTGCTTGGCTTTTGGGGTAGATTGAAAAGCAGGATGGATTCACACTCTATTCTTTTGCTTAAAGCTCCTGACGTCTCTAAAATTGCAGTTCTGGCATCCCCAGTACCTGCGAGGACGTGGCGGAGTAGCTGAGCGTTATGGGCTCACACAGGAAGAGGCCACAGCACCGATGTCACGAGCCATGGGGAGAGCAGTGGCCCAAGGGAGCTGCTCTCGTGGCCCTGGTGCGGGATCTCAGCACCGCGGCCCTGAGTAGGAGATGCCACGCTGCTGCCTACAGTCATAGAATCATAGAATCACAGAATCATTTAGGTTGGAAAAGCCCTTTAAGATCATCAAGCCCAACCATTACCCTAACCCTGCCATCCCACCACTAAACCCTGACCCTAAGCACCTCAGCTGCCCGGCTTTTAAATCCCCCCAGAGATGGGGACTCGACCCCTTCCCTGGGCAGCCCCTTCCCTTGACAGCCCTTTCTGTGAAGAAATCTTTCCTAATATCCAACCTAACCCTGCCCTGGCACAACTTGAGGCCATTTCCCCTCGTCCCATCGCCCGTTCCCTGGGAGCAGAGCCC
>NW_009260191.1:613625-616079 GCF_000687185.1 Egretta garzetta
AACCCTGACCCCAGCATTCGAGGGGCGGCCTCCCCAGTGCCCAGGGCAGGGGCACGGTCACTGCCCTGCTCCTGCTGGCCACACCACTCCTGATACAAGCCAGGGTCACGGTGCTCTGCAAGGGAAAACACAGAAGTTGCTTGCTCACTATTGGAAAAACAGAGCAAAAAAGCCTATCCCAACATAAAAATCCCAGTGTAATGAAAATAACCATCCCTGCAGAGCAAGGGAGCTCTTTCTGCTGGGTTGGTCTCTACCCACCATCCCGTGCCAGGAGAACATCGTGTCTGCAGCACCCCTGGGCACAGGCACAGGCACCGCCAGCGGACAGAGCACATCCAAACGAGTGAACGATCACACTCCTGCGAAGGGCACCATCCCACAGCCTTGTCCGGATGGCAACCTACCTAACCATGCTGCCCTGTGACCACAAAAACACACAGGCACCGCACAGCTAAAGAAAACTGTTGTTAGAAAAACTCTTGGCAGAAGAAACATTGAAAGAAGAAACATTTAAAGGCTAAATACATTTTTTTGCATCTAGAAAGGATGCTGCATTCATAAACAAAATTAAAAGCTGTTCACAGTACAACAGATTTACAGGTATCCCTTTAGAGAAAACTCTCCTTTTCGAAACCCAGCGTTTTATTTAGTGATGAGCTTTCTTCCCCCCCCAACCAACACAAACAGTTCCTTTGGCAAGAGCAACCAAAGACCAAACAACAGCACGTTCCTGCGGAGGCAATCACGCCCGATTTCTTCTCTGCTGCCATTTCCATTGTCTTTTAAAACCTTTCTTATGTTGTCAAGTACTAATTCTGATTTTAAGTCCTGACTTCAAAATTTCAGCACGCCAGCAGGCGGGTGGAGGCGCGGGCGCTACCCAGCTCCCCGCCTCAGATCTGCTTTCATTTTCCTCAGCCCCTGCAGCTCTTTCTTCAGGTGCTTCACAGCCTGCAGAATATCCTGCTGCTGGGGATCGTCCTCCGCTTTCTCCGTGTACAGAAGGAAATGTTTCACAGTTTCGGAGAGCAGCACTTCGGGATCCGCATCCACCCGATGGAGACGCAACATCCTCTCGCAGGCGATGGCGTAGTTTTTGTGCCAGTTCACCGGGTGATTTGGATGAGAGTTGACAATTTCTTTGTATGACTGTTAAAGGGACAAAAAAAAAAAGGGGGGGGGGGGAGAGGACACAAATTAATTGAACAAAGGGGACCAACAGCTCTTAACAGCGCTTCAAAACTGCCTGTAAAGGAACAGATGCTATTTAGATGTCTGAGTCCAGATTCGGAGCATTTCTGTAACTCACTCGGTGTTTGCCATGCGATGCGCAATAGCGTAAATCAGAAATCCAAGGGGGTCTGAAATCTTTCCCTTCCTACAGCAGCTGTTTGTTTAGAAACGTTACAGATGATCGTGGTAACCCCACCGCGTGCTACGCGCTTCCCCAAGAGAGGTGTTACACCAGGCTGGGGGAATAAAAAAAAAAAAAAAAAAAAAAAAAGATATTTAACTGCTGCGTCTGAAAAGACATTTACTCAGTATTTCAGGAGATCAGGATGTCTTCTACAGGACTTAAGCGGTCTGTTGACTTGAGTGGGAATATTCATAAGCTCAACAGCAGGCACGCACCCGAGAACTTTGCAGAACAGCAAAAATCACAGCAAAAATGGGCAGGAGTTGAAAGGCAACTACTGGTTGACTCTTTGCTGGGGTACGAAACACTCCTCCTCTCTGCTGACACACACTGAGCGCTTTGTGCATCGGTTGGCATCTCGGGCAGTCCGGCATTTCCATACCTACACCAGCTCACGGGTGTTATTCTTTGGTGTGAAATGCAGCAGAATTAATTTGCAGCAAGAAGACTGTCAGATTTCACACTTGCTGGCTCAGATGCATGACGGTGTAACGACAGAGGGGACAAGTGCATAGAGGGGACTTCAGGACAAGCAATCCCTTGGCATGGGTTTGGAGCCCAGCACAGACAACGTAAGTATAGCAAAAGCAGGGTGTCAGCTGGTCAGCTTTTGGCATCCTCCATGACCGAGGGGGCAAGTAGGAATGGATAAAATCCCTGAACAAATCTCTTTGAATCGGCTGTGCTCCCAGTTTAGATGAGCAAGGGAGAATGCAGACTACAGGACCTATAGGGAAACACCGTATTTCTAGAATAGAATAGAATAGAATAGAATCACTTTGGTTGGAAAAGACCTTTGAGATCATCGAGTCCAACCTTTAACCTAACCCTGCCATCCCACCACTAAACCCTGTCCCTAAGCACCTCATCTATCCTTCTTTTAAATACCTCCAGGGATGAGGACTCGACCTCCCTGGGCAGCCCATTCCAGAGCCTGACAACCCTTTTGGTGAAGAAGTTTTTCCTAATCTCTAGCCTAAACCTGCCCTGGCGCAGCTTCAAACCATTCCCCCTCGTCCTATCATCTGTTACCA
>NW_009260191.1:616187-620802 GCF_000687185.1 Egretta garzetta
ACTCCTGCTGGCCACACTATTTCTGATACAGGCCAGGATGCCATTGGCCTTCTTGGCCACCTGGGCACACTGCGGGCTCATATTTTATCGAGTCCAAAAAAAAAAAAAAAAAAAAAAAAAAAGGATGGAGACTGCAGGGAGCATTCAAAACCAAAATACATGACTTACAGTGTATGCAAATGTGTAAAGCTGTGATTTCATTTCTGCAGTCACACTGGCCGTTTCTGCAAGGTCAAATATAAAGAAAGCCGTTTTCATCCTAGAAAAACAAGAAGAACTTGCATATAACAACTGCTTAACGTAACCAGCTCACATTGCATGGTTATACACATCTTCAACGTGCCCACGTATGGGACAGTACACCAGCATCTCCATTTAAGTCATCAGTAGTAACAGATTTCTCTCCATGATGTATTTTCTCACCCTATGTCCCAACTACCCTCTGCTCCTTTGAGATACTTTGAGCAGAACCTTTTGGTGAACAAAACTACCACTTTCCTGAAGGATTTGCCGGCGGTCATGCATGCTTCCCCTCATTCTGCCAACCTTTTCCTTCTAAAGCTGGCACATTTAGAACCAATAAGGCCATGCGCCATCAAGCTGCCTGCTTTGGTGTGCATTTCCACGCCAGTGAGTTGGCATTGCCCACCGGCTGTTGGAAGGGAGCAAAGGAACATCACCTGGCTTGCCACATCTCCTCGTTGGCGACCGCTTCCCAGGAAGAGGGCTTGAAACTAAATGGGAATGAGAATAAAATTCAGCCATCAGATCCATGCCACTGCATTTCACCCACCATGCAATGAACCCTTCTAACCCAGGCAGCTACAGACCTCCCAGGCAGAAGAAAACCCATCACGAAGCCCACGGCTCTGACAGCAGGGAATTCAGCTGATCCTCAGCCATTCATAAAACCGTATTCCTCTCTCTCCATAAAAGGAGCCTCTGGTATATCAGGTGTTTCACAGCATCCTAGCTATCCTCAAAGTGAGAGGTGCTTTTTACCATCCATCACAGTTCAGTCTATGACACTTAAAGCTTTGGATATCCCAAAGTCCTCAATGTTTTTTTGCTCCTGATCAAGTTTTAAGATCGGAATTGGACCTGATATTTGACTAGAAACATCCTCTCTATTTTTAACACTAATAAAAGTACCACTTGCCAATTTATTATATGTTCCAGAAGACAAAACATTATGATTACAGCTCATGTTTAATTTCTCTGACACTGCAATGGATGCGGTGGTGTCGCCAACAGAAGGATGATGAGCTGGAAGGAGCAGTCGTGCCCCTGCCTCATACCTGCCATAGTCTTCAGTCCAGTTATAGAGATTTCTTGTAAGATTAATCCACTCTCCTGGGTCAAAGACAACGTCAGAAGGAACCAGCTTTTCACATGTACCCCACGGCCAGAGCGAATAGCTCCTTCTCCAGGTTGAGTCCCCTTCATGAAGACCTATGCAGACAAACACTTCCTTACTGCCAAAAAAAAAAAAAAAAACAAACAAAAAACAAACCAGAGAGAGCAATCGTGAAGCCATGCCAGAGACCGTGGGCCACCCCGCGTGCTTGGAGCAAACCACGTGCCCCACGCCAGGGGACAGCTCTTAAGCAGCACAACATTTTCTGCAGCATGGATATCTGTCCAGACAGTTTCCCATCGGAAAGGGCACGTTTCTGGGTCGCTCTGCAGAACAGCTCTCCCGCTGCAAGTGCACCCCCCATCTGGCACTGCCCACCTTGTGCAGCTGGCACAGGGGACACATCCTGTCCCCTGCGTTGGGCTTCAGAGGCGTGCCAGAAGGCGCAGGAGAAGCCCGTTCCTCCCCAATGGCACCTGGCAATGCTCTTCTGCCGACCCACGCTCGCGAGGCTCACCCCGGCTAGTCTAAATGCAGATGCTATTCTTATTCATGTGAGTATCTAATCCTTTCTCCACTCTTACTAAGCTATTTTTATATGATGATTATTCCCGGAATACATTCATTCTATGCTAATCAGTTGGCCACAATGTTCACAAAGGAGAAGCAGCAGCAATTTGCTCTCCAACCATCGTCATTTTGAGTACAGGGGAATGTTCCTTTTTTTTTGGTGATGAATTGTATCAACAACAACAACAAAAATAATCAGTAAATACTCCCTGCCAATCACCTTCTTTTTTTTTTTCTTCCTAAAAACCAAACCAACCTCAAAACAACAAGAAACATTATATCCGGATGGAGTTACTTCTGCATAGATATTTGCTTTAATTGCAAAAATAATCTCACCACCGGGGAGGAAGTCAGTGGAGAAAATCGGTCTTTTGGATGCAGTACCAAGCTGTTCCATAAACAATTTCAAGAAAAAAAGGTTGAAGATTTTAGGAAAGCTGTTACATATGAAAGCAATGCTTACTGTTTATTTACTTTGAGGAAACGATGCAGATTAAAAGCAAGTGTCCCATCGGGTAATACTCCTTCCACAGGATTCCACCGGTTCCCAGGAAAATAAACGCCAGGTAAATGCTTTGCCAGCTTTGGTAAGTACCATCCGTAAGTCATCATCTATCATCAAAAATATAAGCAAAATTTAAACAAGAAACAAAGTTTTCATCCATTTTACACCCAGAAGAAAATGATTTCTGCAGGAGCAATGACGCTATTTGCTCGGTAAGGTCACCTCCCATTTCAGCAATTGCCTGGGACCACACCATCAGACCAGGTCACCAGTGGTTTCTGACCAGAGGCACGGGGTCCTCCCTGTTGAGGGGGCAAAGGAAACACAAAATAACTGCTGCTGGTAAGAGACACAGCAAGGCTGTGCGTTGGTTAAACACGAGGCGTTGGGTTTTGGGTTTCTCAACAAGCCACAAACCCTTGCTGCAAAGCCAAGTGCAAGGACTGATGTGGCAGCAGAACTGTAGGTGACTCCTTCTGTGTGGGGTTTTTTCCTTCTCCCATTTCTCATGAAAAAGGGAAGGAGTGTAACCACCACCCAGGGACACACAGCACCTCCATTTTAATGTAAAAAACTAGAGGCAGAAGTCTGCAAAACCACCTTTGGGGGACCAAGATAACACGGGGGATGCAGGGAATGAGCCTCAGCATGGTAGAAACCTTGGGAGAAACCCAGAAGCCTTCTGCTGCCCCGACATCCGTATTTCAGGGCAACCACAGAAAAAGCAGGGACAAAGCTTCCTCGTCAAGGCAAACGTCAGCCCTGTGCCACATCTGGATATCTGCCATGATGAAGGGCTTGGGCTTCCCCTTCTCTCTACCCGCTATTGCCTCCCTGGTGGCTTTTTGGGCTTGAATGGGCCTTGCACACCATGTTCCATCCCAGAGCTACCCACAACCCTTTAAAAAGAAAACAAAATTTTATTTCTGCATCATGAGTTTTAGTCGAACAAAGAGACCCCCTCAAGGAGAGAAAGAAACAACTGAACTTTTGCTTCCTATTTTTAAGCCTGCCTATTGCCTCTTTTAATATTACTTTCTGAACCTACCTCCTGGTCCACCAAGGTGATATCTGGCCTCATCCCTTCGCAATAATGAACATAACGAAGAGCATTCCCAGGTAAGTCTCCTCTTAGCAAGACCACAGCACCCGTTGGCATAGAGGACAGCAGATTCCTTGCGAACTTATCAATAACATAGTTGTTGCTCTGATCACAAGCACTTAAAAGAGAACAGATAAAAACCAGCATCTTAAAAACAGGTATTTGCATGGCTTTGCATATCTTCAGAACTATTTTATGCAATAGGCATCGATAGGTGAAATCCTTCACCCTGGTCAGATCTTGTTGAAAAGCATCATCTCCATTTACAGAGAAACCAAGATACAGAAATGAAGCATTTAGACTACAGTCCCCCAGAAACCAGCACCAGAGACACAAGCCACTACAGTATTACCAAAATCTACAACTCATTGCATGCCTTCACCTTAATTCTGATGTTTTCTTGGGCTAAACCTAAAGACTTACTAGGTGGAGCTGGAAGTGCCAGTACAACAACGGTTCTGTAAAGATCTGAAATCCTTCCCATCCTTTTAATGCTTGTAAGTAAGCACTAAAAAGCCAAGTTTTTGTGGCACCAGGCAGAAGGAGATTTACATTACCTGAGATTAGATCCTTTCTGTAACACAATCGTGTGTGGCACACACTCCAGGTAGGGAGTCAAGAAGAGGACACTCCAGGTAAGGACTCAAGAAGAGGACACTCCATGCCATGGCTCAGGACATGAGCCAGGACTGGCTCACCTACGGACCAGCCTTTGGGAAAAGAGGTGTGCAAAGGAAGGGTCCTCAACTATGAAGTTCTGTGTGTTCTACACTTCATCAGTTGGTCAATCTCTACCTGAGCATCCCTACTACCACACCGATTCCTGCCCAAGCTACTGCAGTCTTTGGTGTGGTTATGGGATACGGAAAGCCTTACACTATAGACGTAACTCTTCAAAAAGGAAAAAAAAAGTAAGAAAAACCCCAGGGCACAAAGTTTCCTGAAGCAAAGCAAGAGAAGGAGGTGACTGTTCAGGTCAAATGAATTCTGCAAACCTTCTTAGGAAACAAAACACAGATTTATGAGTTTATTTCATTACAAGTTTATGTATCTACACAGTTTTCTTCCTTCAACCTACACG
>NW_009260191.1:620814-646261 GCF_000687185.1 Egretta garzetta
AACCTCCACGACCCCCCCAACTGGAGCCTGGAGTTGGGGCTTGGTGATTTTTAGGGAGATCAAACAAGGGAGTCCCACAGGCTGCTGCCAGGCAAGCTTAGGTGGGATGTGAAAAGTGCCCTTCCTACTTCAAGACAAGGACAGAAACCCCAGCAGCAGGGCGGGGGCAGGGGGGTGTGGGGGTTACAGGAGCACCCCAACCGCACAGCACCCCGCAGCCCTGAAAGGCTGCAGCGAGACACGCGCCCGAGGGATCTGTTACCTGTAATTTGTCCACACCTCCACCTAGGAAACAAAACCCCAGGGACCCTGCTTCTGTTTCCCCGGCTATAAGGAAACAGAATACACGGCTGTATTTTTGCACCTTACGCCGCTCCAAGACAACCACCTGCTCCTGATCAGGTTGGTTTTAAGGCTTCTTCCAAAAGTGAACACCCCAGAGCAATTTTTGCAGTGCTACTTACCACGCCCAGAAACAGAGGCTTTGTAATATCCAGATTTGCTCTCCAAGCGAAGAAAAGGGAATAAAGACAGAACATTCCAGCAAAGAGCCAGATCACGGGTGATTTCTGCTGCTTCATCCTATAAAAAAAATACAGTGTAGCACTGTCGTGGCGTGATGAAACAGGGGACAAAACTTGTATGTGCTTGAAAACCACCATATCTCTGCATACCTAAGCGCATTTAATACAAGGAGCTGATGAGCCTTTCTTTACCTTTGCAATTCATGATCCTTCTTTTTTTAAAGCACAAACCCATCAGGATTGCAAGATTTTTAAGCTTGCCACTTCCAAAGCCAGAGGGTTACCAGGAGCAGGGATATTTTGCCCTTACTTAATAAATGACCACAGCCAACCGCTGAGATTTTTGCACCAGCAAGCAGAAGGCACAGCAAGCTGCCCGTGCAGCCAGGGAGAAAATGCACGTCGGAGCAAATGTTCTCCTCCAACTTACGGCAGTGCTGTGCTCACACAGGCCACGAGTGCCAGGGCCAGGACGGGAAGGGAGAGCTCCGACTTCATCTGCGCCAGCTGAAAACTGCAGAGAAATTAGTGCATGGATGTGTCACCCCCAAACTGCACTCAATTAAAGCGTCGAGAGAGAAGCAGGGAATAAGCACAACAATAACATATTGCCGTTCTGCTCTGCTTAAGTCTACCAGAAATGGGAACAAGCTCGGTTTACATGGTGGGATTTTGAATGAAAAATCACTGGGGAGGGGGATCCGGCATTTTTCCTTCAATGGGGAAGACAGACAGACATGCGTGCTGTCCCTGCGCCAGACACACACGGCCCCAGCTCTGGACCAAGCTGAGGAAAGGCAGGACAGGAGCCACTTTGGCCAAAACGACACCAGCAGCAACAGGTTTCTCTCCACTAAAAGCACAGTCAAGATTTTACTTACACCAGCATCTCTCTCATACTGGATCCTGTCTCGGACTTGGCCTAGATTAAAGAGAAAGAAAACCCATGAGAAACCCACAGGCTGACTGCCGTATCACTGGGGCAAGGAAAGGTCTTCTTGTTTTCTCTTTGCAGACCCCCAAGCACGCAGGGCTCACCAAAGCCCCTTCAGGTGGTACCCCAAGGTGGTCACAGGGAACAGGAATTGCTTAAACCACAAAAAGGCAGCAAACTCTACTCAAACCTCAATTGCAAGATTTTCTCCCATGTTGTTGTTTTAAGTTATGCCACTGTGCAGGGTTTACCCCCTGGATAAGCATTTCTTCAAGGTGCTACCAACCCATTATCCCATGACTTGAGCACATCGTATGGTTTAGCTATGATCTCTGCTATATCATAGAATCATTTAGGTTGGAAAAGACCTTTAAGATCATCGAGTCCAACTGTTTACCTAGCACTGCCAAGTCCACCACTAAACCATGTCCCCAAGCACCACACCTATGCATCTTTTAAATACCTCCAGGGATGGGGACTCGACCACTGCCCTTGGCAGCACGTTCCAATGCTTGACAACCCTTTTGGTAAAGAAATTTTTCCTAATATCCAATCTAAACCTGCCCTGGCCCAATTTGAGGCCGCATCCTCTTGTCCTATATCTGCACAGTGCAATTATTTTCTGGGACATCTCCCCACAGCCTGAGACAAGCACATGGCCCTTAATTCCTGCTTGCTTACCAGAATCACCCCTGTCCCCTCTGTCCTGACAGAGGCAGAGCTGTATGAGATTTATATGAGATATATGAGGATTTTTATTGCAGAGACTTGCAATTCATGGCGCAAGTCTGGGAAAGAAGACCTTCCTAGGTGCTTGTGGTAAAGGGGTGGCTACCAGATAAAAGAGAAGGTAAACGGATCCAGGAAGTCTGGATGGAATATTTAATCTCAATAAAAATGGAGTAGTTAATTGCATTTGAGATTTAATTAAATAATAGAAGTGGTAGAGGATGGAGGGTGAGCCCACAGCTCCTGAAGCACCACTGCTACCTCTCTGTTTCTTGCACAGCCCCACGTTGCTGGCAGCTGACGGCTTCTGGCCCCAGACACATCCCTCGCAGGCGATGACATTTCTGATCCTTGGCTTATAGGCGAGACCCTCTCCTGAGACTTTTCTCTGGGTTTTTTTGACCTTGCCTGTCCTTAAGACGGAGGTGTGGGATGCGAGGGCTGTCTGTCCATCCAGGCAGGGCTCTGGCATTAGCCCAGCTGGCATCGGGACCAAACGCTTGGATTTTGCTGCATTTATTGCTCCCGCTTCAGACAAGTTCATCCTAAATGTGATTTGCGGTGCAGGATTACACGCAGTCCATCCCTAAGCCTCCTGAACATCAACTTGAATTCATCACATTTGATGGAGGAAGGAGTTAAGGGATTTGCATGCCTTGGTATTGCTCTGCCCAATGGAGGCTCATTCTCAGGAGATGGCTGGGAACAGGACAACAGGGGAAATCTCAGAAGTCCTTCAGAGGGTGGATCTTATCTCTATAGGAGTTTTGGAAAGATTAAATGGCAGCAGCAGGAATTATCAAGTCTTTTTCTTACGTCCTACAGGAGAAGGCTGTAATGCAATGGGCGACGCTGCTTGCTGCGTCATGCCAGCTGCAAGCAGCTGCTGCACGCACGGGGCTTGATTTCTGAGGACATGGGGCTTCAGGACCCCAAGGAGTGACACAATATGTAAACCATCCCTTTTTTCCTTTTTATTCCCCCGGTGGTGAGATTTCCCAGCCCTCTGCCCTGAAATCTCTGAAGCAGGAAGGCCAGAAGCTGGGCACTTTGCTTTCCTTGGGTGGCCAGAGCCAAACATCTAAGTCAGGGCTGGAGAAGACAGATGCACACCCTACGCCGTACCTCCCTCCCTTGGCAAGAGCACAGCCCAGTCAATAACCCAGATCAGAGGATTCTGAGACACCGCCCCCAAGCCCACCATTCACTTAAATTCATTTCAATTCGGTATTAGTAAGAAATAAGTTTGATGAATCTCTTTTAAAGCTAAAGCAATGAAAACTCCTTGTGACCTCTTTAAATAGCTGAGTTTAAAATAAAAAGACAATTATTTGTCTTAAAACAAGAAAAACGCAAAACTGATGTCTCCATCTCCCTCTAGCACAGTTTGCTCTTTGGGCTCCTGCAAATATGAGACACCAGTACAGCTCCCAGTAAGTAACATGGCTCACCCCGTAAAGGCAAAGAGAATTATTTCTTTGCTTTCCCAGCCACACGATCCATTTCCAGCAAACCTGACAGATCAGATGGTCAAAATCAGAAAAAAAAATTTAAAAAAGAAAACATTTTTGATTTCTTCCCCACCAAGCCATTAATCATCACAAATAGAAAGGTTCTGCTATTGCGTAAGTTAAAAGAAAGTCATTTAGAAAATGACCCTGATTTACCAGATTGAATGTCCCATATTCTTCCCTGAGAAAGTGGGTCAAAAATCCTTGAAAAGTCGTCTGGTCTCCCCATGTCCAACGGGCTCGACTGAGGTAGGACGAAGCCGGCAGATAGAGATAAGGCAGCAAACCAGCCAAGAAGCATAAACCCAACTTCAGCAAATGGCCTAGGGACAATTCCTGCACCAAAATATGTCATATTGCATAACAATGTTTATTTTAGTTTAATCACGCTGGAACTTCAAGAACAGATAAAGAAAAAACATCAAATATATTTACACAGAGCTGATCTCTCAATTTATAGTAAGTCCCTACAAAATGCTATGTTAAACCTTACGATTTTGTGGATTACTAGGAAACTGCATCAAACTGATCTCCTTTGCATGGCAGGGTGAAATTTAAGTGAAGCAAATAATATTAGCTAGGACTCATGAGTATCATACTCATTGCATCTTTCACATTTAAATCATGGCATGACATGCATAGATGGCTGAAGCACTGCAAGGCTGAGATAACCCACTTTGCAGCGATTAAGAGTTGGCTGGTATTCCATCTGGCAAAAAAAAAAAATAAAAAAAATGCCGCTCTAGTACAACTACACACATCACCACCATCATCAGGAGTCAGTTTTGCCATTTACTTTATCGCGATTACACTGGCTAAATTGGATAGGCCAACTTTTGGGGTGGGATTTTCAAGACTGCCTAAGGGGTCAGGAAGACAAGACTTTCAAAGGGACTTCTGTGCCTAACTCCTTTAAGTGCTTTGGAAAATCCCACCCTAGAATATTGCACGCTTGCTTTATTGTTAGCCACTGGCCTGTCAATCAAAGCACTTCTTCAGCAGTTGGGGTTATGGGGAAGAGGCACCATTCAGAGCGATGATCTACAGAGCAGAAAAAGTAGCTTGGTAATGGTGGTGACCAGAGTTCCTTCAGAAGAAAGCTGGCTTCTTTTTTTTTTTTTTTTTTTTTTTTACTTAAAAAAGGCACTGTTTTCCATCAGATCTTCTTCTTCTTAGGTGGTTTTCTGCAGCAGGCACTACTGTGCTTTCTAAAGCATCTCCCAGGAATATTACATTGGCATAGGATTGTCCTTGCTGGAAATCACAAAAGTCTCTCTGGACCTCCCCGGTTAAAAAAAACCCCAAAAGGTCTGTTTAAAGAACACAAATATATTGCAGAAGCGAGTCTTAGTTGTGTTAAAGGAACTACATCGTCAGAAAGGGGTTTGCTGGAGACGCTGAACAGATTTTGGATCAAGCTTGTCTGAGTTGCATCTTCTCTCTTGCAGCTCGCAGGCTCCTCCAGGCTTAGTTACACCCTGTGCCTTTGCTCGGAATCACACCTGATTTATCAGGTCGAGGGTGGAAAAATACAGGCAAGACTGGCCCAGCAGAGACCTGCCCAACTGCTGCCTTCGCAGGGGCAAAGAGAAGGGGCAGAGTAGGTGGAGGCTTCTCAAGGCCCCCTGCAAAGTGTCCAGAGCATCTGTGTAGTTGAGATATGCAGCCGTTTTCAGGGCAAAGCAGAGTTCCTACAACATGTCTGCATCCACCCTGATACATCAATTCACAGGTCACCTTCAGAGGACAAGAGCATTGCAGGGCCCCTGAACGTCACCCGGGAGCCTCACCCAGATAGATGTGTGTCACCTTCCTAAGCCAGGCATGCAAAAAGATGTTTTCACCTTACACAATGACCGAATTTAATAAAAAGGTGTAAAAGGATGGACCTCTTCACAATGGGATCTCTGATAGGAGATGGAAGGGACATTCTTGACCGGATCAGAGGCTGTTTCACTGAAGATCAGCCTTCCTCTAGTCTTCTCCAGCTGGCACAAGCCAGGCACTCTTCACCTGAGAGCTGATCTCTTCTAGTGGCTCCATCAGAGCTGGAGGCCACCGAGCCTGGCACATCCCAGGGAGATGCTGAAGAGTTTTCCCCCCAGAGACAAGCCTCTGCAGCCTTCTTGCCGTGTTGCTCATTCCGGCTGCGCCTTCAACTACCAACAGTAGTCACAAGATGCTCTGCAACGAGCAGACATGGCTTTTGTTTGTTACCACCAGGGAATCAACATCCAGAAACTCATCTCCAGATGAGTTGATGGCATGAGAAAGCCAGTGCCATCAGCCAGAAGAAGCAGCACCCAGACTGCACATGCCTGTGACTTCCCTCCAGGAGATATTTATCTGCTTTCCTGTTTGGTAGGTTGAACTTGCTCTTGTTTCCTACATGCTGAGCAGTTTTAAGCTCCAAGCATCAGTCTCATGGCTGCATACTTGCAAGCAGCTGGGGCAGAGCAGTCCTGTGCCAGGAGACACGGGCAGGTTGCAGATTGCTGGTGGGAGCAAAGCCCCTAAATCCTGATCGGCTGCCTGGGTGTCAGACTGACGGACTGTAACTTCAGAGGGTTACAACTGACTTGTTTAGGCGGACCACTGGCTGTCCCTGTTTGTACATCACCATGGAAGTGGCAAAAGTGCTTGGAAAGAAGAATTGCTCAGTGCCGTACAAAACCAGAGGTATGGGTCAGCAAAATACTTACCGTCTTTCTGAAAAGCCGGGAGAGAACCCAAGGCACAATGCAAGCGATATAAAGCACTATTGTGTGCTGATTGCACAAACTGAGCCCGCAGCAAAAGGCACCAAGTTTAGAGATCTGAAAGGGAACGAAACCACATTCACAATTACTCTTTACAGTTTGCAAAACCATCCAGAGACCAAAAGAGCTTCAGCGCAGCCCCCAGCATGCTTACAGGAGAAAGGCAAATACATTGGTGAGCACAGGTCAGCTGTAACACGGGTAACACAGGCTATTTTTGATTATTAACAGGGAGATTTCCTTTGTTGAACAGAAAATGTTATTTAAGAAGCATCCAGCGCAACGGCTGTGTCCCCATGTATACGCAGATCATCTGTAGCACCGTCGTGTTGTAACGATGCGATGGGGCCCAATTCCTGAACCCCTGCTGCACAGGGAAGACTGCTCAGCGGTGAACTCCAAATGATGCAAAGTTTTCAGAAGCCATACCCTAAAACAATGCCACTATGTACAGAGACTTCACTTCATACAACAGGCATGACTTTTTCCTCCTCTTCAGGCAGAGAGGTCTAAAGTCAGGGGTACACAAACTTCCTAAGCAAAGGGAATTAAATGTGATATCCCTCATTAGTCTAAAAGCTCATTTTCAAGCATCTTTGCAAGAGTTTCCTGATAGAACAGGCAACGTATCCAGACCACACAGCACGGTGCAGGGGATTTCTGGTACTCATTGAGGATTACGCACAGGTTCATTATTGGTACCTGGCCCTGCCTGGCCGATGCTAAGGAAAGCCTCTCTCTGCCCCGTGCTGCCACATGCTCTGCTCTGTCCCAATACCATAGAACCATAGAATTTTTTAGGTTGGAAGAGCCCTTTAAGCTCATCAAGCCCAACCGTTCCCCTAACCCTGCCATCCCACCACTAAACCCTGGCCCTAAGCACCTCGTCTGCCCGGCTTTTAAATCCCCCCAGGAGTGGGGACTCGACCCCTTCCCTGGGCAGCCCCTTCCAGTGCTTGACAGCCCTTTTGGGGAAGAAATTTTTCCTAATGTCCGACCTAAGCCTCCCCGGTGCAACTTGAGGCCATTTCCCCTCATCCTATTGCCCACTACCTCATGGGCACCTTGTGCCCACCCACCTCACTACAACCTCCCGTCAGGCAGTTGTAGAGGGCGATAAGGTCTCCTCTCAGCCTCCTTTTCTCCAGGCTGAACAGCTAAACATCAGACCAGTGCTGAGTCCTCTTCGTTCAGTGGGGGAGGACGAAGCTACAAGAGCAAGTCCATATAGGAACCTTGGGACAGTGCCAGGTACACTACTGGCCACTGCTCCTCCTCTGAATTTTCCTCCTCCTCCACCATCACTGGCTGCATGGTCCATGTTACAACCTGAAGCCAAGCCCCAGAGCAGCTCCTTGGTGGGCAAAAAGCCACCAGAGTCCTACAGACGATGTTGGACAGGAGCTGACAACCCATCCTCACCTCCCCAGCCATCCCCAAGGAGGGCAGTGCTTCCATCTATCATCAGAGCATCGCCCCTGGATCAACTGGTAATTTTTAACTGACTGCCCAGCATTCAACATCAAATGTTGCCTTGCTATGGAAACACCTGCTGTAACTTCTGAAAAAAATTTGTGGGCTTCAGAGCTCCCTGCAGGACTCAGGACAATCCCAGGATTTTTTCAAGTGTATGGATGAACTCCAAGCACACCCCTGAAGATGTTCACACGACCGTCTGATTTATGAGAAGTGCTGTGAGCTTGCTGTTGGCAGCCTGGCTTCTTCAAGGTATGGGATACCAGACACCCAAAGAACATTGAAACGAGCTCCTTAACTGCTTCTGAAAATCTCATCTGGAAATCCCATTGGAAATTGGGCGTGTGAAACGTGGAAGCAGGTTGGAAAATGCCCAACTCCATCTTCGTGGAGTTCAGGTTGTGGAGATCTTGGGACAATACTCGTCAGAAAAGAAAAAAAAAATGGTGAAACAAGGTCTCTGTAACCACTGATAAAACATGTTATTTGAGAACTCACGAAGCTGAGTAAACTACCACTGCAGACTCCTAAAATTCTAGCCTAGCCCAACAAAAATCCTTTTATTCACACAATTTACAGGAGTCACAGCAGGCAAGTCTGCTAGAGGAGAAGAGATCAGAGATTCAGGCAAATAGAAGTAGAAAGAACAAGACTGCTGAGTAAAAATGTCACTTGGCTGCCCAGCCTGTTGATAAAGTAGATAATATAGTATGAAATTTAAAGTCTCTGTATTTCACAATGCCATTATTTTAGGGTCACATCTAATTTCAAAAGAAGAACTGATTGGAAATTTGGTCGCTTCTGTTTTTCAGTTGAAAGCCGGGTTTCTGACTAGATGGAGCTTTCTGTACAACATATCTATGTACTGCAAGGAAAAAATATCAGTTCTGAAAACAAAAACTTGAACACCCACAGCCTTGCCTGAGTCTTTGGTGCAGGAACTCAAACTCTGCACTGAAACATTTAAATGAGAATGATTCTGCTTCTCCTGTTTCCACCCTGCATGTATTAAACAAACCAACCCCAAACCCATCCAACAGGTCCCAATTCAACCCTTTAGCCAAGCAGATTTTTCAATGTTTGGCACTTTTGAACATCCAGGTAGGGCAGGGATCGATCCCACCCAGCACAGGTGCTGAACCCGGTCCCAAAATTTGGCCTTCTTCATTTAAACAAAACTAAATCAACCCTAAATGAACAGGAAATCAAACAGACGTGTGATAACTAATTGAAAGAAAATAAAGAACTATTCACTTTGCTTGAGATGTTTTACCTTTGATCTCTCTTTTGCAGTGGATGCCTCCTCAAAATGCACGGTGAGAGCCATCAGCAGCCCCACAAACAGATTGTTTAAGCTAAAAACCTCCGCCGTGATGGACCACTGCCATGTTAGACGAGAAAATGAAAACACCCCCGCAGCAAGGATTCCTCCAGCATATGAGCCAGAAAGCCTGCAAACACAGATAACATGAAATCTTCTTTTCCAACAAAAAAGCCTACTTTATTGTCCTTCTTTTTTTAATTTTTTTTTTTAAACATCCTGTAGCAGCAGAAATGATGACTGCCACCCAGCACCCTGCCAAAACATTATATGGTTAATATCTTCCTAATAATTTCTCTGCACTGAATCGCAATTAGGAAGAGCAGGCGTTAGCCAGCCCGTCTATTTGCAAGCCACCCAACACCAAAGAGTCGGCTCCTTCTCGCAAGCGCCATGAAAACTTTCAGTATTGAATTTGGTTCAGAAAGCTCAATGAGCGATGGCCCAGCAGGTCATGGTATGCCGAGCCAGGGAGTCACGCCTCTAATGGGATACTCTCCGCTGGAGGAGATGCCAGCAAGGGTGCAGCCGTAAATTCATCAAGGCAATGAATAAAGAGTGGATTAGAGCTATTCATGATGGACAGCATTAGCAGAGCTTTCCTGGGGGGCTGCGTTTAGGGGTCTCAGGGGTGGGTGAGGATTGCGGGGCCTGTGGTCCTGGTACGGAGAGGCACCCGCCGGGGTCAGGAGCGGGGAAAATGGGTGTCAGCTCCAGCAAGGGGGAGAGAGCGGAGGAAGTGGGTGAAGCACCCGCCACTGGGATGGCTGTGGGCCCGAGCGCCGGGCACCTCTGTGACTCCCAGATGGGATTACGGCACACGGTCCCCACGGAGCTGCCTGCCCAACTCAGCTGGATGCTGCAGCTGGCGCAGGGCACCCGCGAGGTGGGGTTTAGCCCAGGAAACCTATTATGCCCATTCTGCAATAGCAGCTCTTCCCACCCGGTTGCATCAGGGGCAGCTCCGGCTCTGCCTGTTTGGAAGGTCTCATCTTCAGGAAGTCACCCTGAAAAGACGCCATGTAGGTCACCTCAGGTTTAAAGCAAAATTATTACAAGAACGCCAACTTCTCTATCAAACTACCTGTGTAATCCGCTCCTAAATACCGGCCATATCCTCTAGCACAGCCAAAGCCCCCACGTGGTTTGTTCTGCTCATCAGGGATTGGACAGTGGACATCCACGTAGGACTTGCTTATGGGGTTCCTCATGTAACTTTGAGATAAATGGAGACCAAGTAACCAGAACCTACAGCCTCTATGAACAGAGATGATCGACCTGTTGGCACAGCACTCCCTAGCAAGGGCTCCTCTCCTTAGTTATGCTTTCTTTCCACCTTCCCAAAATGACCTCAGTACACTGGAAAGCCAAGCTATTTCTGTAGATGTCAAAGAAGGACATGGGTGGTGAGAATGGGAATTTTAATCCATTAAAAATGAGAAGCAGGGCTCATAGGGAGGAGAGGACTGGGATGAGGGCTTAGGAAGACCAGCTCCTGCCTCCTCCTGCCACCAACACTGGACATCCTGGCTGGGCTGGGACAAGCTACTCTGCTGCTGTTGCCCCAAGTATCTGCAAAATAGGATGAAGGATTTTTATCTCCTTTGTAAAGCATTTTCAGATCTGAAGCTGCAGGAGGCAGCTGGAGGGTGAGAAGCAAGGCAGTTTGGTTAGAATCATAGAATCAATCATAGAATCGTTTGGGTTGGAAAAGCCCTTTAAGATCATCAAATCCAACTGTTCCCCTAACCCTGCCATCCCACCACTAAACCCTGTCCCTAAGCACCTCGGCTGCCTGACTTTTAAATACCCCCAGGGATGGGGACTCGACCCCTTCCCTGGGCAGCCTCTTCCAATGCTTGACCACTCTTTCAGGGAAGAAATTTTTCCTAATGTCCAATCTAAAATTGTTAATACTTGTGGGAAAGCCAGGCTGCTAAGCCTACTGTGTAAAAGCATGTTGCGTACATGGAGCACTGAGCTCCTACAAGTATACTAGATGCTAAAAAACCAAATGGACATGTGTTGTGTTCTTGAAGAACATCAAGACAGCAGCTTTGAGAAATGCAAGCTGGAGACCATGAGTTTCTTCCAGATTCTGTTACCAGCAAGGAAAATTATGGATTTACGAGTTTGCAGATTTAGAAGGAAACACTCTTAGAAGTGGAAGCGACCAGAGCAGGTATCTCCAGATAAGGATGAAGACCTCCTGGCAGAAAAAACCCCAACACATCTAGTAGGTCTACCCAACACAACAGTTCATGATACAAAGTCGCACCAGCAGGACAAGCAGAAATTAATCCTGTGCAACTATGTCAGCATGATGTGGGGGCCAAATTAAATCAACCCTCCTTGAGGCTGGGCTAACATGGTTATACTGCTCATTTTGATCAACATGAGGATCTCCACGCACCACTGCGCTCCGCCATCCAGCAGCCTCTTAGGCTTCTCCAGCATGGAGTGACACTGTGCTGTGTCACTCTTGCCTTGGCACCAAGACAGCCCCCAAATCCACACAGTTGTTTGGTTTTTTTTCTGAAAACACCTTTTAGTTGCTTAACACTGTCTCTCCTTTTGACAGCACATCAGGGCTCCAGAGCAGAGAGCAGCAGAGATTTATCCTCACTTGACTTCTACTCATGCTTCTGTCTTCAAACACAATATTTTTCAAATACAGTTGAGGTGCTACAAAAAACATGGCAAAGACCCATCACAGCTGGATCCTCAGCTGGCCTCATGTAAAAGCAACATCTAAGAGGGCTTTATCCGATTGCTTCTGTGGAGCAGGGAGGGTAGCCTCCCCCTCACCCAGAGCCAGCATGTTTCCCCCAGTCTTTGGAACCAGTAAGAGAAAGAACAGATGACTGGAACAAGAAGATCAATAGGTTACCAACAACAAAGCCATGGCAATGGTAATAACCATCCGGAGTTCATCTGTCAACACAGTGTAGGTGTAAAGCTACCTTGCAGCAACTCCTTCAAGAAGAGAGGCTTTACAAAGAGCAAAAGGTGGGCAACACCCTGCTGTAAGACTCTGTCCAGTGGAGGGGGGATCCTGGGCTTGGGCTAGATAGGGGACTATCTTTTAGAAAAGAATCATAGAATCATAGAATCGTTTAGGTTGGAAAAGACCTTTAAGATCATCAAGTCCAACCATTAACCTAACCCTGCCATCCCACCACTAAACCCTGTCCCTAAGCACCTCAGCTGCCTGGCTTTTAAATACCCCCAGGGATGGGGACTCGACCCCTTCCCTGGGCAGCCTGTTCCAATGCTTGACAACCCTTTCAGTGAAAAGATGTCTCCTAATGTCCAAGAAGGCTGGGTCACCTAGAAGAAAGCGTTCCGAGTAGTAATACCCTGCCATTGGAACAGTCTCAGCAGACAGAAATCAGCTCATGAAAGAAGAAAAGATTTGCAGCCAACGCAACAGTGGGAAAGTCTTCATAACTTCTCCCGGGGTATTACAGCTCTATCACCGCCAGGCCCATTTCGAGAAGGACTGAAGCGCCGAGCTTGCAAAGAAGCTGCCTTCCAGGCTTGTTTATCTTACGTGGAGGAAAAGCCAAGGGGACAGCTTGTATTTTGGATTTTGCAAAATAACCCATTTGGGGCAAGACCTGCTCAAAGCACGTGGAGCACTTTTATCAAAACAAAACAAGTGGGAAGACAGTCCCTTCCTGCTGGTCAACCAACTCTAATGTCACGAGGACGGAACCAGACTCTTCTCAGTGGTGCCCAGCACCAAGACAAGGGGCAATGGGCACAAACTGAAGCAGAAGAGGTTCCAGTTGACTACGCAGAAGAACTTCTTGACTTTGAGGGTGCCCGAGCCCTGGCACAGGCTGCCCAGGGGGGCTGTGGAGTCTCCTTCTCTGGAGATATTCAAAGCCCTGTGCACCCCGCTCTGGGTGAGCCTGCTTTAGCAGGGGGATTGGACTGGGTGATCTCCCAAAGTCCCTTCCAACCCCTGCCATTCTGGGATTCTGAACATGGTCAGAAATTCCCATCATCTAAAAACGCACTCAGAAGGGGCAGAAGCAGCCGGCAAAGGAAAGGTCACACAGTCCTTTGTGAGAAATATTTTCCCATGGCATCCCAAAACATAAAAGAAAAAGACTAAAAAAAAAAAAAAAATTATTATTTTGTTTTCCTTTTCAGGCACCAAAGTGAAAGAATGTGTGGCTGGGCCTCAGCTCCAAGGACACGGGCAGCAGAAACTTGCTTTAATCGGGAATATTTTAGCCGCAGGTTGTTATTAAGAGTTTGCAGGAATAATTGGGAAAACTGAAAGTAGACATTTAAATCTGGTTTTGCAATTACAGCTTTTAGCTTCTCATTTGTTGGCAATCACTAAAACACATCAGTTTGGGATTTGAAATTTAGCCTCTCCTCTATGTTCAGTAAAACTTCTTGTTAGCCAAGAGCACAGGTTACACCTATTTGCATTTAAAAAAGAGCTCGATCAGCTTTTTTTACTTTTTATTTAGAAATGGCAGACATATTATATTTAATAATTTGCAAAAACTTTAATTAAATGATTGGTATAAAGCTATGTATGGATGGGAATTGGAATTTAATTAAAATGTTTTCAGTACATGCAAACTTCAATGCACTGGATTCATAAAGAAGAACAGTTTAAGATAATGGGAACATTTTATATTTGAAGCTGACTTATTAAACACTGGAAACACCTATCTGTACCTTGTGAAATAAGCTGATTATTTCTGCCTTCTGTTCCCTCCAAAACTTTAAAGGTAGCGGATCTCAGCCTCGTATCTTTTTTTTTTTTTAAACTCAGTGGAATAAGAAAAAAACACTCCTGCTTTTTAAAATCTCCACTAATAAACTAATTAATGGATTTTTTTTTTTTTTTTTTTTTTAAAATTTCAGTCTCTCCCCCCACCTGCAGATGCTGGCCATGATGTCGGCGGTTCCCTGTACACCTGCACAGGCTCTGGGTACATCACCAGCAACCGCTGCCTCTGCAATGCTGCGACTTCGCTTCGCAGTACAAGGATACATCCCTTCAATGTGTTTTTGGTAAAAGACTAGTGCATTAAAGACTTAACATTTCAAATTTAACTTAAGAGGTTTCACTTGCTTGATTTATAAAAAACCCACTCTTTTTTTTTTGATGTAGGCTAAAAGAGAATGGGACTTAGAAGACTGAACAACCCAGCTTTCCCCAGATACATTTTAGGTGAGTACGTGCGTTGGTGCTGAAATTCAAGAACTATTTAGAAATAAAACACAAATAAAAATCCAAACATGAGTTTAGGACCTAAGTAATAATAATTATCCCCCAAAACCCCAATCCCTCTGGGTTTGCCTGCCTCTTAGTCACAACCACTCAATGGACAAAAGGCGGTTTCTCTTGCTCTCAGCGCTGAAGAGCCAGCGCAGGTACTACAGGGAATAGCAAACCAGATTTTATTCTTCCTCAAGGACGTGGAGCTGAATAGCCACTTAAGCCCTGCCCGCAGCCTCCGCTCCCGGCGCCGGAGGAGGAGGTGGGAGAGCGTGGCTTGGCTCACCGATCCCGGTTGAGTCTTCATGGCCACAAGGAAAGAACAGAAACCAAGCAAATGGGCAGGACCACCATAAAAAAAAAAATAACCCAAACCCAAAGCGGGCACCTGGGTTACAACTGACTCCTGTCCGTCGCGCCAATAGGGACGTCAGCATCGTGTGACTCCAGCGTTCCCGCAGACCCACGATGTCTCGGGGTGGGGGCGAGCAGGCAGCATCCCCACCACCCTCCACATGCATTCAGCACCACTTCTGCTCGATACAAGCAGGGACTGCCACCACTTATTTACCATTTCATTTAATTCTTTTATTGCAACACCGCAAGTTGAAGACAGGGTGCTCCAGCCTGGATAAGGAATATTGAGCTAGTCAGGATTTTGGCTAAGGGGAGCTGGTCCTTGCACCCTCTTGCATACGTCCTCCTGGACTGGATGTGTCCAGTAAGGGGACTACCATGGATGCGTCCAGTAAGGACACCACTTCTGCAGGATAATATCAAGTCCCTGCCTGTCCCTTTGGTAAATCCAGGCCTGTAAATGTCACCAGCCCGTGCAAGAGGTGTTTCATGTGCCACCCCTTGGGTGCCTGGAGAGAGGAGCTCCTCTCACCAGGAGGACCAAGCTGTGGTGAGGTGCCTCAGGATGGTGGCAGGGACCTCGGTGGGTCTGGACACCGGGGATGGGAGGAGTCCCTACAAGGGCTCAGCAAGGGAGCGAGGAATGGGACTTCCCAACCTCAAACCTCGCACGCTCCCAGGTAGCCGGCACCACGCCAGAGTGGAGCCTACCTGCAGCAGCCCCTTCCCAAGAAAGTTTGGCAATTAAACTCAACACCTCCAAGCCAAGCTACCCCAGAGCAGTTCAATGAGTAGCACAACTCACAACAGATCGATAAAACGCATATACTACTGCGCTACTTAATAAATAGCGCCCCGGACTCACACCTTTCCGATGGCAAGTTGTAAAAACTGTGCTACCAGCTATTAAAAATGAGAACTTCTCTGCCAGTGCCTTTGCAAGAAGAAAGGGTATATTAGTTAGAGCCATTATTTGATTCACAATCCTTAGAAAATAGGTACGCCTTTATCCTAGGCGCCCGTAATAACTGGTGCCTACTTCCAAAAAAAACCCCCAACCCTCGACTTTAGCTATTTAAATGTTTTATAAGTTTTTTTTTTTTTTTTTTTTGGTAATTGCAGAAACTTTTCCTAATCTGACATTTGTTAAAACCCCTTATTAGAAATTATGCAGCCGTGGAGGGGGAAAAAAAAAAAAAAAAAAAAAGAGAGAAAAAAATAGAATAAAATGTAAAATAAAATAAAAATGAGCTGGCTTCACAATTACCGAGTCAGCCCATGCAGCCCTTCGCTATTGTACGGAGTGGCATAAACCCCCCGGCGGCCTATCAGCTCCCTGGCAGGCAGGGGGCTGCGCTATTCAAAGCGAGAGATACAAGCTGCAGGGCAAAAACCTGGCAGCTCCCATCTGACCCCCCAATCCCCGGCTGGTGACAGCTCCAAGCTCCATGGCAAATTAGCCCTTCTCACATTACAATTGCAGGAGACAGATTCCATTAGCGGTATCTGAAATTGAGTGGAGAGCTGCTCCGTTATCAGACTTGACTCATAAGCGCCGCTATTAATCAGAGCTATGATAGCATTTATATATTTCAAGCTATCTGCCGCCGCTGTGATATTCTGCTACAAAGGGTTGATGGGACTTAGGGAAGGGAACAATGGAGCTTTCTGGGAAAAGCAGAGTAAATCAAGAAAGTCTGTGACTTCCGCACATTCTGAAGGGATTGCGGTTTACATAAATTTTCTCCCAATTGGAGATTGAGCTCTTCCTCATCTTACACATGGGATTTAGTTGTCACTCAATGGTAACAGCTGTGAAAAGGTGAAGCGGCCCACCGCTCAGAATATTGCCTCCGCTTTTAAAGCAATTAACCCATGAACAGGAGGATACCTGGTGATATCAAAGGGATTAAGCCAGGCAGTGCATTATTAACATTTCCTTGAACTAATTCTAACTCTGACTAGCTGTCAGAAAAGACTCTTCAGTCTTAAAAAAAAAAAAAAAAAAAAAAAAAGAGTTTTTTTGCCCTGCTTTCCCCCCCACTTCCCTTCAAAACGAAGCACAGTTACTGCAGCCTAATGTGCCTACTTTAGAGCAAAATGCAAATGAACAGATTTGGAAATGTCTTCAAACAGACTGAACTCGGTACCGGTTTATTATGGGGACAAGGGGAAAAAAATTTTTATATATATATATATATATGATCAATTAGCCAGAGGTCACAGTAGATATTCTTCTAAAAGCAAATTAATACTTGGGTACCTTCCTTTCTTCCCTCCCTCCTAAAACTTCATAACTACTTGTTCCTAAACCCAGCTGCTTTTGAAGTGGCCAAGATCTTCACGCTGTGCTACAACGGTGGTAATCTACAATAATCTGTAATCTGGAAAAATCCAAATACGCCCTGTAAGGAGATCCCTCCTTCCCCAAAGCCCAGTACTTTAATTTCCCATGATGGTTGAGCGGGCAGCGGCATGTCAAGCGAAGCGCTCCTCTCTCATCCCTCCATCTTCCCCAAACCATGCCCCCCCCGAAAAAAGAGTCAAACCTTTTGGGGATGAGTCCTGCTCCAGCAAACCCACACACCCCAGGGACACGGACTATTTCCCCACCTGCCACAGGCAGCAGACAACTTTTCCCAGCACCAATTAGTTTTAAGGGACCGTCAGCCATGAGGTCCCTCCGGGGATGGCCATGAAGGTGACCCATCCTCCCGGTGCTCCAGCATGCCTGGTCCTTCTCCAGAACCTTCCCACGGGAGCTCCAGGACACACAGCACTGGAACAAGAAACCTCAGACCCATCAGGATGGTCAAGCGCCATTTCCAAAACATTTTGATGATTTCAAAGGGATCAAATCATTTTGATGCTTGATGACTTCATTATACAACATGCCTACCGCTCCTTTTTGTTGGCGGTGGGAGAAGAGATGGCTCCAGTTTTCATACAGATCTACAGTGTGTTGCTTGGAAGGTCTTGGGACAGGGAATATTTATATATTAATATATATATAGTCCAAAACTTAACATGACACCCAGAGCAGCAAACCGATGAGATATGAACCACTTAACTTAATGCAACGTCTTCCTCTTTTCAAAAACCCACGTGCAACTCAGCCAGAATAAAGCTGGCAAAAACTTACCAGAAGTACTCAGGCAATAACACCTCCTACTCTGCTCCTGCCCCTGCAATAAATTAGCTTTGTGTATTTAGATACAGCAAAGTAGCCAAGCTATGAAAGGTATACACTGAAAAAAAATAAAATGCACTGGGAGCAGGGGAAAGCATTCTCTCTCCCTTTGCAACAGAAAACGCAAAGGACGCACGATCTTGCAGAAAATGACACTTTGGCAATCATATCATAAGAAGATAATTGGTTTACTTTGTAAACTTGCTATGCTTTGCCTCCCACAGTAAAACAAATAAATAGTTGTTTAAAGAAACAATCCTATAGCCGCACTTGCTGCGTCCTAAAAACATAAAGCAGCTCCCCCCTCTTTCAAAGCAAAGATGAATTATTTGCCTCTGTTACAAGCAGTCTGAGAAAACTCTTTGTAAATGCCATTTTACGACAATTACAAGCAATTTATTAAGACTGTGCAGATGGAGAAAAACCCGTATTTGAGAACTAATTCAAAGGAGCAAAGCGCTCGCTCGGCGATAGTCTGATTACTGACAAAAGGCATCAACGCGGTTCGACATAACTTAGTTTTAAGAAGCACAATCCGGGCTTAAAAAAAAAAAAAAATATAATGAAATGAATAATAGAACATAATGACTAAATAAACAAGAAGTTGGGGTGGCTCCCTATCGACCCCGGCAGTGTCTGCGCGGAGCATCCCGCCCGCCGTCACCTGGCAGAGGAGAAATCTGTTTAAGGAATAAATTCGATCCTAATCCCGCACACGCCATAACATCCCAAAACACCACCCAGCCGCGGAGGCAACCGCGACTCCTTCCTTAAGCAGTGAAAGAAATTGTCCCGACCTGCCGAGGAATAAACCGGGGCAATGCCTCTTAAACAAAAAAAAAAGAGTCAAGGGGGAAAAAAAGGGAGAGATTTACTGTACGGGGATGCTGGGAGGCACAGAAAAAAACCCCGCGAGGGTAAACAGCAACGCTGCCCGGCTGGTGGGGAGAAAAGAAAGGTTTTAGAGGTTAAGTTCAGGTCAGACGACAAATGAAATTGTAACAACCCAACTGACATTGTATAATGTCTTCTTCCACTCGATCAATAGGGCAGCGTCGGCCCCATTACCATAGAGATGGCTTCCTCCCCGCTGAAGGGTGGCTATTGTTTGAGGAAAGAGATTTGCCACTTGAACCGTGTTGCTCCCGAAGGATGTGTACTTCATCAATTATTTGTATTCCTAACATCTACATATTTTCATATTAGCATCCACGTTTCGTGCGGCAAGAGGAGCAGGTGCTTATTTTCCCCTCTTGTACCTCGCGGGGGTCACCCCATCAGCTAAATTTTAATTAAAACACAAAAATGGGGGGGGGGGGGGGGATTTGATGGACCGGTTTAGATCCTTTGTGAGTACGGATGAGCCCGGTTAAACCCAAAACACATCACCTTCAGATAGTTACGGCTTTCACGCAGATGGTGCCAGTGAACATTTTCTGAAAGATATATTTTTTTTTAAAAAAAGTAGACGGCAATAGAAAGAAAAAAACTTTTTTTGCTAAATGAAAGTCGTAAAAAATAAATCAATTTTAAGGTGCTTAACAGGAAAAAAAATATAACATTGTAATTTGGAAATAAAACTGACCCACAATAATTCGTTTCCAAAAAATCAATCGCTGCTAGGCTGAATAATTGATTCTGTCAGCGCCTTGTATCTATGAAATAATTTTCTATAAGCCTTCATAGTTTCTATCATCTCTCAGTTCCAGGTTTTCCGTTCTTTCACGGAAGTTTTAAATTTGACAGAAGCAACATCTTCCAAATCCAATTACACAACAACGACAAAAAAATTAAACCTCTAGGAGTGTAAAAATAATTCCCAAATTTAGCCTGTCATTTCTCTCCCATATTTTTATTTCTCTAAAGCGACAATTGCATCGTTTCGTATGCGCAAAATGGGGTTGTAAGGAACCGTCGCACTGGAGTTAAAACCTAAAAAGCGGGGCAGATCTTCACAGTAACTGTAATAAAGGGAATAACCATAATTAAAAAAAAAAATAAGAACCCAATATTCATAACCTTCAGCAACTCCTTGCAGGAGTTTTTAATAGAATCAAAACGAGTTGTGCTCTGACGCTGCGCCTGGCGCTGTGCACGGGAGGGCAGCACCGCTTCCAGCTCCCCAAATACGCTGTAAAATACAGGATATTAAATTAAATAACGCCGACTTAATTACACGTATTACCCAACAGTAAAAGCAATCACTTTAAATGCCTATAGAAATATTTAGGAATTACTTAAGCAATTCCAGTGGGTGTGCTTTGGAGCTGATGCCCTGCTATGCAAAAGGCGATGTGTAAAAACCGACTCCTCTTCAGCAGAGGAAGACGCACCCGGACAGACGGACCCCGTGGTCCGAAGTTTAAGTGAGTTCAGGGCTCTCGGGCTGTGCAGGATCCGGCCCTCCCATTTATTCCTGGTTTTATTTTTACGTTGCGCTCGCTCTCTGGGCAGGGTTCCCCGAGGGGCAATGCGGCTCTGGAAATGGGTGGGAGAAAAGGGCTTTTGTCAAAAATAATCTTGCCCCGTCTCATCCCAAAGTGCCCCGCTATCATTTCAGATTTCACTGTTTGCAGCCCAGAAACGTGCCCTATTTTCCCTGCAAAAGAACATCAGAAATTGTTTGTACGGGGTTGCGATAATCCTCTCAAATATGGGTCAGGCTGAGGTTAAGAGCAGCCAGAACTTGCACATCAAAGACGAGCGGGGTTAACAAAATCCCCACCCACGTGCGCATCCCGATTGTTCCCTTTTCTCCGGAGGTTAGAGGTCCGGAGAAAAAGCACCTACGCCGGGGGAAGGCGGCCGGTGCCCGATGCTCGCCCCGGTCCTTGGGTACCACCGGCAGGCAACTGCCCATCCGCCTCCGCCGGGAGCTGCAATTAAACCAAGTTCACGGTTTCCCCGATAGGTGAAGCTCATCCTGTTAATTTAAACAGACCATCTGCACCTTTCGAGAACGACAAACTTCATTAGTTCTGGTTAGTTAAACCGAGCGGTGATTTGTGATAATGAGCCTGAACAACCTGTCATGTCTGCGTAAGGGAAAGGGCGCAATTTTTATTATTACTGTTATTATTTAACAGAAAGGGAAAAAGAAAAAAAAAAAAAAAAAAAAAAAAAAAAAAGAGAAAAAGAGGGGCCTTTTGTGCAGGAAAGAAGGTCAAATTCAGATTAAACCCCTGTTAGGTTAATCAGAGGAACTAATTACAGCTGGAAAGGGAGGGGGAAACGCTAGAGCAAAGGCCAGAGGGGAACAGAGGGAGCCTTCGGAAACGTCCCGAGCCGACGGGGAAGCGCCCTGCCGGCATCACGCCAACGAGAAAACACCCCCGATGACTTTACCTGAAAACCGTGTAAAAAAGCAAAGAGGCGGCAGCTGCTCCCACCAAGCCGCAGAGGAGATTGACCCGGTAGGCGGGGGAGCCCAGGGGCAGCAGCCCCGTCGCCAGTTTGGCCAGCAGCGTGAAGAGGGGGTAGCCGGGCGGGTGGGCGACCTACGGACAGATCGATACGGGGTTGAAAAGGGGTGAAATTCTGTGAAATCAAAAGGAGAGCAGCACGCCAGGGTCCGGCGGCAGGAGCCGGGGGATCTCCGAGCAGCACCCTCTCCCCCGACCCATCCTTTCGTACCGATTTGAACTCCGCAAATATTTTTCCTTAGTGGATTTGGCTCCACGCCTCGCCCATAATAATGAGGCGGCGAGAAAAGGAGGTGCCACGTTTCATTAGCGTGCCTTAAAGGGCTCCTTGTTTGGGTTCACAGTATATTAGGGTCATTCAAAAGGCTGTTTTCTTTTTTTTTTTTTTTTTTTTTAAAAAAAAAAGCAGCTTCTCAACTATTTTATTGGTTAGCAAGTTGAAAGACCACACTGCTATCGGATTACCACCGTGCTGACAGTCCTAAGGTCTTGCCTAAAGGGATCATGCACCATAATAAAGTTTATTAAATAATAAAACTTATTAAAATTGTTAACCCGATTTATTTTATTCTCCCCAGCTTATACAAAATTTGGGTTGATAATAAGCCAGCTACTGTATATACAGTAAAGCCTTTGCTTTATAATTTAGTTTAATTGGATTTAAAACTTGAAGTAAATTGTCGCGTGCTGTACTTATAAGTTAGTAAAAACTGTGGTTTGAAAATAAATTAATCTACTTTACTCCATGCTTAATTAAACTTCCTTAATTCCTAAAACTGTTAATGAGAGCATTGATTAAACAATAAAACTAATACTTACTCCAAGCTCATATGCGGCTGTGATCAGCTCCCCTGTGAAAAAATAATGTAAAACCAATAATTACTATTAGGAAATGACACTCCTCCAAAGTTTTCAAAATCCAAATGCTTGCATTGGGGTTTTGCATTAATTTGACTGGATAAAACTGTAAATCTGTAGAGATTTAACAGCATGAAATTTTCTAAGAATATTTTCTCCCTCTGATGTCATTGCACAAAATATCTTTTGTATGTTTTCGCGAGACTTTTATGAACAGATAAGTGAAAGTATAGGTAGGCTCGGGTGAGGAATGCCCTGAGATACTCAAAATGCAGACATTTGTGCGTGCGTATTTTTAATTTAAAACCAATTGACTCAGTAACTTCCAAGCACTACGGTTTGCAACGCTTAAGCTGCGTTGTCTCTTAAACAACCCGCTTGTTTCTCATTAAAAAACCTCACAGCTTTATCATTTTAAAGAGGGAAAATATAATCATTGATTGTGCAAAATCTGCATCCACATATTTGGGAACGCTGCTCTCCCTTGACGCCAAAGCAATTCTTGCAGCGTCTGCTTCGCAAGAAACTCTTTTACCGGTCAGTGGATGCCGCATCCAGCGGCCGCTCCCATTAGAAACATCATTTAGATTTTGTATTTCATTTGTATTTTACGCCAGGAGACAAATAACTGCCCCCGAAAGAGCTACGTTAGCATAATAGTTAATAAGACTTGGCATTTTTAGAGCACTTGACACTGAAGCATTTTGCAACGCTCCTGAGCGGCGTGTATTAAATATATTCAGAAGACAACACATTCAGGGACGCACGATACAACCGAGGTGCGACAAAATTAAAAATTACGGCTGGCTTTCCTTCTTTCCTTCAAATTTCGTGATCCGATTTTGCAGAGCCTGCTCTCACTGGTCCTGCTAATTTTGCAAGTGCCAAGGTTGCGGTAGCTTCGTCCCATCGTTAGATGGTAAGGATGCAAAACGAAGGGCGCTGTCAGCTTTAAATGCTAAATTCACAATATTTCCATTTCTGCACTTTATCGCTTCCTTACCATCCAACGCAGAGAACGATTGTACAAATGGCACCTTTAAATCTTGACATGAAATGATGTATTTTTAAAAGGAAGATGCAAGTCAACCCACTATTGCTCTTCATCACTGCTGTAAAATCACAGCTATCGCCCCACGCAATGCCCGGGGGACAGCACAAAAACCTCTCAGATGTGGATTTTACCACGCTTGCAAGCACCGGCTATTTTTATTGTGACTCTATTTTAGGAAAGTTTCAACCTATTGCAAGACAGCCCTAAAAAAATCAGATGCAACGGGAAAACCATCCATCCCAAGCTGAGCCCTTTAGTGTTCGGCAGCTCCGATGTTTCCGGGGCTTGGCAAGGCTGGGAAGTCATCGATCCCCCTGCACACAGCAAAAGATGGTGCTGGTAAAGGAAACCCTAAATTTGGCATCGCGGGGGTTCCCCAGCATGCCAGCAAGTGCTGCTCTGTGCAGCAGCTAAGGGCGGACGCCCATCGCATCGCGGGGACGCTGCTCCCGAGCCAGGCACGGCTTCCCCTTCATTAAAGTCCTTCTGGGATAATATGGCAATCTGTGCATCTGAAATGGCACTCAAGATTAAGATGAAGTTCACGCACGTTGCTGTGATATTGGTTCATATCATGGGCCAGAATAACCCCAAAGCAATATAGATACAAACCAAGCAGAAAGCTGAAAAAAAAAACCCCAAACAAACCAAAAAACTGTTGGATGCCATTGCCAAGCTTTGAAAGCCAACAGCACAACTTTGCCTCGTAAGAAGTAAGGGGAAAAAAGTAAAGAAAACCTGCAAAAATAAGCTCCCAGGCTGCAGGCTTGTTGAATTCCACTGGGAAAACCAAAGGGAGCGGTGCGTAACACCCACCCATGGTTAATTCTCCATCTCCCACCCATGTACCTGGACACCACTTACAGCCTCTGCGGGCTATGAAAGCAAAGATACGGGCTATGTAAGCGAAGATATGGGCTATGTAGGTGCAGAGCACTATTACTATTAAATGACAAAATGCACAGAGGAAGACTACAGCATCCACAAACTTGATTTCGATATATTTCTCATGAGAGAAAACGACCTGCGGCATCTTCAGGTGCCGGCTCAAATTGAAGAGTTTATTCCTGCATAACCTTGGTGTAAATACTGAAAACTGATTTATCCCCAGCAAGGCTGGGAGCTGACGTCTAAAACATCAGAAGGAAGGTTTGGGTTGGTTTTTTTTTTTTTTTTTTCTTTTAACCTGAGTTTATTTGATCCCTTTTTAAGCTGTTTTAACATCTGTGGATGTTTCTGAATTAGCTCTAAAATTCATTCTCTCGTTTCTTTATTATAACGCTAAGTAACACGAGAAAGCTGCCAATGAAAACACCTATCGCCTTTTACGTTTTAGGATTACTGCAAACTTCAGGAACAATTAAAAATATACGGATAGCTTAACAAAAATAATATAATAATAGGCTCCCTGCCTGAAAGCAGATACAGAAAATCCTTAAGCGCCTCTTTAGTCACACAAGGAGCTTCAGTGCTTTTGATGGCGTAAAGTTTGAGCCCCGTGCTCAGGTGCGGGCAAGTTAATCGCCTCGAGTGGGGCTGTGCAGGGACCTTCCAGGGGACTCTGGCCGGGCGGCACCGCTGAAGCATCCCATGGGCTGCTTGGGCCATGAGAAACCAGGAGAATAACCCCCAAAAAGTCGATGGGGCGATGGGGTGGCTGCTGGCTGGGACAGGGGGCAAGAGGACAGCGGGGATGAGCCTGTCCCCGTTTAGCTCCAGTGAACACATACAACTCAGGCAGCAGATTTAGAAGAAAATGGAAAAAGAAAAATAAAAAATAATGAGAGACAGGGAGGAAGGGCACGGGACCAGCTGGGGGCCACCGTGCTGAGACATTTCCTCTAATATAATTCTCTGTAACGTGGGTTGCTGGAAGCCTCTTAAAGCATCCAGCCCCCCAGTCCAGTCACTCCTGGGACATCTCTCCGCTGTGCCTGTTTGCAGCACGCAAATACCCTTTGCCAGACACCTCTGACAAAAGTTATTAGCAGGGGAGTGATGCATGCTGCATGTATATACCTGCATTTCTATACAAGCAGCTGCTGCGCTAGGAAGAACCCG